>NC_064930.1:93371153-93694486 GCF_023897955.1 Schistocerca gregaria | reverse complement strand
ACTGTAGCGCCCACTACCAGGATTAAGTGATAATGGCCCGCTCATCGTTCAAACTTTATTATGAGGTTGCCGCGTAAGTTCGTAGCGTTTTTGTTATTGACATTGGTATTCCGGTTGCTATTCATTTACTTATCAATTTTCACTTCTTGTTTGTAGTTCACTGTTGCTATTTGAGTCTACGTATTGCCATTTTATCGTTTGCTGATAGCGAGTGGAAATGGAATGCCTGGAGGAGAAATCAGAGCATTTCCAACATATTCTTCTCTTTTTCAGCAGGAGTATAAACAGCAGTCGAGGCAGCCAAATGTAATAAATGCGAGTCGCTTCAAAATGTCTTTCGACTAAGTTTAGAATAACTGGTAATGATCCGTAAAGCAAAAATATATCCTATGTTTGTTTGTTTAATGACCAGTCGATCAATTAAAAGCTATATTTGTAGTATGTAATTAATGTTGTCCGCTCCCGGTAGCTGAGTGGTCAGCGTGACGGAATGTCTATCCTAAGGGCCCGGGTTCGATTCCCGGCTGGGTCGGAGATTTTCTCCGTTCACAGACTGGGTGCTGTATTGTCCTAATCATCACCATTTCATCCCCATCCCCATAGACGCGCAAGTCGCCGAAGTGGCGTCAAATCGAAAGACTTGCACCAGGCGAACGGTCTGCCCGACGGCAGGCCCTCGTCACACGCCATAATCATTATTAATGTTCAAGTGTTGTAGGAATCTGTTCAGATTACGTTTAGTACAGGTCTGAAGAGTAACAAATGTGCTGCAAGTACACTGAGACGTGGATACACATTTCGTTAGTCACGGAAAACATTGCAATATTTCTATACAAAACTGCATCTTGGAAAATACTACTTTCATTAAATTTAAGTACCGTATACCAACAGCCACATATAAAGTATATGTGGGCTGTGACATGATTTTATGGAATAACTACTACTGCCGCCGTGACGCTTTTACACCGTCGTAATCAGGGACAGCGCTGACTGAGAATTACACTTAACTGCGAGAGGCAGGTTTCAGAAATACAGTGAAGTGTGGGTCTGGATGGTTTCACCATGGTTTTTTCATAGCGACGATATGTAGGCCCTCTAAGCCAGTAATAATGAATCACGTTTATATGAAGAGACAAGATCAGCGATCATTTTATGTAACTAACGCCGACGTTTCGTTAGTTGATCATGTTCTACAGGGCATAATTCCATCTGCAAGGCACTCGTAAGAGCGGCCGCCTGCCCGCTGCACGGTACGAGCTGCTGTTGCCACACGACCTTGGACTGCCGAGCTCCGCACCATGCCAGCAGTACACCTGTCGCCCTCAGTCCGCGTCTCCATATAACAGCTTCGTACGTCTTTCCAATTGCCGATGGTATAGCGAAATAACAACCCTTACATCCCGGTATAACATCAGAAAGGGCGCACCTAGCGAAGGGCAGTACAGTACGACTGCCCTCTCCTATGTCCCCCTCCAATCATCAGAATAACTTGGCAGCCACTAGCGTCACCAAACGGACGTACCAGCTGAGTATCTGTCGGAGGTCAGCCAGAATATGTTACGGAAAATGACTATAGTCCGTTTACAATTACCTTATGCACTGAAGAGCCAAAGGAACTGGTACACCTGCCTAATATCGTGTATGGCCCCCGCGAACACGCAGAAGTACCGCAACACGACGTGGCATGGACTCGACCAATGTGTGAAGAAGTGCTCGAGGGAAATGACACCATGAATCCTGCACGGCTGTCTATAAATCCGTACGCGTACGAGGGGATGGAGATCTCTTGGCCAGCGGAAGTGTTTAAACTCAGAATAGTGTTCCTAGAGACACTCTGTAGAAATTCTGGGCGTGTAGGGTGACGCATTGTTCTGCTGAAAGTCCGTCGCAATGCACAATGGACATAGATGGATGCAGGTGATCAGACATGGTGATCACACAGGATGCTTACGTACGTGCCATCTGTCAGATTCGTAGCTAGGGGCTCCTATCACTCCAACTGCACACGCCTTGCACCTTTACACAGCCTCCACCAGCTTGAACAGTCCCCTGCTGGCATGCACGCCCACCCGCTCCATAGAATTTGAAACGAGACTCGTCCGACTAGGCAACAAGTTTCCTGTCATCAACAGTCCAGTTTCGTTGTTGACGAGGCGTAATGCTTTGTGTGATGCAGTCGTCGAAAGAACACGAGTGGGCCTTCGGGCCCGAAAGCCCGTATAGATGATGTTGATGGCCCAGCGCGGCAATTTGCGGAACGGTTGCATTCTCTCACGTTGAACGGTTCTCTTCCGTCGTCATTCGTTCCGCTCTTGCACCGATGTCGGGGATTTGATGTTGTACCGGATTCCTGATATTCCCACTTCATCGCTGCCTCGGATATGCTTGTACCCCCGGCCGGAGTGGCCGAGCGGTTCTAGGCACTACAGGCTGGAACCGCGCGACCGCTACGGTTGCAGGTTCGAATACTGCCTCGGGCATGGATGTGTCTGATGTCTTTAGGTTAATTATATTTAAGTAGTTCTAAGTTCTACAGGACTCATGACCTCAGCTGTTAAGTCCTGTTGTGCCCAGAGCCATTTGAACCATTGCTGTCTCCCATCGTTCGTGCGCCGACTATAACACCACGTTCAAACTCATTTAAATCTTGATAACTTGCCATTGTAGCAGCAGTAACCGATTTAACAACTGCGCCAGACACTTGTGGTCTTACATAGGCGTTGCCCACGCAGCGCCGTATTCTGCCTTCGCTTCCAGCGCAGACTTTTGACACTATCTGCGACAGCGTGACTAATCAGAAGACGACTTTGGGCTATATACGACCGCCACAACGGGGCAGTTTTGTCAGTTAGTTGCTCCTGACGAAAATGATGGAAATCGTCGAAAGCCAGTACCGTCGCGAAGGTTCAAATGGCTCTGAGCACTATGGGACTTAACATCTGTGGTCATCAGTCCCCTAGAACATAGAGCTACGTAAACCTAACTAACCTAAGGACATCACACACATCCATGCCCGAGGCAGGATTCCAACCTGCGACCGTGGCAGTCGCGCGGTTCCGGACTGAGCGCCAAGAACCGTCGCGAAGGGCTTCGTTCTCATCACAGAGAACGGTCTACAGTACACAAACTTCACGCAGTATTGCACGAGACCAAACATTTTGAAGACAGCAGATCACCGTAGCAACTGGTTCTATAGAAGAACGGACATACACCATAACGAGAAGTGATAGTATGGCGCAGAGGTAACGTTGTAGCACTGACGTGCAAAAACTCATGCGTTCGAATATCGTCAACGTAATTCAGGCGCTGTGAGTTCCTCAAGAACGCTCTACGCTTAACGTTAGTATTTCATTTAGTGTTTTAACCATCACAATATTTTAATGTTGTTGTTGTTGTTGTGGTCTTCAGTCCTGAGACTGGTTTGATGCAGCTCCCCATGCTACTCTATCCTGTGCAAGCCTCTTCATCTCCCAGTACTTACTGCAAACTACATCCTTCTGAATCTGCTTAGTGTATTCATCTCTTGGTCTCTATGATTTTTACCCTCCACACTGTCCCCCAATGTTAAATTTGTGATCCCTTGAAACCTCAGAACATGTCCTACCAACCGGTCCTTTCATCTTGTCAAGTTGTGCCACATACTCCTCTTCTTCCCAATTCTATTCAATACCTCCTCATTAGTTATGTGATCTACCCATCTTATCTTCAGCATTCTTCTGTAGCACTACATTACGAAAGCTTCTATTCTCTTTTTGTCCAAACTATTTATCGTCCACGTTTCACTTCCATACATGACTACACTCCATACAAATACATTCAGAAACGACTTCCTCACACTTAAATCGAAACTCGATGTTAACAAATTTCTCTTCTTCAGAGAGGCTTTCCTTGCCATTGCCAGTCTACATTTTATATCCTCTCTACTTCGACCATCATCATTTGCTCCCCAAATAGCAAAACTCATTTACTGCTTTAAGCGTCTCATTTCCTAATCTAATGCCCTCAGCATCACCCTATTAAATTCGACTACATTCCATTATCCTCGTTTTGTTTTTGTTGATGTTCATCTTATATCCTCCTTTCAAGACACTGTCCATTCCGTTCAACTACTCTTCCAAGTCCTTTGCTGTCTGATAGAATTACAATGTCATCGGCGAACTTCAAAGTTTTTATTTCTTCTCCATGGATTTTAATACCTACTCCGAATTTTTCTTTTGTTTCCTTTACTGCTTGCTCAATATACTGATTGAATAACATCGGGGAGAGGCTAAAACCCCGTCTCACTCCCTTCCCAACCGCTGCTTCCCTTTCATGCCCCTCGACTCTGCCATCTGGTTTTTAATGAAGCACCGAAAGTCAAGTACTGAAAATCAAATTGTCGTTGCCTCTGGAAGACGTTACATAGGCAACCTGCAACTGGGATGTGCACCAGTACTTTTAGTAATGGAGTAATTCGCTCCGATGCGGCCCTGCTGCATTGTCCACTGACGACTGGTTTCAGAAGCGGCAACATTCGGCCTTGGCGCTACTCGACGCGGCGTAGCGCTCGAGGTCAGACCGCTTCTAGGCTACAGAACTAGGATGCCTCAAGGACAACGCTCCCTGCCACACCGGAAAAACACTGCTTCCCCCTCTACCCTATTGCAGGGCCTGCGGTGGGAGGGGAGAGAGAGAGAGAGAGAGAGAGAGAGAGAGAGAAGCTAAGAGCAACTAAACCGGCGCAATTTCTCTGCAGCAACATTCGCTTTCTTCCTCTGCGCGAGGAAAATCGGCAGAAGAAAACACAACTGGTTAGCTACGGCTGCACTCACAGTGGGACCGATATCGGTAGATTCCACCGCCGACCGACTTCTTTTCACATCAGCGCGCTACTACATGCGCGGTCACTATGTAGCCGATTTCTCGCCCGAATGTACACACTTCGGACGACAACGGGTGAGATTCAAATTAGTTTCTTCGTTCATACTGACCGACACAATACGAGACGCAGACTGTGAGAGATTCTTAAGTTTAATCAAAGAAGAAGATTATGGTATGCTGAGCATGAAAATACACTCCTGGAAATGGAAAAAACAACACATTGACACCGGTGTGTCAGACCCACCATACTTGCTCCGGACACTGCGAGAGGGCTGTACAAGCAATGATCACACGCACGGCACAGCGGACACACGAGGAACCGCGGTGTTGGCCGTCGAATGGCGCTAGCTGCGCAGCATTTGTGCACCGCCGCCGTCAGTGTCAGCCAGTTTGCCGTGGCATACGGAGCTCCAATCGCAGTCTTTAACACTGGTAGCATGCCGCGACAGCGTGGACGTGAACCGTATATGCAGTTGACGGACTTGGAGCGAGGGCGTATAGTGGGCATGCGGGAGGCCGGGTGGACGTACCGCCGAATTGCTCAACACGTGGGGCGTGAGGTCTCCACAGTACATCGATGTTGTCGCCAGTGGTCGGCGGAAGGTGCACGTGCCCGTCGACCTGGGACCGGACCGCAGCGACGCACGGATGCACGCCAAGACCGTAGGATCCTACGCAGTGCCGTAGGGGACCGCACCGCCACTTCCTAGCAAATTAGGGACACTGTTGCTCCTGGGGTATCGGCGAGGACCATTCGCAAGCGTCTCCATGAAGCTGGGCTACGGTCCCGCACACCGTTAGGCCGTCTTCCGCTCACGCCCCAACATCGTGCAGCCCGCCTCCAGTGGTGTCGCGACAGGCGTGAATGGAGGGACGAATGGAGACGTGTCGTCTTCAGCGATGAGAGTCGTTTCTGCCTTGGTGCCAATGATGGTCGTATGCGTGTTTGGCGCCGTGCAGGTGAGCGCCACAAGCAGGACTGCATACGACCGAGGCACACAGGGCCATCATGGTGTGCGGAGCGATCTCCTACACTGGCCGTACACCTCTGGTGATCGTCGGGGGGACACTGAATAGTGCACGGTACATCCAAACCGTCATCGAACCCATCGTTCTACCATTCCTAGACCGGCAAGGGAACTTGCTGTTCCAACAGGAAAATGCACGTCCGCATGTATCCCGTGCCACCCAACGTGCTCTAGAAGGTGTAAGTCAACTACCCTGGCCAGCAAGATCTCCGGATCTGTCCCCCATTGAGCATGTTTGGGACTGGATGAAGTGTCGTCTCACGCGGTCTGCACGTCCAGCACGAACGCTGGTCCAACTGAGGCGCCAGGTGGAAATGGCATGGCAAGCCGTTCCACAGGACTACATCCAGCATCTCTACGATCGTCTCCATGGGAGAATAGCAGCCTGCATTGCTGCGAAAGGTGGATATACACTGTACTAGTGCCGACATTCTGCATGCTCTGTTGCCTGTGTCTGTGTGCCTGTGGTTCTGTCAGTGTGATCATGTGATGTATCTGACCCCAGGAATGTGTCAATAAAGTGTCCCCTTCCTGGGATGTTCTTATTTCAATTTCCAGGAGTGTATAATCGGGATATAATTCGGAAATTATGGACTGAAATCACTCTTTATCGGAGATTTTAGGCACGAACTATAACCTCAAGAAATAATTTGCTCAAGTGGGAAGGATGGTGTATCCTACGTTTGTTGTGCATCTTTTTTGCGTTGTGATAAGTGGGTATTAGTTGTCTACAAATTATTAGTACTGTTTACAAGCAATTTTACGCCAGTAGAGCGGTGATCTGTGACATGCGGTTGTTTTCAAATGTGGTGTATGAGTTTCAACTTTACAGTGCGAAAGGAGTTCAGAGTATTTTATTCTAAGCCGTATGTTTGTCTGACGCAGACACCCATTGAAGGTTAACTAACGTCTGTCTGCACAACCTGAACACATTCAGCAATGTCACCACCAATCATCTCGAGTATTTTACATAACTTCCTTCAATCTCTTATATCCGGAAAACTTGTCTGGAAATTCCAGGACATTGTACAGTATTTGTCACGTTCTTTTAGAGACAAATAATGGCGCGATTACATACATTCTATATCTGTTTAATAGCGAAAGCACTCGTCCATCCCACCCTTGGCGATTAAAACCTAACCTACTCCACACACAGGATAGAGTCTATTCTAACCTAATTTGGCCAATTCCGTCAAAAACTGACGAGGGAGATCGGATTCACTGTGGCCAAGCCGTCGGGCGATGTCACCGGGCTATCTCTGGCAGTCCTTGCTCGATGATAAAGTGTTTTGAAAGGTTGGAAAGAAGTTGACTCCATAACTGATTACGCTGGACCTTTACTATGAGGTCAATCACTTCAGGCCAACCTCGACACGATCCAGGTATGTACGTTTCACTTAACGGATGAGAGAAGCTTCAGGCCAACCTCGACACGACCCAGGTATGTACGTTAACGGATGAGAGAAGCTCGGCTCGAACTGAATCTCACGTGACAAGGCAAACACCTTCAATATTAAACTGAAACATCATGGCAGATTAAAACTGTGTGCCCCACCGAGACTCGAACTCGAGACCTTTGCCTTTCGCTGGAAAGTGCTCTACCATCTGAGCTACCCAAGCACAACTCACGCCCCGTCCTCACAGCTTTATTTCTGCCAGTACCTCGTCTCCTACCTTCCAAACCTTACAGAAGCTCTTCTGCGAACCTTGCAGAACTAACACTCCTGAAAGAAAGGAAGTTTCATATCAGCGCACACTCCGCTGCAGAGTGAAAATCTCATTCTGCAATATCGTCCAATTCCTGTGTATTTCGTCGTTACCCTTGACCTTACACTCTCTCTCCTTCAAGATACATTGCGCAACAACGGGCTGAAGGTCAGTGCAAGGAAGGAAGCTCACAGATAGTTCCCACGTCCAGAGAACTTGTGTTCTTGCTTTGTGTGCGTCAGCAGCAGAGTACGCCTCAACTGTTTGGAGTAACCAATTGGCCAAAGCCTACAACGAGCTTCATCAGTAAGACTCCACCACCTGGGGGGAACACCGAGGTATAATCGCGTCAGCAGATGGAGAAGTAAGATACCACCGGATATCCCAGCAAAGAAAGTGCGAGATTTCAGGAAACGATGTGCCGTACCCTTGGTGATCGCTCAATCGTCTTCAGTCTCTTTTACGTGATCGAACTACTTGTCGCAATTAATTTCAGGGACATAGGAGCGTTCTTGGCGTTTTCTTCCTGTACTGAGTTTCGTTTGGCTCGTGTGGTCACTTTCGTTAACACATCAGCGACAGAATTTCGGTGTTGCGTGAGCTGTATGCTGTGCGGCTTGGTACCTGAAGGGTGAACGTGAGGTTATGGGGTACTACACTCTTTACGAAGAATGGAAATATGGCAACTAAACTAAGAATAAACACTGACGGCAGAGTTTATTACGACCAGAGTAAAATTCACGGGTGATGTTCTTGCCAAAGGTCGTGTGGTAAATTCTCTTCGCTCTTGAGAACTAAAAGAACAGGAAAAGTATCGTCCATACATTTCAAAACATATAAACTTATTTACTCTACAAAATATATTTGCAAATACATCAGACAATATCAAGAACGCAGAAATCAGCGCCCAGGAACTTTCTCACTCTGTCAAGTAACACCGAAAGTTATTTTCATCGCCAAATAATTATGACCTTCCCACTGCTGAAATTATTTTCACTAGAAATTAATAATAAGCCACCCCCGAAAACGAAGTGTGTTTCCTACAAAAGGAATACCCACACATTAAAAAAAAAAAAAAAAAAAAAAAAAAAAAAAAAAAAAAACTCAGGCGTTCCATGCAGTTAAGTGTGCATTAGTTTCAGCTGATGGAGTGTTCGTTTACCATAACGCTCTACCACAATCAATTTTTCAGATTAATGAACTGTGCTGCTCAAATTATCCGAAGTACTTCTGAATCAAAATTTACTTGTGACGGTAGCAAAACTGTGGCAGTTATATTAAATGGTTCAGCCCATTTGCCATTGCTCACATAGAACCTGATTAACAAGTTCAATAATGACAGATGCATCAAACAGCAAGGACGTAAAAATAATGCCATAGTCTGTTAGGTAGGTTAATCCTACTGAGGGGACTGAGATTAAAATATTGGATCTGAAATCACTGTCTGGTGAAACTTCAAAAGGTATTGCTGCATTTTTTACAATGTTCGAAAAATAATAACTTAAAAGAGATAATAATAGCTCTCTGCTAGATAATTCGAACTGCAATTTTTGGGGTATACCTAGAACGAGCGTCAACAACTTCTTCACAGAAATGAACGAAATTTGGGTCAAACTTGCTCGGGGTTGGGTGTTCTGCTCATATAACCCACAATATTATCCAAATGGCTGGTGATATCCTTCCTACTGATACTCAAAGCATCGTTTCTAAAATATATTCTTAATTCTGTGTGTAAGTTTTAAGCTATAGCAACTCAAAGTGGCTTACTTTACTCCCTGCGTTCGAAGGTCTTCTGTCTATGAACGCATCAAATTTCGTCCGCTCGGTCTGGGGCGTCATGTCACGGATTGCACAGCCCCTGCCGCCGGTGGTTCAAGTCCTCCCTCGGGCTTTTGTGTGTGTGTGTGTGTGTGTGTGTGTGTGTGTGTGTGTGTTGTTCTTAGCACAAGCTCGCTAAGTTGTGTGTAAGCCTGCGGACCGATGACCTCAACAGTTTGGTCCCTTAGGAATTCACACACATTTGAACATATTCAAATTTCGGATCTCAAAATAAATGTACACTTGTCATCAAACCATTCTCTGAAAATCCTTTTATCAGTAGTCTGGCTGCACTTTCTTCACAGCCAAGCAGCAACTTTTCGCACTACATTTCAAAGAGTAGAGTGTGAAACAATAACAGTCTTTGAAGTAATTTCTGTGTAACGTGATTTAAAAGCTAATTTAGTTTCCACGGGTGGAGACTGTTTCATCAGAACAGCCAGACCAATTCTTGGTAAACTAGAAAATGAGGGTTTATCATCAGACACTGCAAAATTTGAACAGTAAGTCCATACATTTTATGAGGCTGCAGCTGAATACTGAAATGAGTGGGATGAATCCATTGGGAGTTCGCGGACCTGCAGTTGATTAACACTTAACGCAGGAGTACCCAACGGAAGGATATACAAATGACAAGATTTCATTCGTGAATTGGCTCCTAGACGATACGGGTTAGTATGATGTGTATGTGCACGTTAACTAATATGTATCACCGAAAACATTAAAGAAACAATTTTATGCCGTCGACAACGAGGTCTTAGCGACAGAACACGAGCTCTAATTGGGTAAGGAAAGCGGCAGTGCCCTTTCGAAGGAACCATCCCGCATTTGCCTTGAGCGATTTAGGGAAATTAGGAAACCCTATATCAGTATGGCCGGATGCGGAAAAAGAACCATCACAAAGCGACTGCTGGGTAGAAATTATTTCATATTGTGATGTGAACAATGTGCCTTATAGCAACTTTCTTAAAATAACAGTACTGCTTTGTTTACCTGCAACTAACCTCTCCAATGAACCAGCGTTTGTCACATTTGTGGTCAAACGGCAGGAACGCTCTTTTGGTACAGACTTTGAAAGCTATGTTGATTAATAAAGAAGTTAAATCACACTTGTGCAAACTTTTGCACAATGTTGTGTGGTATACTGGATTTTCTAAAGAGGATCTATTCATCAGCAAAATACCAATGAGAAGTGATTGCTGCACTAATAATACCACAGGACTGTTTGGCTGGAGTGAATTCAGACCTACTACATAATATGCAATTTAACATTCTTTATTTAGTTAGTTACTGTTATTAGTTTAGAAATCTCCGTATTTATGACGAAACAATTTTATGCATTTTCTTTTGTCTCTTGTTTCACTGAGAAAAATATTAAAACGTCCCGTTTCCTTGTTGCAAAATAATGATCACCTCTTACGTACAGCGCCGGTTGCGGCGACCAAGCGGTTCTAGGCGCTACAGTCTGGAACCGCGCCACCGCTACAGTCGCAGGTTCGAATCCTGCCTCGGGCATGGATGTGTGTAATGTTCTTCTGTTAGTTAGGTTTAAGTAGTTCTAAGTTCTAGGGGACTGATGACCTCAGAAGTTAAGCCCCATACTGCTCAGAGCCATTATTTTTTCTTACGTGTAGCATTTTTCGACCAGCCCAAAGGAAGTGTACCTGGAAATCATAAGAATAATTGCAAATAACTTAACTCTTCCGCTGCGGCGCCTTACTATTCCGTTCCCAAGTGCTGTGGACGTGTAAACGCGCACCGCTTCATACGCAATGCATTTTTACGTATGCAAACTCTTTTAAATTTCACGCAATGTTTTACTTAATGTGGTGCAGCGCAGTAAGAATGACGGGTAACGAAGCGGAATTCAGTTCTTTATAGAGTTAAAAGTCATACTATGATGAGCGAAAATTAATTCTTTTCAGCTAATAGTTTTCGAAAAATCGGATGGTAAATATTTCATATAGGCTGGAACGCAGTCTTTCAGCACAGGCAGCAGCATTTGGCAATTTATGGAGTGAATAGTACACGCAGCAGCAGGCAGAGAGCACTGTTGAGTCAGACGCCGGCCACGTGCGGCGCTTTAAACGCCGCAGCTGGCGAGGTCAGGGCCGTGGCGCGGCGCGGGCTATTTTCTGATTGGCGCGCTTCCGGCTCTCCCGGCGCATGCGCTCAATCACCCGACAACCTCTTTCTCACTCTCCATTTCGGCCAATAACCGACAGCTCGTTTGGCATCTCAGCGGTCACCTACCCTGCTTGACTACCCAACGCCGGAGTCCGGAACTGGAGTACGCGCCGAGCAACAGAGAAATGTAAGGTGCACGCTGCAGCGTCCCCAACTCTACAAAATTCACCGATGAAGTCTGCAACTTCACCATATTTGTACAAGCCGTTCCACTGCTCTCACCGACTTAACAAGACAGCGATGACAAAGAGTTTCAGATAGCCTCTTTCATTTCCAATACAGCTATTACCACCTTTATTACTACTTCACCAATTCAAGCGCTGTGCATTTACACATATTAATAAATTTAAGCCCCCTGGCGCGTTTTTCTATCTGATCACCGTTACGCCAGATCAAACATAGATACTTCGTGCTACGCGTGCAAACAAGATGACTTAATATTAGCCAGAAATGATACGAAATTCACCCACTGGTAACATTTACACTCAATAAAACGAAAACAGTCAGTTTCAGTACTTGACTGGACAATGGCAGATTTATTAAGGAATTTGTACAGTAGAGGAGCATCCAACAGCTGACCAAATTATTAAATATTTGACGGATCCACAAACGTATATGGAAAAGCCCGAATGATGTCATTAATATAGGACATGACCAGATGTTCCTCATTGCTACTATCCCGGGTGGAAAAATTGTATATTTCTTTAAGAGCTTCAAAAAATGAGTTCAATAGACACCCAGAAAAATCTTTGATGATTTTTACTTTCTTCAACGTTCTTCTATAACACCACATTTGAAAAGTTTGTTATCTTTTTGTCTGAACTGTTTATCGTCCACATTTCACTTCTGTACAAGGTTACACTCCACACAAATACCTTCAGCAAAGAGTACATAACACTTGAATTTGTTTTCAATGTTAACAGAGACCTCTTCTTCAGAGATGCTTTCCTTGCTGTTGGAAGTCTGCAGTTTACATCTTCTCTACTTCACGTACTACCAATTAATCACACAAAAGAGCTGCATGCCTTCGGGAAAAATTCCGACTGTAGCTTCTACATCGGTTTCAGCTGTTTGTAGTATCGGCACAGCAAGGATACGCTAGCTAATGTCACAAGGCCACGTCAGTGAATGGTCCAGATTATGACCCCTGCAATTACTACACACATCAAAAAGTTTTACATCACGCCAGTTACCCGAACTCCTGAAGGTAGAGTTCACTGTGGGTATTTTATCACAGACATAGTCCCTTTGACTGTTAAGAGATGTCACTAAACCCACCCAAAGATGTAAACAACCATGCATGAGCGGCGCCTATTGGAGGGGGTTCGACAGCCGATCAGTTCCACCACCAGGAAGGAGGTACATGGCTCGTCTGTAGTTCAACCATGCCTAGACGGTTCTATCGTGTCCGCATTGTCCCTTTGTGCCAGGAAGCGCTCTCAACAAGGGAAGTGTCCAGGCGTCTCGGACTGAACCAACACGATTTCGTTCGGACATGGAGGATATACAACGAGACAAACTGTCGATGACATGCTTCGCTCAGGCCGCCCACGGGCTACTATTGCACCTAAGTATTATGGCTCTGAGGAACCCTGACACCATTTTGAATAATGCTTTTCGTGCAGCCACAGGACGTCATGTTATGACTCAAACTGTGCGCAATAGCCTGCATGATGCGCAACTATACTTCCGACGTCCATGGCGAGGTCCATCTTTGCAACCACGCAGCGCGGTACAGATGGGCCCAACAACATATCGAATGGGGTGCTCAGGATTGGCACTACGTTCTATTCACCGAAGAGTGAACAACTGAACGCCTTAGACGCACTGTCCAGCGAGTGCAGCAAGGTGGAGGTTCCCTGCTGTTTTGGGGTGACATTACGTGCAGGCGACGAACGCCGCTGATGTTCATGTAAGGCGTACGTTACGTGAATGCCATCCTCCGACCAGCAGTGCAACCATACCAGCGGCATATTGGCGAGGCAGTCGTCTTCATGGAGGGCAATTCGCGTATCCATTGTGCACAACTTCTGAATGACTTCCTTTAGGATAACGACATCGCTCGATTAGAGTGGCCAAGCATTTTATCCAGACATTAACCCAATCCAACATGCCTGGGATAGATTGAAAAGGGCTGTTTATGGACGATGTGACCCACCAACCTCTCTCAGGGATCTGCGCCGGATCGCCGTTGAGGAGTGGGGCAATCTGGACCGACAGTGCCTCGATGAACTTGTGGATGGTATGCCACGACGAATACAGGTATGCGTCATTTCAAGAGGACGTACTACTGGGTATTAGAGGTACCGATGTGTACAACAATCCGGGCCACCACCTCTGAAGGTCTCGCTGTATGGTGGTACCAATAATAAATAATAAGTTTGGGCAGTAACCGTTCTGCTCTGACATTGGCTGGCCTAGTGACGTCAGCGTGGAAGCAACAGCTCACAAGCAGACGACACGGCATGCGCGTTTACGTCAAGTTTTTGGCGGAAGATTCTGTTTACACCAGAATTCAAATGTCTAAACTGCTTTTCTGCTGCTAAAATATTACAGTTAAAACTGATGAGTCATATTCTTTCGCAGCTTATAACTCACACATCAGTAAAATATCAGATCACAACCACACTGACACACACTTGAAATTCGAAACCTCGGCTCAAATAAATCAGAAACTATTCATTTAATCGCATTGACATGAATTTACTTAAGAACTCGAAGTTGCACACACTTGTTTGTAAGAACAGCATTCCTTCTTTCTAAAGCCGCTATAGTATTCATCAAAGTAACTTTATCTGTGTCTGAAAAAACTGTCATCTGTACATGTGCTCTTATTATGATGTTTCTTATTTGGTGACAGCTTTTCCAGAGATCTCTTATGTAGTTCTCGTTTCTTATACAGCTTGGTTCTGTCTTGTGTTGCGGGTGACACATTGACAGTCGCACTACTGCAAGGCAAATTGCACGAAGGAACTGGATCTGCCTTGAGCATTCTTTTTCGGGGCAAATTAAGCAATTCAGACTGTAAATCCCTTAAGTAATCTGTTTCTGCGAAATGGCGAGAACATATTCGTACATGCGCAACATTTACACTGTCTTTCCTACAACATTTCGACAACCATAGTTTTTATAATGTTTCATTAGAGATTATGCAAACCTTTTTTTTGATTAGTGTATATAGCGTGCCCTTCTTCAGGACCGACATGTTTGTCTGACCAGCACATATTGTGGTTGCGCCTACCGTAAGACCAACTGTATCGATTAGTCACTCAGGCCACCCCATCTCGGCAAGTACCACGGTTCATAGAGAGTGAAATTATGTGCGATTATGGTCTTAACTCTTGGCGCAATAACATAATTTCTCTGAATTGCAATATCTCGAAAATTGTGCTACACAGTTGTACTAATCGAGTCCTTCCCACAGTACCGATTATTATGGTTTATTCACGTTCCGCTCGTTTATGAAGCAGGGGAAGAATGATTGCTTAACGCCTCTGCGCGCGCTGTTATTATGTAATATTTCTGGCTTTACAGCCATCATATTCGGCTACAAGAAGCTCTTCTCAGAGCAGTTGAGAAGGCAGCAGTGGGAAGATGACGTCATGTGCTGTGAGATACCATTGATAGATGGTGTCATCGGTAAGGGTATCGTGGGAAAGACCGCCTAAATTGTGTTCCTTCGACACTGGCTACTGCGACTGAAGTTGCGCGACAAAATAAGAATCTTCTGATATTAATATTAGAAAAACAATAGCAGGCTATGAATACATCATAAAAAATATTAATTGGCGGCAGGGTAATAAACATTGCTAAACGAAGTCTTCGGAGATCTTCAGATTGTGCCCAAGTTGGATGGCGGGCAAAGTGATTCGGCTGTAAGAGAGAACTGGTTCGAAAGACAGACATGTCTGTCGCTATCGGTATCGATTAATGAACTATTGCCATCTGGTTATTTGGATGAGTAATTAAGAACAACTTTATGGTAACTATACAAAGGCGCAGTTCAATGGTATGTTAATCTTTTATCAAGTGTGAAGAATGGAGATTATTTGTCATTCATGAAGTGGAATATAATTGGGCAGTTTCTCATATTCCGCTAATAAAAAGAATGTGGCATCCCGTATAAACCAACTAATTGAAAATTTTATTATTCCTACAATATCAGCTCCTCGCAAAGGGTCTATTGCAGCCCAACATAACGGATTCACAACCTACGTGCTGTTTTCTACGCAGGGGACATCCACTATAGAAGAATGCAGGTTGATGAACACTGATTAAACTTATGCATGCCGTTCAGGATGTTGGAAACAAACAGGCACCTCGCGTGAACTGCAACCCCCTCAGATTTGGTTATACGTTCGCACAGTGAACAGGCCTTGAAAAACTGAACACAGATCAGTCGAGAAAACAGGAAGAAGTTGTATGGAACTAAGAAAAAAATAAGCAAAACATACGAACTGAGTAGTCCATGCGCAACATAGGGAACATAAAGGATAGTGTATGCCCACGAGCGCCGTGGTTAGCCTAAGTAGCTGCGGAACAAGAGGCCCTTGGTTCAAATCTCCCATCGAGTGAAAAGTTTAATTTTTTATTGTCAGACAATTATCAAAGTTGTGGCACTCACACATAATAAACTTCGCTCTCCAAAATTCCAGGACATGTTCAGATTTGCTTGGACATATGCAGGATTTGACGGTCTACACACGGAAAAATTTGAAAACGTTAACAACATATGTTTTGGCAGAGCACAGGAAAAACTGTGCGACTGTGAAACTGTTGCATTCATTTGTTCCAGTTTATGTGACAAACTCTTATGTTTTCATCACTTTTTTGGGAGTCATTATCACATCCACAAGATAACCTAAATCGGGCAAGGTAGAACAATCTTTGTACACATTCGCCAAGTGTAAAAGTTAGGTGCGTCGAGAACATATTCCTGTCATGTGACGCACATGCCGTCACCAGCGTCGTATAGAGTATATCAGACGTTTTTTCCTGTGGAGGAATCGGTTGACCCATGACCTTGCGATTAAATGTTTTTGGTTGCCATTGGAGAGGCACGACCTCTCGTCTACTAATCGCACGGTTTTGCGGTACGGTCGTAAAACACACACACTAAACTTATTACAGTGAACAGAGACGTCAATGAACGAACGGACAGATCATAAATTTGTGAAAATAAAGAAGTAAACTTTTGACTCGAGAAAGACTTGAACCAAGGACTTCTCGCTCCGCAGTCGCTCACGCTAACCACGGGACCACAGCGCACCTGAGCTCACGTTCAACTTGATGTTGCATATGTTACGTATGAACTACTCAGTTTGTATATTTTTCTTACTTTTTTCATAGTCCACACAACTTCTTCCTCTTTTCTCGATTGACCTGTGTTCAGTTTTTCAAGGCCTATCCACTGTGCCAGCTTATAACTAAATCTGAGAGGGGTGCGATGGGGAGGTTGCCTTGTTAGTTGCCGGCCACTATGGTCGAGCGGCTCTAGGCACTGCAGTCTGGAACCGTGCTGCTGCTACGGTCGCAGGTTCTAATCCTGCCTGGGGCATGGATGTGTGTGATGTCTTTAGGTTAGTTAGGTTTAAGTAGTTCTAAGTCTAGGGGACTGATGACCTCAGATGTTAAGTCCCATAGAGCTTTAACCATTTGAACCTTGTTAGTACAAATGAGTCAGTGACACGTCATCTGTGGTAGAAGGAACAGAGATTTTTGACACGGAAATGGCTAATTGTTGTACCGATGTTACCTTGAACTACCTTGAGAACACGTAACTCTCTCTCTCTCTCTACGCCTGGCGAAGTTACAGCAAGCACTTTCCGAAAATCAAAAAACACGACATCATATTTCTCCTATCTACGAAAAAAGATAGCGTATGACATGCGGTCTATAGTGAGCTGAGATGTAACACACTGTAGAGTTGTGAATTACGCCGTATACAGCGTAGAGTGGCCACTGAAGAGAAATCAGCCTGCCTTGTGACACGGTTCCCAACGTTTTCTCTTTTTGCAGACGCGGGGGAGGCCCATGTGAAGTGAGCCAAGGTCGAGCAATTCTGCCATCAAGGACACATTTCTAAGACAACGGCCCATTCGCAATCAAATATTTCGCCTAGGAACTAGCAAAGGGCGTCCTACTACTCTTAAAGGGGCTCCATCCCATTTTCATCGTGAATTTCGTGGGTACCTGAACACGGGGCTACTGCATCGATGGATTGGCCGTGCTACAGAAGGGGAAAAACGACTGCTACAGTCGGCGATGCCATTCTGGGACGGGGACGGCAAGGATACGATCACCGTATTGACGTCTGCAGAGTCACTCATGGTTTGCATATAGAATGTTTGTAAAAAATAAATCAGAGTTCCTCTCCAAAATGCAATGTGTATAACATCTGTACAATGTACATCTTTTGCAATAAATAATTCAAATCGTTCCCGCGTTTTATGTACACCCCTGGATTTCTGAAGCGATTGATATGGAGCAGACGGCAAAACTCAACGCACAGTAGCGTGAAAGGTACGTACGTATCCTCTGACACCTCACTGTTTTCTAAAGGAGCACTGTAAATACAGGGTGTTCCAGTATCTTGATGACCGCAAGCACAATGCAGTAGATAGCGGACAGCGAGTGCCGACAATTCAAATACCGTGTCGATCGTATACTACCGCAGCTTTAAAATTTAAAATATATTCAAATAAGTTTTGTTACTAATCCATGCCATGCAAGGAGATGTAACTACGTTTCTGACATCTACTGAAGAAATGATGCTTCACAAAATGTAGTTCTCTTTGAGAAATTGAATTAATTCGCTCGCCGATACGAGCCTTGGGTCATTGTAATACGTGCGGATTTTTTGTGTACACTTCTTCTTTTAGTGCTCCCCACAAACAGAAATTGCACAGGGTTTCATCGGGAATCCGAGCGGACCAGGTATCTGCTAATGACTGTCACGGAATACATGGTGAATTGCGTGCAAAGAAACACTGGCCAAATACCGCTGAAAAAAGCTTCGTTCTCTTTCGCTCACTTGATTAAAAAACGGTTGCACATACCTTTCACTGTTAACTGCGTCATCAAAAAGTTGAATCTATTATTCTGTCACCACTAGCTGCGCACCACACTCGTCTTTTCGGATCGTCAAGGGGTCCTCGAATCAGGGGTAGGCCTCTCGGCGATCCAAAATCGACAGTTTTGGGAAATAACGTACCCGTGTAAATGGAATCAGCCTCGCCTTAAATATAATGAGGTTCCCTGTCATACGCTTGCTTCAAAACCCATTCGCAAAACCTAACTCCGCGGGCGGGATCACTGTGTTTAACTTCTTGCTCTGCATTATTTTGTAGGATCTTGGCCAAAATAACTTAGCAGCTCCTTGAACGGAGGTGCAAGAAATTCGCATTTGCTGTGAAAGCCGTTTTTAGGGTAATTTTTCATGCAATGCACTGTCGCCGAGATGAGCTCTGTCGTCGTTCACGCTTCTTGTCATCAACTTATCCCATTTCTCGAAATTTACTCACTAATTTGGAATTGCATCACGACCCTGCATTCGAACACCTGGAAACCTGGGCACTTACCAAGTTTAGGGGGACAAACTTCTCGAACATATTTTTTCTCACTTTTTGATCAGTTAGACTATGTTGATCTCTAATGTGTTATTTATTTCCATCGCCGATAAAAACTTTTTAATATATCGAGAGAAAAAAAAATTAATGAATTTTTTTTTATTTTTTGACCAGACCACGAATATGGTACTTGCAAACATCAATAAAGCTAAATCGTAGCACATCAAAGCACTCAGATAAAATCGCCTCACTCAGTTTACACTAACGTCAAATAATAGTGTAGTTAAGTGTTAGTTCGGTGTTTGTTCTACTAACTCGTAGTGACTAGAATTTTCCTTGATTTAACCGAATTTCGTATGGTAAATTTGTTCGACGTTTGCCGTGATAGTGGTTCCGCTACTGAATGGGCTTTCTGTCACGGTTTGCTGAAACATGAGAGATTCTGTGATGATGGACGATGCCTTGACGGGGCGAATAAAATGTTCTTAGAATGCAAACAATCTGCCGACGGTCGTATTTGGCGCTGCTCTGTAAGACGCATTTGCAGGAAGAAGATTTCAATTTGCGAAGATTTTTTTTTACGGGTAGTCAGTCGAATGCATTATCAAAATGGCTTACTTCGAACTCGATAGACAGGAATTTTTGATGCGTGAACTGTAAATCTCGGCTAATACGGCTGTGGATTGGAAACAGTTCTGCAGAGACATTTGCCACGAGTATTTAGTGCAAGAGCCGATTATTTTAGGCGGTACAGTTGAGATCGACGAAAGCTGTTTTGTCCATCGAAAATACAATCGAGGTCACAAGGTTATGGAACAGTGGGTTCGAAGTGCTGCTAATTTGCTGCCGTTCTACAACAATATGTGCGGCCTGGAACCATTATTGTTTCCGATTTGTTGGGAGCGTATAACAGTCCAGAATCTAGGTTATCAGCATTTGACTGTTAATCATTCCATGCATTTCGTTGATCTAATTCCTCACGCAACTACTAATCATGGTTCAAATGGCTCTGAGCACTAGGGGACTTAACATCTATGGTCATCAGTCCCCTAGAGCTTAGAACTACTTAAACCTAACTAACCTAAGGACATCACACAACACCCAGTCATCACGAGGCAGAGAAAATCCCTGACCCCGCCGGGAATCGAACCCGGGCCTGAGAAGCGAGAACGCTACCGCACGACCACGAGCTGCGGACGTACTTATCATGTTGAAAGCCTATGGCAGAAATAAAACAGAAAAACAAGCGTATGTTTGGTACTCATCGCAATATGCTGTCCAACTATTTGGCCGAGTGTCTGTGGCAGCAACGCTTTGGATCAAACCAATTCATAATTTGATTGACCATATCGGGTGCGTTTGTCCGAATGCTACGACTTAGCTTGCTGCAATTTAACTTGAATGATCTTTACGCGTTGTTATATTCAGACTACATGAGAATATGTTATTTTATTGTTTCAATCACATTGTTATGTTGTATTGTTACATTTTGATTAAATGACAGTATATTGTTTTACTGCTTGAAAATTGATGAAAAATATATCATATTCGTGATCAGCATAGTCAAATTGACGATAATCGGCAACAAATCAAAGATTTCATGGATGTCCCCCTAAACTCGTTAAGTGCTGAATCCTGATTCCAAATAATCTCCGGACAATACGAGCGAAATCTTTACGCCCATACGAACACTTGCTACTGTTGCGTTCGCAGACATCACTGGTACACTTATTATGTTTGTTTCACTGTCCGAATATACACAAGCCAAAAAAACGCATTGTGCGAGCATTACCAAGGGACCCATTTGACCAGCCTGTGCTGCTCAGGTGGCACGCAAACACGACCCCGCGCTGTGTTTGAACAGCATAGTTCTTTTTCATGACATCACAATCGCTCGCTGCAGCAACTTAGGACGTGACCACCGCCCTACAAACTGAACACGGGACACGGACTACACTATAGTTTAGGCAACCTACAAAACCGACCGAGGGAAACTACGTAAGCGTCGTGTGACGTCCGTCATCCTTTTCAGGTTGTGACACAGAAGTTATCCCGCACATTTAAATCTAACAGATTCCAGTTTAACTTTAAATGCGAACATTTTTAGGTTAGGCTTTACCGTGACTGTTACTGACATTAAATCAAAAAACAAGTTTCCACTTTGTGGAAGTTATGACCAGAATCAAACTGTCATGGCCGATCTGAATCGTGTAGTTCTGGCATACACTAAGTACAACGAAGCACAAGAAGTATTGTACTGAAAACTGGTTGCAAGGGGTTTACCCCCTACCTACAAATGCTGCCTCTTCACTCTTCATATTAGTTATAAATAAATACAATTTGATAGCGGAATACATTAAAGAAACTGATTACAGCTTTAGGCATTCTACTGTAAGTCCACTACACTCGTGTAATCTTATGGAGATACTGTGGCCTGGTTAGACTATGTGTTCTACCTCTCACGAATTTATATTTGTAAGTGAAGACTGAAATTACAGTTCCTTAAAATACTTTTTTAAAATTAAGAATTTACATATGTATATGTACCCTCATACTATTTTGAGTAAGGGACTCCATAATGAACATTGTAGTAATGTAGTCTCATTATATCATACTATTCACAAAGCTAGGCTTACTCTGGCATTCAACTTTAACTGAAACTTGTATGATGCTCTGTACGGCTATACCTGTTGCTAGCTATACCTTTAATGTTGCCTACAGACAAAATAAACAAACAACTCCCCCCCCCCCCTCAAAAGTCACGCTCTCTGTATTTCTGTTCCTTTTTTAATACCCGTTCGCGATGGTACAGAAGTCTGCCTATCGCAACCAGGACTACATTTTCCTGAAGAGGCACTAACTGTATCCCTTGATACAATTAGCCAACTTTCCTACTCCCCCAACTAATACTTCAGTTTGGCACTTTTATTCTATAGACTTATACGGTACTAAAACGCAGACAAGAACAATATGCACTGCATCACATATTATCAACGACACCCTACGCTAAAACTTCTTGCCTTACAGAGTATACATAATACGGAATTAAACTTAGCAACAGATGAAGCTGTCCGCTAATGTAAAACATCGAAATCCGCAGATCTGTGTGCAATATAAGAATTCGTGAAGTCACCAATGAAAATATAGTCATAACAGCAAAAAGTTCTTAAAGTATGGCATAGAGAAGAAATATAGTTTTCGCGGGCGTAGCCCGCAGGTAAGTAATTTCAAATGTACGCGAACCCTAACCACTTACCGGCTTCTGAATGAACATTTAGACTGTTTAGTAACAAGCCAATTTTTTTTTAAATAAAATTATATTCATGACGTGCGTCACCTCGCAACCATCGTCCACCAAAGCAACATAAGCGTCAACTTTCATTGAAAAACAAAAAATGCTATTTTCTAATATTTTAAGTTCAGCTTTAACGGAAACCCAATCCTCTGCTAGAAATAGGATGAGAAAAAATAATCAATTAAAAATACCGTACCATATAAATGGAATAACAGCTGATTAAGTCTGCTAAATTTCTTGAACAATCCGGCTTCAAGAAACAAAACACTTATAAGCTATTAACAATCGATTTAACAACACGTACGTACAAAGAATATATGTTAGACGAATATATAATTTCTATACATACTCACAGAACTGTTAGAGCATTTATAATAACCCTAACTCACATCACTAGCGCACAACGTCGCAAATTAGATTCTGCTTCTCATATTTGTTTTCGGAAATAAAAATATTGCTAAGATAAACCGTTGCAATTAACTAATTTGAATCAAGACGCAGAATTACAACTCACGTCATAGAAGTGAACAGTCTGATATAACCAACTATATCAAAACTTAATTCCAGAAAAAGCAAATGTATTCGCAAACCATTAAGTTGAAAATATCGACGCGGCACATAAAAATACGCATTGGTCGACATGAATTACAATCTGATTGACTGGAAATCTGGCGCCATCTTAGATCGAAACAATCGCGCAACGTTATGGCAACATGTTTCATACTTCTAAATTTTCGCAAACATGTTAAAATTATCAGTTACGTAGTATAAAAAGTTCACAGATTTAATCACCAGATGCATAAGAGTATTTTCAGCCAAATTTCGCGTCAATATTCCAGTGCGAATATTTGATACTTTGTCCCAGATGTAGTATAATTAAGGTTAGCGAATCGAATCTTGCAGTTTCAATGGCGTACGTATGGTGCATAGAAACAAACGAAAATTAACTCGGCGAACAAAATTACGGATAGTCACTAACGTTAGTTAACGTATAGGATTTTCACGTAGATAACTAATATCTACAAGAAACTATTTCTGAAAAGCTACTGCAAAAATGGTTGTTTGAAACTGTTCTGTTGATGACGTTGAGCAATCACTGCCAGCAACAAACAATCATCAAAACGAGAATTAAGAATATAAACAACACGTATTAACAACACTAAATGCAATTTAAATGGGTAAGTCTATCACTAGTACTACGCATATTGCTCGTATAAATCAACTGGTGGTATAAATCAATAAAACATTGATAGCAACGCAAGCTACAAAAGCACAATTAGGAGTAACATACGTGGCTCACCATGACTCAGACAAACGAGGCTCGAAAAAACAAAAAATGATGGGCAAATGCTACATTACCGAGAAATGTTACATAGCGAGTGATCAACTAGAGCATACGAACAGACGTAGTAGGGCGCTGGAGGCTCGGCTTCCAAGCCGTCCTGTCTGACAAAGATGTTTGCAGTCGCCCACTTGCTGGATGCGATGGTATTGTACGCGCTGTTGAAATCTATTTTGCACAGCTGAATCGTTCACGACACGAAAGACTCTTCAAAATGGACGCCTCCCAACAATGGGAGGCGGCGACTGTCTTCTGTCATGGCCGCCGGCCGTTACTTCAAAGATGCTCTCTAGAGAGACGGCCATGGCGTTCAAAGTTTATCTCAGTTTACACTCTTGATGCTCTGTATTTTCGGCATTTGGTCGTGCGTTAAGGGATTTTTTTGTGCCTAACGTTTTGAGTCCTAACGCTGGAGACGTGAATATCTCGAAATTTTCTAAGAAAATGGCCTTCTTCAGGGAAACTAGTACGAACCTCGAAAAAATTCGATCGTGCGTAACCCCACTTGCCGTTTTCTCACATTTGTATCTGCAGCTATATGCTTAGTTTACAATTCACACCTGTGTGCGCAGCGGAGGATTCATCGAACCAGTTTCACAGTTTGTCTACCATTCCACACTGGAACACCAAGCGGGAAAAACGAGCTCTTTAAATCTCTCCGCGCGAGCACTGATTTCTCTTGTTTTCTTACGGTGTCATTTTTCGCTACTTGGTTAGGTGTCAACAAAATATTTTCGCATTCACGGGAGAAAACTGGTGATTGAAATTTCATACTAAGATCCTACCGCAACTAAGAATGCATCTGTTTTAATGATTTCCATCCCACTCGTGTAGACTGATGACCTCAGCAGTTACGTCCCATAGTGCTCAGAGCCATTATTTGAACCATTTTGAACCCACTCGCTTATCACATCGGTGGCACACCGTCTCCTATTTCGCGATAGTATAAAACGAGCTGCCACTCTTTAAACTATTTCGGTGGCCTCCGTCAATCCTATCTGCTACGGATTCCATACCGCACATTACTACTCTGACAGAGGGCGCACAAGCATAATGTTGGAAGTCTGTTAGCTGGACTTATTGCATCTGTCAATGACACACAGTCTTTGGTTCGCATTCCTCATAACATTATCGTGATATCCTGAAAGCCATTGATTACGCAAGTCAGGTGGATACAGTTATTTCTAGAATTTCTTGACTCGGCATCACAGCAGTGTTTGCTACCGAAAGTACGTTTATATGTCTACCAAAGAAAATATGTGGATGGGTTGAGGATTTCTAGGAAGGCAGGACGCAACATGTCGGATGGACAGCCGTCGGCAGAAGTAACTTGAGGTGTGTCTATTAACACTCGGAGGTTTTTCGCAGGTGATGCAGTTTACACAATTCTGTACAGTAAATGGCATAAAACCATTGTTAAATATAGATTATGAACGGAAGTTTGTTGCTAAGGCAGAATCCTCAAAATTTCTGGGTGTGTGCATTGATGAGAAATTGAATTCGAACAAATACATCGATGATCTGCTGAAACGGTTAGGTTGAACTATTTATGCTATTAGGGTTATTACAAACTTTGGTGATAAACAATCAGTAAATTAGCCAACTATGCCTATTTTCATTCACTTTCATATGGCGTCACATTTTGCGGCAATTCGTCATTAAGAGAGAAAGTATTAATTACACAGAAGCGTGTAATCAGAATAGCTGGAGCCCACCCAAGAACTCGTGATATTCACAGTGCCTTCGCAATACATATATTCACTTATGAAATTTGTTGTTAATAACCCACCCCAATTCAAAAATAACAGCGAAATGCAAGGCTACAACACTAGAAGAAAGGATAATATTCACTATTCTGGATTAAATCTCACTTTGGCACAGAAACGGGTGGATTATTTTGTCACAAAAATCTTTCGTCATTTAAAAGCAAATTAAAATTACTACAGCCGTAATTTTTCCCGAGGACATGCAGCTTTACTGTATGATTAAATGATGATGGCATCCTCTTGGGTAAAATATTCCGGAGGTAAAATAGTCCCCCATTCGGATCTCCGGGCGGGGACTACTCAGGAGGATGTCGTTATCAGGAGAAAGAAAACTGGCGTTCTACGGATCGGAGCGTGGAATGTCAGATCCCTTAATCGGGCTGGTAGGTTAGAAAATTTAAAAAGGGAAATGGATAGGTTAAAGTTAGATATAGTGGGAATTAGTGAAGTTCGGTGGCAGGAGGAACAAGACTTCTGGTCAGGTGACTACAGGGTTATAAACACAAAATCAAATAGGGGTAATGCAGGAGTATGTTTAATAATGAATAGAAAAATAGGAATGCGGGTAAGCTACTACAAACAACATAGTGAACGCATTATTGTGGCCAAGATAGATACGAAGCCCACACCTACTACAGTAGTACAAGTTTATATGCCAACTAGCTCTGCAGATGACGAAGAAATTGAAGAAATGTACGATGAAATAAAAGAAATTATTCAGATAGTGAAGGGAGACGAAAATTTAATAGTAATGGGTGACTGGAATTCGAGTGTAGGAAAAGGGAGAGAAGGAAACATAGTAGGTGAATATGGATTGGGGCTAAGAAATGAAAGAGGAAGCCGCCTAGTAGAATTTTGTACAGAGCACAACTTAATCATAGGTAACACTTGGTTTAAGAATCATGAAAGAAGGTTGTATACGTGGAAGAACCCTGGAGATACTAAAAGGTATCAGATAGATTATATAATGGTAAGACAGAGATTTAGGAACCAGGTTTTAAGTTGTAAGACATTTCCAGCGGCAGATGTGGACTCTGACCACAATCTATTGGTTATGACCTGTAGATTAAAACTGAAGAAACTGCAAAAATGTGGGAAATTAAGGAGATGGGACCTGGATAAACTGAAAGAACCAGAGGTTGTACAGAGTTTCAGGGAGAGCATAAGGGAACAATTGACAGGAATAGGGGAAAGAAATACAGTAGAAGAAGAATGGGTAGCTCTGAGGGATGAAGTAGTGAAGGCAGCAGAGGATAAAGTAGGTAAAAAGACGAGGGCTGTTAGAAATCATTGGGTAACAGAAGAAATATTGAATTTAATTGATGAAAGGAGAAAATATAAAAATGCAGTAAATGAAGCAGGCAAAAAGGAATACAGACGTCTCAAAAATGAGATCGACAGGAAGTGCAAAATGGCTAAACAGGGATGGCTAGAGGACAAATGTAAGAATGTAGAAGCTTATCTCACTAGGGGTAAGATAGATACTGCCTACAGGAAAATTAAAGAGACCTTTGGAGAGAAGAGAACCACGTGTATGAATATCAAGAGCTCAGATGGCAGCCCAGTTCTAAGCGAAGAAGGGAAGGCAGAGAGGTGGAAGGAGTATATAGAAGGTTTATACAAGGGCGATGTACTTGACGACAATATTATGGAAATGGAAGAGGATCTAGATGAAGACGAAATGGGAGATACGATACTGCGTGAAGAGTTTGACAGAGCACTGAAAGACCTGAGTCGAAACAAGGCCCCCGGAGTAGACAACATTCCATTAGAACTACTGACGGCCTTGGGAGAGCCAGTCATGACAAACCTCTACCAGCTGGTGAGCAAGATGTATGAGACAGGCGAAATACCCTCAGACTTCAAGAAGAATATAATAATTCCAATCCCAAAGAAAGCAGCTGCTGACAGATGTGAAAATTACCGAACTATCAGTTTAATAAGCCACGGCTGCAAAATACTAACGCGAATTCTTTACAGACGAATGGAAAAACTGGTAGATGCGGACCTCGGGGAGGATCAGTTTGGATTCCGTAGAAATGTTGGAACACGTGAGGCAATACTGACCTTACGACTTATCTTAGAAGAAAGATTAAGAAAAGGCAAACCTACGTTTCTAGCATTTGTAGACTTAGAGAAAGCTTTTGACAATGTTGACTGGAATACTCTTTTTCAAATTCTAAAGGTGGCAGGGGTAAAATACAGGGAGCGAAAGGCTATTTATAATTTGTACAGAAACCAGATGGCAGTAATAAGAGTCGAGGGGCATGAAAGGGAAGCAGTGGTAGGGAAAGGAGTGAGACAGGGTTGTAGCCTCTCCCCGATGTTATTCAATCTGTATATTGAGCAAGCAGTAAAGGAAACAAAAGAAAAATTTGGAGTATGTATTAAAATTCATGGAGACGAAGTAAAAACTTTGAGGTTCGCCGATGACATTGTAATTCTGTCAGAGACGGCAAAGGACTTGGAAGAGCAGTTGAACGGAATGGACAGTGTCTTGAAAGGAGGATATAAGATGAACATCAACAAAAGCAAAACGAGGATAATGGAATGTAGTCGAATTAAATCGGGTGATGCTGAGGGAATTAGATTAGGAAATGAGACACTTAAAGTAGTAAAGGAGTTTTGCTATTTAGGAAGTAAAATAACTGATGATAGTCGAAGTAGAGAGGATATAAAATGTAGACTGGCAATGGCAAGGAAAGCGTTTCTGAAGAAGAGAAATTTGTTAACATCGAATATAGATTTATGTATCAGGAAGTCGTTTCTGAAAGTATTTGTTTGGAGTGTAGCCATGTATGGAAGTGAAACATGGACGATAACTAGTTTGGACAAGAAGAGAATAGAAGCTTTCGAAATGTGGTGCTACAGAAGAATACTGAAGGTGGATAGATCACGTAACTAACGAGGAAGTATTGAATAGGATTGGGGAGAAGAGAAGTTTGTGGCACAACTTGACTAGAAGAAGGGATCGATTAGTAGGACATGTTTTGAGGCATCAAGGGATCACAAATTTAGCATTGGACGGCAGTGTGGAGGGTAAAAATCGTAGAGGGAGACCGAGAGATGAGTACACTAAGCAGATTCAGAAGGATGTAGGTTGTAGTAGGTACTGGGAGACGAAGCAGCTTGCACAGGATAGAGTAGCATGGAGAGCTGCATCAAACCAGTCTCAGGACTGAAGACAACAACAACAACAACAACACGTGTTTAATTGAATTACGTAGTTCTTGCAAATTTGGTTTACGTTTAGACCCGTTTAAGAATTTGTTGCATGGCCTGTCAACATTTAGCACTGCTAAAAATGAACTTGATGAGAGACGCTGCAATGAAATTCAAACAAGCTGGCAAGAATGTAAGGTGTGGGGTCCATGTGTGGTGTGCAGTTATCCGCATGAGTGCTAAAATCAATTCGTTAAACTTCGGTAACAAGATAAATCAGCCGTAAACTCAACTAAGTACCTAATTATTACAATTACGAACAACTTAAATTGGAAGGGAAACAAATAAAATGTTGTGGGGAAGGCTAACCAAAGACTGCGTTTTATTGGAAGCACACTTAGAAAATGTAACAGACCTACTAAGGATACTGCCTCCACTACGCGCGGAGTAGCCGTGTGGTCTCAGGCACCTTGTCACGGTTTATGCGGTTCCCCCCGTCGGAGGTTCTAGTCCTCTCTAGGGCATGGGCGTGCATTAGTGTGTTGTCCATAGCGTAAGTTTAAGTTAGATTAAGTAGTGTATACGCTTAGGGACCGATGACCTAAGCAGTTTAGGTACTTAGTAGTATACGAAATTAACAGGTTCTGATCAGTTGCTCAGCCGATCCGTTATACGCTAAATTACGGCCAACTCTCGTGGACTTTTAATGCTTTACGTACTAGGACTCCGAAGAAGTAAATCAAACCACGTCAAATGAAGCATTTTCACGTTCTTATGAAGTACAAAGAACTGTCCCAAATAATTTAAATTTCTTCATGAGAAAGTACCGGTAGCAACGCTATAAATGCCTGGCACAGCTATGTATACTGCTTGGCCGGACCGATGGCTGTGTCACAAGATGATAGGAGCCAACATTCCAGGCTCATACAAGCTGACAGCCAATAGCTGTCGGATACGGCCCGCGTCGCAGTGGATATGCCGGTTCCCGTGAGATCACCGAAGTTAAGCGCTGTCGGGCGTGGTCGGCACTTGGATGGGTGACCATCCAGGCCGCCATGCGCTGTTACCATTTTTCGGGGTGCACTCAGGCTCGTGATGCCAATTGAGGAGCAACTCGACCGAATAGTAGCGGCTTCGGTCAAGAATACTATCCTAACGACCGGGAGAGCGGTGTGCTGACCCCACGCCCCTCCAATCCGCATCCTCCGCTGAGGATGACACGGCGGTCGGATGATCCCGAAGGTCTGGTCTGACGACGGAGTGCTAAAATACGGCCCGCGTCAACGTATAAGAACGCACGAATTTGCGAAAATTGGAATGAGCCCCAAAACAGTGCTATAGTTCTACCGGAAGTGAAACAGTGCTAAAGTTCTAGCGGAAGCGCATGCCGGATGGATTGTGCGCCAGGGTTCCGAACATAAGTAACTGTGAAGCAGCTGCATTGTGTTTACGTCTGACGTAATAGTGGCGGCAAAAAGTGAGGGCGCCGTTTGGTGCAGTGTGTGGCGTAAGGGAGAGGTGGCCAATGAGGGAGCGAGGCTTACAGAGGCCACGCCCCTTGGCGGGGTCATCTTCGTGTCAGGCTGAGTCACATGCGCGCCGTCAGCTGCAACTCTTGCTTCCACCATCACCAACGAACGTCAAGGGCAATGATCGCCATTAACATTGCAACACCGTTTAAGCAGCACACAACGTATGTCATATTTGCCATAAAGTGTACTTCATGCTTGGGTTTGCAAATGAAAAGCAATTCAGCGAAATCGTGCACAGTATCTAGGAGAAACACCGCCTACATTCTTTGTATAATTAAAAATTTGGCAGAATATTATTAATTTACAAAACTCACTACAATATTGGTTAGAATGAATTTCTTTCATTTCCGCCAATGATCACAAAACGTTTGGTCCCACCAGTTTCCGTCAGCAAATCGTGGGAATATGAAATGAGCGTGTGGCATTGTTGGCCGTGAAGCCCCATCCGGCTAAGTTCGGCTGCCGAGTGTTATTTCAGTCGACGCCACATTCGGCGACTTGTGTGCCGGGTATGAAGATGAAATCATGACGAGGACAACACGAAACCCAGTACACGACGGAGAAAATTTTGAACCCGGGAATCGAACCCGGGCCCGCTGCATGCGAGGCAAGCACGTTACCAACCAGCTAAGCAGGCGGGCAAATCATGGGCAATGGAATACAAGTAGTAAACAGATTACGTCATAGAACAGTACAATATGCCGTAAATGGTTCAAATGCCTCTGAGCACTAAGGGACTCAACTGCTGAGGTCATCAGGCCACTAGAACTTAGAACTACTTAAACCTAGCTAACCTAAGGACAGCGCACACATCAATGCCGGAGGCAGGATTCGAACCTGCGACCGGAACGGTCACGCGGTTTCAGACTGTAGCGCCTAGAACCGCTCGGCCACTTCGGCCAGCAATATGCCATAACGAAAAATTATTACTTTCATGGATATGAAAACAGCGCTTAAGATATGACGAGGCACAGCTGTTTTATAAGATGTCTTAAAATAGTAAGGCCATAGTGGCATCATCAGTATAGCATCATCGCACACATTTCAAGTGTGAGGTAAACTAGACGAAAATTGTCGCACAGTGATATCGTCTCTATCGCTACTGGTCGTAACAAACTGCAATACAGTGGTCACGATATATGTTGGCGCCGCAAGCTCGTTAGATGTCGCTACTGTAAGACTACATATACTCATCAATTATAAAAACTGTACAGTATGCAATAAGTGAAGATAGGGTTGCCATAATCTCGGAATCCAAAACCAGGACAAAACTTAAGGTCACCGTAGCCGATCGAAGGAAATAAGAGGAATAAGGAGTACTCATGCCCGTAAGCTAAGGGAAATGTGCCTTTAATTAATGATCTAGAGTTTAGGAAGGCCTGCTTAATTAAGAAAGCATTTATTACAGAAAATAAGACTATTGTCATCATTTGAGCTTTTCTTATACCAATCGTATTTCTCAGAACCTTGAATAGATGAAAGGAACTTAATCTGGTTCTCAATCAGTTTATGAACTTCACTGCAACCTACATTTTTCATATTGTACTGTATTTGCATCATTGCATTAACTGATTTTACTGTTAACCTATTCCTTTCTTCTGTCCACTGAGAATTCATGAGGGAAAAGACTCTCTCTACATTGGCATTATGGCTGGGAATGGAGAAATAAAATTCCACAATTTTCAGCAACTCTTGAATACTGCTCACTATAAATACAATTATGAATGAAGAACACCCATTTCTTATGCGACATATTCTCAAAACTTTTATCTTTGACCTCCCCCAAAACACACTTTAATTTCAGTACTTGGTCGAAGAGAAGGGATTCATTCAATTTACAGCTTGTGTTTTCATGCATCCATTTGAATGTCTTTTCAACATTTTTCCATGAAGGTACAGTCTTTACAAAATCCAGTCAAAATGTTTAATATCAGACACGGGCTTACTCCATGTACCGTACGCCTGAGCCTGACTGTCCATTGTTTCCATATCTGGAAAGCTGTTGTGTTCTGTTTGGATTTTATATAATGTGAAGTCACAGAGATAACATATTCATGCTTCTTTGACAGCAATTTTTTAAATTGCCGGAGGTTGACTTCAAATCCAGCAAATATCGCGGACATTTGCCTTTTCGGTCCGGAGGTTTTATTTACCCTAAAATCGCGGACTGTCCGTGAAATCCGTGGCGTATGGCAACCCTAAGTGAAGAGCACATTATGTAAAATCTGTGGCGTGCTTGTCAAATGTCTAAGTTACTACAGTGATAAACTGTAATAATTAGAACACGAATAAAGTTAAAAATTGTTAAAAAGGAAATGGTCAATGGTAGTATATAATTTTGAGACGCTCTTGTGGTCATTTTAGATAAAAATAATATAACATAACACGAACAAGCTTATAGAGCTAATTAAATAACAAAAAGCTGATAGAATAACGAAGCAAAAAAGTGAAAAAGGATGACATCAAAAGATTAAAGTAAGTAATCAGCGACTCCTGTTGGCGTAGTCGGAGGAACTTCATCGGCAAATAGCCTCACATCCCGTTCGACACGCCGTTCCGGGTAAAGAAATTCAGTTCTTATCGAGTAAAGGTACCACACGATACACCTAGTAGTTTTCCGAAAATCGGATGATAAGCTTTTCATATCGGCCGGAAAGCTGTCTCTGAGCACAGCCACCATAATGCATTGTAACCTTACATCATATTCGGCTACAAGAGGCTCTTCTCAGAGCAAATGAGAAGGCGGCAGTGGCAAGATGACGTAATGTCTGAGATACCGAAGACAGATGGCTTTTTTTAGATTGTGGTCCTTCTCCGCGATTGGCTGCTGCGCTCGGAAGTTTCACGCCAAAATTATGATCTTTTGTTATTAATATTATAACAAGTTATAATGCCATTATTTCTAAAGTGTTGATTACCAGCAGAATACTAAACAGTCGCTACACGAAACGGCAGACGATGCAATACGGAGATCTTCGGATCACGCCTAACTAGGATGGCGGCCGAAGTGAGATAAGAGCTGGTTCAGCAGTCTCGGAGGGCAGACATGTTGTCTGTCGCGGTCGGTATGAGTTAACACTTAATTAGCAATGTCTAGCTTGATTGAGATTTTCACTCTGCAGCGTAGAGTGTGCTGATATGGAACATCCTGGCAGATTAAAACTGTGTGCCGGACCGAGACTCGAACTCAGGAGCTCATGTCTAGCTTGTAAATCACAGCTGGTTCGGCAATCTCGGAAGACAGGCATATTGTCTGCCTTAGTCGGTATCGGTTCACGAATTATTAGCCATCTCTGATTATTTGAATGTGTAATTGAGAAGAATTAGATGGTAACTCTGCAAATACGCAGTTCATTGTTTTGTTTATTTTTTATTTTTTTATTTTACGAAGAATGGAAATTATTTGACCCAGAAAGTGGAATATACTTGTGCAATTTCTCTTATTCTGCTAATAACAACAGATTGCCATCCTCTATAAGCTAACTAATTGAAACTCTTATTATTTGTACAAGTTCAGGTCCTCGGTAAAAAAATTTATTACAGCCTCAAGCAATGGATTCACGACCTATGTGCTGTTTTCTGTGCAGGGGACAACAACTATATAAGACTGGAAGTTGCTGAACATTAAGCAGAACATATGCATTCCTCTAAGAGCGGCGGAAGAAAATAGGCACCTGGCGTGTATCTCTGTACAAATGAGATCAGTGACACGTCATTTGTGATAACACGGTTGATTGGTTGGTTGGTTGGTTTGGGGGAAGAGACCAAACAGCGAGGTCATCGGTCTCATCGGATTAGGGAAGGATGTGGAAGGAAGTCGGCCGTGCCCTTTCAAAGGAACCATCCCGGCATTTGCCCGGAGTGATTTAGGGAAATCACGGAAACCTAAATCAGGATGGCCGGACGCGGGATTGAACCGTCGTCCTCCCGAATGCGAGTCCAGTGCGCTAACCACTGCGCCACCTCGCTCGGTTTGATAACACGGGGGAGGTATGATAGAGGAATTTTCGAGGGAACGGGTTTACCATAGGCATGTATGCTTCACCGTTTCTCTCCCACTATTATATTTTTTTTTCAATTTGCCGTAGTCCTTAGCAGCGAAAGGGTTAAAAGGAAGACATGGAACCAATTCATAGGCGGACCGTTAGATTCCTTACCCGTACGTTCGACCAACAAGAATGTTACAGTGATGCTCGGTAAACTGAAATTCGATCCATGAAGGGAAGATGACGTTCTTTCGCGAAATACGAGGCTAATTCAGTAATTAAAGAGACAAATTGGTCTGGAGAAAAAAGCGTTTATTTTTACAAAACATTACTTTTTCCACTTTTCAATATAATGCCCTTGAACATTTATGCAATTGTTGCAACGGTCTACAAACTTTTTATTCCGGGTGCAAAGAACTCTTTATCTTGATATTTGAACCAACTCTCCACAAACTTTTTCGTGTCCTCGTTGTGCTGGAACCTCTTCCCACGTAATGCCTCCTTCGGTGCTCCAAACAAATGGATATCACTGGGTGCTGGGTCAGGACCCTAAGGAGGATGAGGCAGTACTTCCCAGCCCATTTTGTCTACAGTTTCACATGTTAGTTGAGCAGTACGAGGACGTGCGTTGCATTACTGGATAATCACACCTCTCCTCAGATCCAAGACGTCTCTCTCTCATGGCTGGCTTCGCCGAGTTCAAAAGCAAATCCGGGTAGTTTTGGCTGTTCATTGTACGCTGCTCTTCGAGATAATCACAAAAAAACTGGACCTTCAGCATCCCAAAACACCGTCAACATGACTTTTCCTGCTGATTTTTGGGTTTTGGATTTCTCTTGACAGGTGAGTTGGTGTACTTCCATTCAACTTTGTCGTTTTGATTCTGGCTCATAATAATGAACCCATGTTTCATAAAAACTTAAAATTTTGTTGAGGAAGTGTTGACCTTCTCTTTCATAATGTTCCTTTAGCTCAAAAATGGTTCAAATGGCTCTGAGCACTATGGGACTGAACGTCTAACGTCATCAGTCCCCTAGAACTTAGAACTACGTAAACCTAACTAATCTAAGGACATTACACACACCCATGCGCGAGGCAGGATTCGAACCTGCGACCGCAGCCGTCGCGTGGTTCCAGGCTGCAGCAGGTAGAGCCGCTCGGTTACCGCGGCCGGCGCTGCTTAGCCTTGGTTTACTTATGTAGCCACGCCAACTCGTTTGGGACCCATCTCGCACATGTTTTGCTGTACTTCAGTTTGTTACAGATAAGGTTATGAACCGTACCAGTACTAACCTTATCAACTATCATTTACACAGTCACACGGCGGTCGGCACGAATAATGTGATCAATGCGACATTGAAGTGAAGGAGTTCTGGTCGGCCAGAACGGTGTTCGGCAGTCACAGAGTCGCGACCACTTTCGAACTGCTCTACCCACTTGTAAAACTTTGCACGATTCATACAACCTTCACCATGAAATTTACACATCCTAAAGTATATATTCGCTGGTTTCTCGCCTTCAGCAAGTACAAAACGAACAACAGAACGTTGTTCAACTAATATGGATGTTTCAAGCGGATCAAGGCTCATCCCAATGATGCCAACTTAAAAGCCATAAAAGTACCAAACTTTCCCTACTAACATTTTTTTTTCCCCAGACCAATTTCCATCTTCAATTATTAAATGACCGTCGTACTATTGAGGATGTAGGGTACAGTACGCTTGTTCGCCCACTGCTCGAATACTGCTCGAATACTGCTCAGCAGTGTGGGATCCGTACCAGATAGGGTTGATAGAAGAGATAGAGAAGATCAAACGGAGAGCAGCGCGCTTCGTTACAGGATCATTTAGTAATCGCGAAAGCGTTACGGAGATGATAAACTCCAGTGGAAGACTCTGCAGGAGAGACGCTCAGTAGCTCGGTACGGACTTTTGTCGAAGTTTCGAGAACATACCTTCACCGAAGAGTCAAGCAGTACATTGCTCCCTCCTATCTCGCGAAGATACCATGAGGATAAAATCAGAGAGATTAGAGCCCACACAGAGGCATACCGACAATCCTTCTTTCCACGAACAGTACGAGACTGGAATAGAAGGGAGAGCCGATAGAGGTACTCAGGGTACCCTCCGCCACACACCGTCAGGTGGCTTGCGGAGTATGGGTGTAGAACCGACAACCGAACCTGACTGTAGGATGATTGTATTGCAGAGCCACGTGACGTACCTGGAGGAGGGAATCTGCTGCTTCCGAGCCAGACGGGTAGCCACATGGAGCGCGACGAGCCTGGAGCAGCGCGGCCCCAACGGACAAAGGCCAGCCGGCAGCCCCGTGCACTGGACACGGGAGCGGCGAGCAGCACGAAAGCAGACCGTGACCGCGCGTGGGGGGGGGGGGGGGGGGGGGGGGGGGGGGGTATCCTAGGGAACCCTGGGACCACGCGCCCACGCCTTCTCCCACCCCCCTGCTCCGTCACTGGGCACAAGCGAATGCCGGACACTTGCCGCACTTGCCCCTTCGGCAGGTGGCTTGACTAGCGATCCCGCCCTTCCTCGTTCTACATCTGTCCACTTTCAAACCGCCATCTCCATATCTTACTCGATACAACAAGTACGTAGGGGATCTTCTTCTTCTTCGACATTTTGGCGAAATACAGAGTTTCTTTTCCGAAGTAGAAATATTTATAACTTTTGCGAAACGGAAGCAATACTGACGTTTGTGTCTGTATGGAATTAGTTCTGTCAAGTATAAATATAGATCCCTCTGTCTGTGCGGTAGCTTCCTTTTACGCTTACTGATTGCGATAGAAACAGTTCATCGCCATGGGAGCAACAAGAAAGGAACTATGTAAAGAGAATGCGAATGTACGCTGATCATTTCTTTTTGATCACTGCATTTGTGCCTACTTTAATTACTGTATTTATCCCTACTTTAATTACTACAACGGCACGCCCAAAAGACAATAAGGAAAGAAGAAATGGGAATGTGAATGTTTGAAAAGAAGAATGACATACACCATATTAACTCACTCTCTAAAATCCTATATCCCTTGCGGCGAAACATTAGTTAACAAGGTGCAGCGGACATTGTTCAAAACATGACTGAAAATACTTTCACTAAGTATCGATAAGAACATCTTTTATTGACATGTCATTTAAAGTCGATGTACAATTTTAAAATGTTAGAAATAAGGAAATGAAGTAATACAGAATGCTGTGCTTGCAACGTACGTTGATGTTCTACATTGTTTAGCTCTGGTATTTACAGGGTCACAGAGAAAGCATCCTAGGTTTTGGAGGGAAAGGCCGTAATTGTAATGATCTCCACAACAACAGAAACAAGAAGCACAACTTAAGGAAAAATAATGTAACGTGCGTTCCAGCTCGCAAGCGACATTGAAGCAGATAGTTCCTGTGACTTAGTATGGGAAGAGTTTATATTCGACAACCGGAATAAATTAATAACTGGCTCCATTTACCGACCCCCAGTCTCAGATAGTTGCTGAACATTTCAAAGAAAACTCGAGTCTCATCACAAATAGGTACGCTCCTCATACAATTATAGTTGGCAGTGACTTCAATCTACCTTCCGTATGTTGACAAAAATACTTTTTGAGACACTATTGTACATAGAAAACAACTTCCGTAATTGTTCTAAATGCTTTTTTAAAAGTTATTTTGAACAGTTAGTTCACGACGCCATTCAAATTGTAAATGGTTACGAAAACACACTTGACCTCTTAGCCACAAATAATCCTGAACATCTCGACGGATACAGGGATTAGTGAACACACAGTCGTAGCGAGGCTCAATTGCGTAGCAAAGAAATTCACCAAAACTAAACGGGAAATATATCTGTTTATAAAAGTAGCTAAAAATTCGATTGACGTCTTTCTAAGAGGCAGTCTCCAGTCCTTCCAAACTATGTAAGTGAAGCTCATATGTGGCTTAAGTTCAAAGAAATAGTATCACAGCACTCGAGAGATTCATACAAAATACATTAACACGATACGGAACTGATTCCCCTTGGTACATAAAACAGGACAGAAAGCTGCTGCAGGAGCACCGAAAAAGACACGCATAATTTAGACGAACGCAAAACCTCCAAGATAGGCGAAGTTTTACTGAGGCTCGAAATTTGGCGCGGATATCAGTGCGACATGTATTTAATAGTTTCCACAACGGTATGTGATGGAAAATCCAAAGAGATTCTGGTCCTATGTTGAGTAAACCAACGGAAAGGCGCAGTAAGGACCTTCACTGCGCGACAGCGGCGGTGATGTTACTGATGACAGGCAACATCGTGGCAGAAGTCCGGCGTGGCAGATGTCCGCACAACGGCAGAAGCTGTCCCTGTGGCGGCCAATGGTGCAGTTGCAACTAGCTTCCACTGACCTGAGGAAATTATTCTGTCTCCCTCCACACCGTCTAATAACCCTGCGTGCCACTCTCGTAGCCCTCTCGTTGAAGAAAATACGTATTATGTTCCTTTAGAGCACTGGTTCCCAAGCCGTTCTCTACGGGGTAGAAACAAAAGAATTCGATTGTATTGCGGTTACGAAGGTTTTTTTTTTTTTTTTTTTTTTAAGATCATTATTATTATCACTGGGGAACGGCCTAGCCGCAGTGGATACACCGGTTCCCCTCAAATTACTGAAGTTAAGCGCTGTCGGGCGTGCCCGGCACTTGGATGGGTGACCATCCGGGCCCCTATGCGCTGCAGCAATTTTTCGGGGTGCACCCTTCCTCGTGTTGCCAATTGAAGAGCTACGCGACCGAATACGACGGTAATTCCGAAAGTAGGGTCTGCTTTTTTTTTTTTTTTTTTAATAAGTGCAAAGACCTGCCGCCGGCCGCGTGTAGCCGAGCGGTTCTAGGCGCTACAGTCTGTATCCGCGCATCCGCTACGGCCACAAGTTCGAATCCTGCCTCGAGCACGGATGTGTGTGATGTCCTTAGGTTAGTTAGGTTTAAGTAGTTCTATATAGTGCTCAGAGCCATTTGAACCATTTTCATAGACATGTTTATTTCTACAATGGTTTACATCAGTTTACAGGTTGAAAATTTAACAGTTTTTCGACATAATCACCAATTCTGTCGATTCTTTTTTGTAAACGGTGTGGCAGTTTTTGTATGCCCACGTCAGACCAGCTCGCCGCCATGCTGTTCAGAGAGCTTCTTTCACCTCGTCGTGGGTGCTGAATCGCTGGGACCACAATTAACCATGACAGGTACTGTGAGACTCTGAAAAAACTCAAACGGGCAATTCAGAACCGGAGAAGAGGAATGTTGAGCGAGGGCGTGCACATTCTCCGTGACAACGCTCGCCCCCACATCGCTCCGCAAACCGTTGCTCTCCTGCAACAGTTTCAGTGGAACATAATCACCCAGCCACCCTATACTCCAGACTTGGCGACCAGTGACTATCACCTGTTTCCTAGGTTAAAATAACACTTCGCCGGAAAGCGATTCAGCTTTGACGACGAGGTGAAAGAAGAGGTTCGTAACTTTCTGAACAGCACGGCGGCGAGCTGGTATGACATGGGCATACAAAAACTGCCACGGCGTCTACAAATATGAATCGATAGAAATGGTGATTATGTCGAAAAATAGCTAAATGTTCAAGCTGTAAACTGATGTAAACCATTGTAGAAATAAACAGGTCTATGTACTTATAAAAAAAATGGGAGACATTACTTTTTGGGAATACCCTCGTAGTAACAGAATCCACCGTCAGAGATACGAGAACGGTAATCGCGTACCGGTTTCAACTCGTTCGTTTCAGGTGCACGGACCCTTGCCTCAAATCGATTCTTTTATCCGTCTCCAGCACCATCACGGAATCAGCCTGTGGGTACATACATACATTTACAGGCGCCGGTACCTGTAACTTTGCCTTTCTGCGGCGACGTTGGATTACATTTTTCGACACGGTTTCCTATGTAAAACTTGAGAACCTTTACAAGTGTACCATGAACTGTGAAACACCCTGTACGTTACTCTGAAACAGCGCAAAGCTGCAGACAATACAAGCGAGCCTCTCTGTTAACCACTGATAAAAGGACACGGGAAACCACTTGTCTGCGCCGGGAGCTTCCCGTCCTTACCTGGAAACGGGAAGTACCGGCACCCTAAACAGGTAGCTGGAGCGAGCATTCCGCGAACAAAGACGGCATTCTTCTCGCGAACCCCTGGTGGGGAAATTTGGCGGGTCTGCACTCCAAGATGACCGTGTGGTCATTATGCCGCGACCGTCAAACCTCTCGCGTAGGAATCGTCAGAGTAACAGAAAGGGATAAAGGCGCGCGCAGAGGGACACAGACAAGCATTTTTCCACTCTCTCATCAAGCGAATTAAAAAAAAAAAGGAAATCTATGACACTGGTACCACGTACACTCCTCCATGGACTGCACAAAAGTTTGCGAGATCTGTACACTTATTCTTAAGAAAATGGTGAATTAAAGTGAATTCTCTGGTACATACGCACATTATACGATGGCGGAAATAGTAAAATAAAAATCTTTCGTAAAAATTAAATGGGAGACGCACCAGGACGATCGAGCGAGTAAGGTTTTGTTTCAGTTTCATTGTCGTCTGAATGACTGTAACGTACTTCATATTACGAAGAACAGCAAGAAGGAAACGCTTATGTGCTCATTTACTTTCAGTTGTTTTTAGATTTAAAAGTGAACTTATTTGTAAGCATTAACATACACACCACATTACTTTTACTTGACAGAAATCCTAGCAAATTGTTTCACAGCTTACGACTCACAGTTACTACATGAAATGTAAGAATCCTATAACGTTTACAATATACTGTAAAAAACCCAAAAGCGATTAAACCGGTTAGAAGACAATTACCACTACAATATTGTAGTAATGATAAATTTGCCTTCTGCTGGTTACCCTGCCTCTTCTCAGATAGCGAGGCGTTCAGTGTATCGTGTTTTGGACTGGAACGATACAAGAACGATTAATCAACTGTATCAGAACCAAAGCACAAAACTAAACCTACAACGTAGACAAAGAGACATGGGGTCCTCACTGAGGAAGCTGTTATGTGGGAGAAGGCAAAAGGTATAAAAAAAGCCACTTGGAAGAAGGGCAGATTTGCTGATGACATCGTGACAGTTACAGACTATGACAAAGAAATCATGGAAAACTGTGAAAACTAATAGAAAACGAAGTAATGACGGTTCGGAAAAATTGAGAGAAATCAGAACCAATACAAAAACGCATGACGTCAAAACTGGTGAGATGAAACAGTTTTGCTATCTCGATAGTGCAATGACGGCGATTAGTTAATAGGAGGACTCTGTAATCCGCGAAACAGATGTTTACGATTAAGAAAAAGATTTTAGCGGCAAACATATGGGATTAGTTGCGAGAAAATCCTTTACAATGCTGTAAGCAGCACGTTTGGGGCATGCTGTATGCAAGATACTGTATGGAAGTGAAACTTTGACTATTGGTAAACTGGAAAGCACAAAAATAAACCAACAACGTAGACAAAGAAACATGGGGCGTCACTGAAGAAGCTGTTATGGTCCTGTAGGAGAAGGCACATCGCACCAGATTTGCTGAAATGTGGATGTGGTTGAAAATGGCACGAAAGAGCTGCACGGAAAGAAAGAAAGAACCCGGAAATATTAAGGATACTCAACGCAGAGAGGATATAATGTACTGGAGATGCCACAAGACCAATGCTTGTACCGCCAAGCACGCAGCGCTACTGACGAGGAAAACTTCCCGTCGGACCCTCCTCAGATGTAGTGGTGGGACCGCACGGTGGAGAGCCCGTCAAAAACTGAATAAAGACCAAGCATGAAATCAGCAAGGTGTATTGAACTGTGGAAAAAAATCAAAATAAAAACAGTTTACGGTCCGCGCTTAACAAATGTAAAACTGAGCGCGTGAGAAAAGACTGCCGTGTGATTAATTCAAAATTTCCTCGAGCCCTTTTTTTCCCCCCACAACATTATGAACTGTCCGTTCGGTTACTGAAATGTTTGTTCTCTTTCGGTAGTATTGACAACTGTCATACTACACATTTGTTAAAGAGTAAGAATACGCTACTGTCGCAAGTGAACCTGTTGAATAGTGAGAGCAGACCATATAGGCGTCTCACAGAAATTAAAACAACAAATAAATAGGTGTGAAATATCTTGCAACACCGAAATTCAAGAGTCAAAACTTCCATAACAGAACGCAACTTCAAAAACGTATGCTTCGACGAGGCACAGGGAAGATCTCTGTGAAACTGTTGTGTTCATTCGTTGCAGCTTCAGTGACAAACTGTTGCTATTTTCATCATTTCCTTGCGAGTCATCAGATCCACATTCATACGAACACCTACGTCGGGCAACCAGGCGTACAAATTAGGTGCGCAGATAAAGAGATTCCTATCATATTACATACGTACTGTCACCGAGCCGTGTATGACACAGCAGACGAGATTTCCGGTGACTTGCCCTGTCATCAAACGTTTGCGGTTCCCATTCGAAAGGCACTTCCTTACGGCTGCTAATAGAATAGTTGTGCAGAATCAACTTCCTTATACCTCGCTGTTGCAAACGGACCTTACACAACGACACAGACACAAATTTGAATACAGCGGAAGAGAGAGAGAGAGAGAGAGAGAGAGAGGGGGGGGGGGGGGGGGGGGAGTTCAACACCGTAACTAATTCACCGCGACGCCATTTCTCTTCCCGCCTGTTCTGTACTGCACTTCTTGTTCTTGGAAGGTTCACTGTTCTTATTTTGCTTTTCCCTCATACTTCAGTGCATCTTCTTCGTGTGTTCATGCTTGATCTGTGTTCAGTTTTTGACGGAGTGTCAACGGAGCCCTCTAACCACTAAATCTGAGGGTGATCCCTTGTGAGTCGCTCCTACACTACTGTTTATACTTCGTGTTCTACTGTCCCTGTTAACAGATATGGATACAACGAAACTCGCACTAGACTGATCTGGGACAGCTCTACAGGGTGAGCACAAAAGACTGTGCTACAAAAATAACTTTCTTTGTAACGAGAAAGAAACCGACGCCTTTCGTCGCGGCTGCGCGTCGCATGGAAGACATGCTGAGCACTATATGATTGTGCAGACTCCACCTACAAAATTCAAAAACGAAATTGCAAATGAAACGCCAAACTTGATATCAGGTCACTGCTGTTGACTGATCATTTCATTCCGAAATTGCAAGTATGTAACACCAGTCAAAATGCGCCTGATAACGCTTTAGAAGTGTCTGCATGTTGGGAAGGGGAGTGCAGAGGGGAGGAAGGGGGGGGGGGGGGAGAATAGCCACGCGCGCCGCCCAAATTAGTGTCTCTGTGGCCAGGTGTGGCGACTCGGCGTTCGCGCCAAGCGGTAGGTGCCCGCTGCAAGGTAACTGTCCGAAAACACTTTGGTACAGAGAATTGACTAACCGCTGAACAAGACTCCAGTACGCTTATTCCCATCCAGATTCCACGACACACACTACGTGCAAGGCAGCTGCACATCGAGGTGCATTCAAGTTCTAAGGCCTCCGACTTTTTTTCTAATTAACTACTCACCCAAAATCGATGAAACTGGCGTTACTTCTCGACGTAATCGCCCTGCAGACGTACACATTTTTCACAACGCTGACGCCATGATTCCATGGCAGCGGCGAAGGCTTCTTTACGAGTCTGTTTGACCACTGGAAAACCGCTGAGGCAATAGCAGCAAGGCTGGTGAATGTGCTGCCACAGAGAGTGTCTTTCATTGTTGGAAAAAGCCAAAAGTCACTTGGAGGCAGGTAACGTGACTAGGGAGCACGACGAATCACTTCAAAATTGTTATCACGAAGAAACTGTTGCGTAACGTCAGCTCGATGTGTGGGTGCGTTGTCTCGGAGAAACAGCACACGCGCAGCCCTTCCCGGGCGTTTTTGTTGCAGTGCAGGAAGGAATGTGCTCTTCAAAACATTTTCGTAGGATGCACCTGTTACCGTAGTGCACTTTGGAACGCAATGGGTAAGGATTACGCCCTCGCTGTCCCAGAACATGGACACCATCATTTTTTCAGCACTGGCGGTTACCAGAAATTTTTTTGGTGGCGGTGAATCTGTGTGCTTCCATTGAGCTGACTGGCGCTTTGTTCCTGGATTGAAAAATGGCATCCACATCTCATCCATTGTCACAACCGACGAAAAGAAAGTCCCATTCATGTTGTTGCGCGTCAACATTGCTCGGCAACACGCCACACGGGAACCCGTGTGGTTTGTCCGTCAGCGTGCGTGGCACCCACCTGGATGACACTTTTCGCATTTTCAGGTCGTCGTGCAGGATTGTGTGCACAGAACCCACAGAAATGCCAACTCTGGAAGCGATCTGTTCAACAGTCATTCGGCGATCCCCCAAAACAATTCTCTCCACTTTCTCGATCGTGTCCTCAGACCGGCTTGTGCGACCCCGAGGTTGTTTCGGTTTGTTGTCACACGATGTTCTTCCTTCATTAAACTGTCGCACCCACGAACGCACTTTCGACACATCCGCAACTGCATCACCACATTTCTCCTTCAACTGTCGATGAATTTCAATTGGTTTTACACAACGCAAATTCAGAAAACGAATGATTGCACGCTGTTCAAGTAAGGAAAACGTCGCCATTTTAAGTATTTAAAACAGTTCTCATTCTCGCCGCTGGCGGTAAAATTCCATCTGCCGTACGGTGCTGCCATCTCTGGGACGTATTGACAACGAATGCGGCCTCATTTTAAAACAATGCGCATGTTTCTATCTCTTCCCAGTCCGGAGGAATAAAAAATCGGAGGCCTTAGAACTTGAATGCACCTCGTACATTGCAACAGCCTATTTCGACTGCCTCCCCTCATACATTTAGCGACTTTTCGAAAAATTTCAACATCAACAAGAGTTAAGACCACCATCGTTGTGATTTCACATGTTTTGCAATTTGGTTAAAAAGTGTATTGTTCCACTGAAGAGACCACAGACGGCCAGTGTGGCCGATCGGTTCTACACGCTTCAGTCTCGAATCGCGCGACCCCTACGGTCGCAGGTTCGAATCCTGCCTTGGGCATCGATGTGTGTGATGTCGTTAGGTTTTAGTAGTTCTAAGTTCTAGGGGACTGATGACCTCAGATGTTAAGTCGCATAGTGCTCAAAGCCATTTGAAAAAACCACACGTCCTTCAAAAAAATGGTTCAAATGGTTCTGAGCACTATGGGACTTAACATCTATGGTCATCAGTCCCCTAGAACTTAGAACTACTTAAACCTAACTAACCTAAAGATATCACACACATCCATGCCCGAGACAGCATAAGAACTCGTGACCGTAGCAGCAGCGCGATTCCGGACTGAAGCGCCTTGAACGGTTCGGTCACAACGGCTGGCGGTTTTGTTTTCAGATGAGTCTCGGTTCCGTTTACATGAATATGTTAATTCGCGGTGGACGAGCGGTTCTAGACGCTTCAGTCCGGAACCGCGAGACTGCTACCCTCGCAGGTTTGAATCATGCGTAGGGCATGGATGAGTGTGATGTCCTTAGGTTAGTTAGGTTTAAGTAGTTCTAAGTTCTAGGGGACTGATGACCGCAGAAGTTAAGTTCCACAGTGCTCAGAGCCATTTTTAATGACGCAGTTAGAGGTGAAAGATGTGTGCAAAACGTACTGCAACCGTTTTTTAGTGACCTATGTGAAAGAGAACAACGCTTACCATTTTCTCAACTGGATTCGGCAAGGACTCATACGGCCAATGTTTCTTTGCACGAAATTCAGGACGTGTTCGATGACAGAGTGATTATTAACAATACCTGCCACGCTAGAAGTCCTGGTTTAGCTCCGTGCGATTTTTATTTGTGGGCTGCACTGAAGGACAAGTAGTGCACAACACATTCTGACACCGTAGAGGAACATGTGAATCAACTAATTCAATATCTCAGAGAGAATTTCGTCGTGTGATTAATAATTTCTTAAACAGATGTGAGAAATGCGTGGAAAGTAATGGCAGCCAGTTCCAGGATATCCTTGTGTCACACGAGTGACGTCAGATGTTAAGTCTCGTAGTGCTTGGAGCCATTTGAACAAGCTGTCCGGCACCTACAGCGCCGCACAGCCGGTGACCAGTGACGGGTTGTCGACTGACTCGGGTCGCTCGCACCGAGCAGCCGGCTTGGGGCAGATGTAAGTGCGGCGACTGGCCCCATCTCACGAAGCAGCTAATGACGGCCGTGGGGGGCTGCCGGGCTGTTGCAGGCGCTTGCGCAACGCCGCGCCACCAGCGCGCCGGCTCCGTGCAGCACTTAGCTGCTGGCTGCGACCTGAGGTCGCGCCAACCCAGCGAGGCAGTCACGTCCCTGCACACCAGACTCGACCAGGACTGCTTCCAGTAAACACGTGTTGTTGTGGTCTTCAGTCCTGAGACTGGTTTGATGCAGCTCTCCACGCCACTCTATCCTGTGCAAGCTTCTTCATCTCCCAGTACCTACTGCAGCCTACATCCTTCTGAATCTGCTTAGTGTATTCATCTCTTGGTCTCCCTCTACGATTTTTACCCTCCACGCTGCTCTCCAATACCAAATTGGTGATCCCTTGATGCCTCAGAACATGTCCTACCAACCGATCCCTTCTTCTAGTCCAGTTGTGCCACAAACTCGTCTTCTCCCCAATCCTATTCAATACCTCCTCATTAGTTATGTGATCTACCCATTTAATCTCCAACATTCTTCTGTAGCACCACATTTCGAAAGCTTCTATTCTCTTCTTGTCCAAACTAGTTATCGTCTATGTTTCACTTCCATACATGGCTACACTCCATACAAATACTTTCAGAAACGACTTCCTGATACATAAATCTATATTCGATGTTAACAAATTTCTCTTTTTCAGAAACGCTTTTCTTGCCATTGCCAGTCTACATTTTACATCCTATCTACTTCGACCATCATCAGTTATTTTGCTCCCCAAATAGCAAAACTCCTTTACTACTTTAAGTGTCTCATTTCCTAATCTAATTCCCTCAGCATCACCCGATTTAATTCGACTACATTCCATTATCCTGGTTTTGCTTTTGTTGATGTTCATCTTATATCTTCCTTTCATGACACTGTCCATTCCGTTCAACGGTTCTTCCATGTCCTTTACTGTCTCTGACAGAATTACAATGCCATCGGCGAACCTCAAAGTTTTTATTTCTTCTCCATGGATTTTAATACCTACTCCGAAGTTTTCTTTTGTTTCTTTCACTGCTTGCTCAATATACAGATTTAATAGCATCGGGGAGAGGCTACAACCACAGCTTCCCTTTCATGTCCCTCGACTATTATAACTACCATCTGGTTTCTATACAAATCGTAAATAGCCTTTCGCTCCCTGTATTTTACCTCTGGCACCTTCAGAATTTGAACGAGAGTATTCCAGTCAACATTGTCAAAAGCTTTCTCTAAGTCTACAAATGCTAGATACGTAGGTTTGCCTTTCCTTGATATTTGGTTGGTTGGTTGTTTGGGGGGAAGAGACCAAACAGCGAGGTCATCGGTCTCATCAGATTAGGGAAGGACGGGGAAGGAAGTCGGCCGTGCCCTTTCAGAAGAACCATCCCGGCATTTGCCTGGAGCGATTTAGGAAAATCACGGAAAACCTAAATCAGGATGGCCGGACGCGGGATTGAACCATCGTCCTCCCGAATGCGAGTCCAGTGTGCTAACCACTGCGCCACCTCACTCGGTCCTTGATATTTCTTCTAAGATAAGTCATAGGGTCAGTATTGCCTCACGTGTTCCAATATTTCTATGGAATGCAAACTGATCTTCCCTGAGGTCGGCTTCTACCAGTTTTCGTCTGTAAATTCGTGTTAGTATTTTGCATCTGTGACTTATTAAACTGATAGTTCGGTAATTTCCACATCTGTCGACACCTGCTTTCTTTGGGATTGGAATTATTATATTCTTCTTGAAGTCTGAGGGTATTTCGCCTGTCTCATACATCTTGCTCACCAGATGGTAGAGTTTTGTCAGGACTGGCTCTCCCAAGGCCGTCAGTAGTTCTAATGGAATGTTGTCTACTCCCGCGGCCTTGTTTCGACTCATGTCTTTCAGTGCTCTGTCAAACTCTTCCCGCAGTATCATATCTCCCATTCCATCTTCATCTACATCCTCTTCCATTTTCATAATATTGTCCTCAAGTACATCGCCCTTGTATAAACCTTCTATATACTCCTTCCACCTCTCTGCCTTCCCTTCTTTGCTTAGAACTGGGTTGCCGTCTAAGCTCTTGATATTCATGCAAGTGGTTCTCTCCAAAGGTCTCTTTAATTTTCCTGTAGGCAGTATCTATCTCACCCCTAGTGAGATAAGCCTCTACATCCTTACATTTGTCCTCTAGCCATCCCTGCTCAGCCATACACATACAGTCATGTAAATAAGTATTCATGGAGCAGGTGGTGGCAAACTAAGATGGTGTATTGGGATAGTAAATGAGCTACAGCGCCGATACGAATAAGAAAGATGATGTAGTGTCAGATAACCACGTTCTTGGTAATGAAGCTTCCCGTATGCCATGTACCTATTCTGGGAAAATAACATATGTTACACTAAGCACGGTTTACGAACAGGGCAAAACGTATTCATACAGCGGACTACTACAAACGGCTGACACAGCGCCGGAGTTCATGCCACACTTATGTAGCCGTGTGGCGGCCGTGGAGCGACACCACGTCGGACGTGGGTACCGTGGAACAGCAGAATGGGCCGCAAGGGGAAGGAGACGACCACTGAGGAACGAAACATAGTTGTCGCCCAGTATCTTCAACACAAGTCGTATGCCGAAATTGCGAACATCATAGTACGAAGCCGAGCGACTGGTCAATCTATCATTTAGCGATATAGGGACAGACATGTAGTAATGAACAGCGAACGACACGGTCGTCCACATAAGCTTACAGCAAGAGAGACCAGAATGCTACTAAGAATCACCAGAATGCTACTATGAAACATCAAGATAAAACCGAAAACGACAGCGTCGGTAACAAAACAATGGTTCAAATGGCTCTGAGCACTATGGGACTTAACATCTGAGGTCATCAGTCCCCTAGAACTTACAACTAATTAAACCTAACTAACCTAAGGACATCACACACATCCATGGATTCGAACCTACGACCGTAGCGGTCGCGCGCGGTTCCAGACTGAAGCGCCTAGAACAGCTCGGCCACTTCCGCCGGCTGCGTAGGCAATATCCGCAAATGTACATGACCACTTCCGAAAGGACATCACTGCAAGGGCAGTTCGTACCATTCTCAATCGTTCGGGCTACAGAGCCAGGGTCCCGACACGAAAGACCTACGTCAGCAAAAAGAACATCAAGTGGGGGATGGAATTGGCGAAACAGCATGTATCCGAGGCAGCAGACTTCTGGGGTACTGTATTGTTTAAGTGATGAAAGCAAATTTAATATCATGCACAATGAAGGTAGGATCTTGGCCTGGAGAAGACCGAATACAGACCTCGACCGAAACAACACTCAACCCACGGTGAAGCACGGAGGTGGTTGAGTGATGGTATGGGGCCGTGTGTCAGCCTTCGGCGTCGGAAAATTAGTGTTTGTGGAAGGTACCGTGGACAGATTTGTGTATATGAACATTCTCAAACAGAACTTACAAGAGAGTGACACCTTGGGACGTCCTAGAAACTACTACTTCCAACAGGACAATGATCCCAAACATACGGCGCAAATTGTCCGGCTGTGGTTGCTCTACAACGCTCCACAAACACCAGCTCAGAGTCCGGACCTGAATCACATCGAACACTTGTGGAGTGAGCTGTAAACACGAGTGAGAAAACACCACATCCGTGGTAAGGCCTCTTTGAAAAAGGCTCTCCTTCGAAAATGGGAAGGTATCACGTCCGAAACTACAAGAAAATTGGTCCACCCCATGCCACGGAAGTTGCGAGAAGTAATACATTGGAAGGGTATGCATACGAAGTACTAAACATGTTCTGGCTTTGTTAGAAGCGTCATTTTCTGTTGGTGTATGAATACGTAATTCCCAGCGCAGTAGAGAACTTTGCAGACGTTTTTGTGTTTTGTTTTGTAAAGGTTTGTTCATTCTCGTTCTATATACCAGCATAGCTGCACAGGCGCCTCTCCAATGTGTATAGTGCATATCCAGTTACGCTTTTTGGTTCCGTATTGTCAATAAAGTCAGTTTACTTTTCCGCGTTCTAGTGTATGAAGACTTATCTCCATTACTGTAAATATAATAGTGGCTGTGTGACCAAATGTAGACTTCCGCTGTAACGTTTGTTTTCACGTTTTACTACCGTATACCGCGTTGCATGGTGTTCTTTCTAACTCTGCTGCACGTTCCAATTCATCATGTACGTTTGGCAGTTGGTACTGAATGATACAGTAAAGTGCGTTATACCATAAACTTTTCAATTCTTAAATCGGCAATATAATATAACCTTAAAAGTGACTCTGAGAGAAAGCATCTCGTTACAGCGAGGAGAGTATACACCTGCAGTCACTGCCCCTCTCGCGACGTGATTGGCGACTGGTTTATACGCTGTAGACTTGGCCACTGTTTCTATGTTTCGATACAGTGTATCGATATGTGGAACTGTTTCAGTGTTTCGGAACGGCTGTGGTCCACTGTTTCGAAACAGTGGTGTTCCATACCGCCCTGGTCGCGGATAACCGGACCAGATTCGATCTCGAGCCAGACACAGAAACTGTATCGTTGTTTCAAAATAAGGCTGTTTCAGCCCACCTGTGCTTGGAACGGACTAATTGATTCGAAACAGTGATGTTTCATTCCGCTCAGTGTCGGACGAGATTCGGGCTCGCCACAGGTACTGAAACACAACATACCACTTCGTGAAACACTTTCAAGAGTGTCGAAATCTTTTTGACAGGCAATAGCACGAAGCTTAAGATATACTAAAATAAAGCTTCGTTTCTAGCTGACTGTCCTATTCCGAAATGGCGTAACATCTGCTTTATAAACACTAACCAAACGACAAAACAACGCATACTATTCACATTCAAAATAATAAATATGTGAAAATCATTCAGTTAAATTACACTTTTTATAACATACGCTTCTCTGTTCATGTACAGTAATCATATCAAGAAACGCAAGTAAGACTACAACATTTTGAATAAAACAAGGCGTAGAGTAGCACATACATAAATTTGATGTAGGTATAATTGCAAGCTATCCGTTTGACATATCACTGATAGTGTAATCGTGAAACAGGAAGGGCTGAGAAGCATGGTGAATTTATAGTAACGGTTCGAAACACCTTGAAAGACAAAATTTTATTCTGTTATATTTTGTTACTTATTCGAATTATTTGGCGTTATTTGTGAGTCTATAGTCACTGTGCCTATTATCCACAATGATTCCCTTTGTGTGCATGGAAATTAGCAGGATGGGTATATTACCCATACTAACGGAATGTGGGAATCCCAGTAGAATATCCGTTGTTTCTGCAGTTTGCTCCCACCTCCAGTTCCGTTCGTGTTGGCTCTTCTGTCTTCAGCTATGGCCGTCCTCAGCCAATTAAAAAGTATGAAAGTCACACGACACGAAAGCAGCGCATTTGCTGCAGGAAATACGAAACTGCCAAGACGCCTAAGTGATAGTTTCATAATTTCTGCGACATTCTTAGCGCTCCCGCACCTCATTTGTGTTTCTATGGACACACTTATACAGTAGACAGTCAAGATGATGAAATGTGTAGGTTTATTAGATTACAAAACACAAACTGTTTCACTGTTTCGAAACAGCGTATCGAAACATTTCATTGTACTATTTCATTTGTTTCGAAACATTTACGTGTTTCAGTCTGCCCATCTCTAATACGCTGGCTCGCTGCCCTTTCCTACCTTGTGCGCGGTTGAACAGCGCAGCTGGTGCGCTTTGTGCGTAGAGACGCACGTGGCCATCGGCACAGCTGACTGCGACGTGTGTGTGTGTGTGTGTGTGTGTGTGTGTGTGTGAGAGCGCGCGCGCTATTTGTGGATGCGCGACCTTGCCGGGCGAATCGTCCGCCCGCCTTCTCCTCAACCGCGGGTTACAAAGCAGCCAGCATTCCCTCTGTCCAGGGCAAACTGCAGGCGCGCGACAGCGAACTTCTTTCGCTCGTATTTGGGCCCGCGCACGCAGCCACTCTGTCGTGTCACGCTGGCTGTCGCTCCTTCAACGGTTCAGCTGCCCTCCACTTCGGCGCTCTACACACGTCACGGATAAAGTCCCATACTGGGACTAACACGCCGCTTTACACACATTTATCGCTGTACTGTATTTATCAAAGACGCGACCTCAAGTATCTCGCGTATAGCAAACGCAGACCGAAGGCTTCAAACTGAACGTCTCGAATTTTCAGCAACAAAAAATTGATGTATAACGCCCCGAAAAATATATTTTGTAAAAGTGCTGCTTTCTTAGTGTGTTAATAGTAGGTTTCAAACACTTACGTGTTCCCATTAGTATCCCTAGCTTGCGACTAATCATTTCAAATCCTCAGACGCAGATAAAAGGCAAATAGTCTCCTGCAGAAATACTGAGCCACATGACGTAGTCTATAGTGGTCCATGACTGTGGAAGTGCTTCCGGTGTAGGATTTTGCGAGCTAAACTGTCCTCTCGATTATGTCCCATAACTGTCCGTAGGTGCAACCACAACGGAGGGGTATCTGTTGAGAGGCCAGACAAACGTGTGGTTCCTGAAGAGGGGCAGCAGCCTTTTCAGTAGTTGCAAGGGCAACAGTCTGGATGATTGACTGATCTGGCCTTGTAACAATAACCAAAACGGCCTTGCTGGACCGCAACAGCAACAACAACTGTTCCATGGGATTCATGTCCGGCGATATGGGTGGCTAAATCGTTCGCTCGAACTCCCCAGAAAGTTTTTCAAACCAGTAGGGAACAATCGTGACCCGGTGAAACGGCACGTCGTCGTTTAGTAACATGCCAAGATTATCATCGGTTGCGTATGAAGACGCCCGAACATAAAAGTTCTCACGAACTGATCATGGATTGGAAATGTTTAACATTGCAGCGCGTCAGCAATCGTGAATAATTTAATGATTCTAAGGAATCCGCCTCGACCGCATCTCGTGTTCGTGCGGTAGCGTTCTCGCTTCCCACGCTCGGGTTCCCGGGTTCGATTCCCGGCGGGCTCTGAGCACTATCGGACTTAACATCTATGGTCATCAGTCCCCTAGAACTCGGAACTACTTAAATCTAACTAACCTGAAGACAACACACAACACCCAGCCATCACGAGGCAGAGAAAATCCCCCCGCCGGGAATCGAACCCGGGCGTGGGAAGCGAGAACGTTACCGCACGACCACAAGATGCGAGCATTCCCGGCGGGGTCAGGGATTTTCTCTGCCTCGTGATGGCTGGGTGTTGTGTGTTTCCCTTAGGTTAGTCAGGTTTAAGTACTTCTAAGTCCTAGGGGACTGATGACCATAGATGTTAAGTCCCATAGTGCTCAGAGCCATTTGAACCTTTTTTTTTTTTTAATCCGCCTCGATTGCAAATAGAAATCGGACGTTGACTTAGGTTTCGGAACGGATAACCACGCCTTCTTCGCAACACACTAAAACTACAAACTGCCGTATTAATGTTGGACCATGCCTCTCATGCCTCTTTATGCAGCTTGTAGTTTCAGTGTGTTCCGAAGAAGGCGTGGGTACCCGCGCCGAAACTTAGGTCGACATCCGGTTTCTATTAGGAATCGAGGCGGATTGTTTATAATCATAAATGACCAGTTCAGTTGAACCAGACGACCCAGTCCAGTCGATGTAAACACAGCCCACACCATTATGGAGCCACTACCAACCTGCACAGTGTCTTGCTGACAATCTGGGGCCCACGGCTTCTTGCGGTCTGCGCCACATACGAACCCTAGCATGAGGCGTTACCAACCGAAATCGGGACTCATCTGACGAGGCCACGGTTTTTCTAGACGCCTGGGGTCCAACCGATAGGGTCACGAGCCCAGGAGAGGCTCTGTAGGCGATGTATAACGTCCCGAAAAATATACTTTGTCACTAAGTAAAAATTCAGTTCTCTTGGTGTTTTAATAGTAGGTGTCAAATACTTAGTGTTCCCATCGTTCGTCTGCTGCCACAGTCCAGTAACTCCTAATATGCCGCACTGCCCCTACAGATACGTCAGTCGTAACTCCCACCCTGATTCCTGGGGTTACTTCGCGCTGTGTTACTTGCCTGTTAGCTCCGACTACTCCACGCAAACGCCGCTGCTCTCGGTCTTCGGCCACTGCGTTATCCGTGGTGAGAGGTGACGCCTGAAATCTGGTATTATCGGCGCACCCTTCACAGAATATTTAATTCCCTAATGGTTTTCCAAATGGGATGTCCCATGCATCTAGCTCCAACTAAGTGTTAATTCCAGTCTCGCGTCCATATTGGCGTCGGAAACCTTTTGACACGAATCACCGGAATGCATGTGACAGCTTCGCCAATGGACTGCTCCATTTACACCACGAGCGTACGATACTACGGTCATCTGTATACCACGTGCTTATTGCTATCCGGAGATTTTTGTCGGCTCAGTGTAGGTCCCAAATCACCGTTTTGACAAAGAAAATTCAAAGTTGCTGGGCAACACCAGAATTCTGAACCAGTTTCCGTGACAAAAAGAAATAAGCGAAATCACAGCTTATGCTAGGACAACAGCCATGCCTCCCTGGCAGTAAATTTTAAATAAGAGACTTTTTGTTAAACAGCTTTCAACATCAAGCCATAATCCACGGTATATTATAATATGCTGTTGTACGCAGTTACAATTTACAAGAATTTTTACTGAAGCGATGTACTGTGGAAAAAAATGTGTTATTGATTCTGAATAGAAAAATCGACTGAAACCTTACAGACGTATCGCCAAGGCACAAAGAACTCAAGTGTCGTCGATTGATACCAAACAGAACGCACTTCTTGATTACAGTGTAATTGAGGTGCATGTCGTGTCGTGTAGAGATCACTTCCTGCAAATATGGAATAATACATGTCAAACACGAAGGTACGAATTGAAGTAGTCGCAAAACAGTATAAGTACCGCCGAAATCACTGTACTGTGGCGCTATTCGACACGAAACTTAAAGCCGGCCGAAGTGGGCGTGGGGTTCTAGGCGCTGCAGTCTGGAACCGCGAGACCGCTACGGTCGCAGGTTCGAATCCTGCCTCGGGCATGGATGTATGTCATCTCCTTACGTTAGTTAGGTTTAACTAGTTATAAGTTCTAGGGGACTAATGACCCCAGAAGTTGAGTCCCATAGTTCTCAGAGCCATTTGAACCATTTCGAAACTTAAAAGACCACAGGGAATAGTCTACTTCCAATGTATTAGGCGTAATTCGGTGGAAAATGTGTGACTCGATTTCAGCCAATCATGAACCGCAGAAGACTGCACATGGCGAAAAAGACGAAAGCCAGTTTCCTTATATAAAGTGTTTTTCGAGGGACCATCAAGAAAAGGGGGAGGGGCAATTTGTAGCCTCCCCCGTTTTAATCCTTCCAAAATTTAACTTGTCCCCGCACCTACTTTCAACGTGCCACAGATGCTAGCGCTTTTAGTAATAACGATTATTATTTCTGGACATCAGTGCTTAGTACATAGCTTTTGCACGAACTAGCAAGTCAACTCAATTCCGAGAAGTGGATTACTTCAAGGAACATTAGTCCGAAAAAATTAAGTCAATGTTTTGTCATAAGACTGCTTTAAAAACTCTGATAGTCATAAACTCTCTTAACTTGGACGATATGGAAGGGAACAATCACGATTTAACTTCACGCTAGAAATACGAAGAATGGTCTCCAACCTGTGGCTATGCAAACGTGTACACGGTAAGGTATGGGTGAGAACTGGGGAGGGCTGTTTATTTGGTTCTTACTTCATATGTCCGGTGGCGAGTTTTCAAAGTGGAGCTTCTTTCCCTAATCCACATCCGCTACTACCTGTGGATTCACTGGCCGTATCGGGTTTGTTGTTTTGGCAGCGGGTAGGTCAGCGTGTGAATGGGCGCCTCTGCCCGACTGAAACATTCTCCGCTGGCGGTAAGGCTGCGAGCCCATTAGCGCTGAGTGGCGCTCAGGCAAGCAACTCAAAACCATCCCGTTTTAAATACGGCTTCTGTTTTCCGCGATCCCTTCCCGTTTCGAGAGAGAGAGAGAGAGAGAGAGAGAGAGAGAGAGAGAGAGAGAGCAATCATAACACGCGCTCATCCCAATTACGGCTAAGTAAGTCCGTTCAGAGGTACAGACCTGCACCAACATAAACATCCCGCAAGCCACAGTACACTGCATAACGCAGGGCAATCATTCCTGTGTGAATACGTTAGTGCCACCATACTGTTCACACAGAATTCTCCCAATGTAGGTTGTCTACACTTGGCAAGAGCTATCTTGTCTTTAAATCGAAGATTCTCATTTGAGTTCCGCGACTATCTGTGCTACACTATCATTAAGGGCTATACGGATGTGTTCCCATCAAAGTAGTGGGTCTCTGAATTGCTTCCATGTATGATGTGCCGATGGCAATTTCTTTCTCGTTGCTTGGCTGTGGATGATTCTGTGGATAGACGAAGCCCACTTCCATCTGACACAGAATTGTCGAATACGGGCAAAGGAAAATCCACACGCAAATCAGGCAGTACCACTTCATCCTGAAGAGGTCACTGTGTGGTGCGGGTTTACGGCATCATTTTTCATATCGCCATATTTTTTCGAAGAGGCAGGTGCTCCCGGTCCTGTTACAAGTACAGCCACTGGTAAGCGCTGTTAGTGCCTTTTGCGCAACCACGTCATTCCAGCTCTCCGACAGCGTGGATGTATGGATGGGATCATTTTTATGCAGGACGGCGCACGTCCGCACATTGCAAATACATATCGGAAATGCTAGAATAATCAGCCGCCATTTCCCTACAGCCTGATCTTAATCCGTGTGGCTGTGGGGCTATCTGAATGATGATGTGTTCAGTGTTGAGATTGCAAACTTAGGTGCACGGAAGGCACACATTTGGCAACACATTCCGAACGTGACCATGGAGACATTTCGATCAGTTGTGGAACATACACTCCTGGAAATTGAAATAAGAACACCGTGAATTCATTGTCCCAGGAAGGGGAAACTTTATTGACACATTCCTGGGGCCAGATACATCACATGATCACACCGACAGAACCACAGGCACACTAGACACAGGCAACAGAGCATGCACAATGTCGGCACTAGTACAATGTATATCCACCTTTCGCAGCAATGCAGGCTGCTATTCTCCCATGGAGACGATCGTAGAGATGCTGGATGTAGTCCTGTGGAACGGCTTGCCATGCCATTTCCACCTGGCGCCTCAGTTGGACCAGCGTTCGTGCTGGACGTGCAGACCGCGTGAGACGACGCTTCATCCAGTCCCAAACATGCTCAATGGGTGACAGATCCGGAGATCTTGCTGGCCAGGGTAGTTGACTTACACCTTCTAGAGCACGTTGGGTGGCACGGGATACATGGGGACGTGCATTGTCCTGTTGGAACAGCAAGTTCCCTTGCCGGTCTAGGAATGGTAGAACGATGGGTTCGATGACGGTTTGGATGTACCGTGCACTATTCAGTGTCCCCTCGACGATCACCAGAGGTGTACGGCCAGTGTAGGAGATCGCTCCCCACACCATGATGCCGGGTGTTGGCCCTGTGTGCCTCGGTCGTATGCAGTCCTGATTGTGGCGCTCACCTGCACGGCGCCAAACACGCATACGACCATCATTGGCACCAAGGCAGAAGCGACTCTCATCGTTGAAGACGACACGTCTCCATTCGTCCCTCCATTCACGCCTGTCGCGACACCACTGGAGGCGGGCTGCACGATGTTGGGGCGTGAGCGGAAGACGGCCTAACGGTGTGCGGGACCGTAGCCCAGTTTCATGGAGACGGTTGCGAATGGTCCTCGCCGATACCCCAGGAGCAAAAGTGTCCCTAATTTGCTAGGAAGTGGCGGTGCGGTCTCCTACGGCACTGCGTAGGATCCTACGGTCTTGGCGTGCATCCGTGCGTCGCTGCGGTCCGGTCCCAGGTCGACGGGCACGTGCACCTTCCGCCGACCACTGGGGACAACATCGATGTACTGTGGAGACCTCACGCCCCAAGTGTTGAGCAATTCGGCGGTACGTCCACCCGGCCTCCCGCATGCCCACTATACGCCCTCGCTCAAAGTCCGTCAACTGCTCATACGGTTCACGTCCACGCTGTCGCGGCATGCTACCAGTGTTAAAGACTGCGATGGAGCTGCGTATGCCACGGCAAACTGACTGACACTGACGGCGGCGGTGCACAAATGCTGCGCAGCTAGCGCCATTCGACGGCCAACACCGCGGTTCCTGGTGTGTCCGCTGCGCCGTGCGTGTGATCATTGCTTGTACAGCCCTCTCGCAGTGTCCGAAGCAAGTATGGTGGGTCTGACACACCGGTGTCAATGAGTTCTTTTTTCCATTTCCAGGAGTGTAGGTTTCCACTTGTTGCAGAAAACGGTGGACAGCATACTGAACATATTTTGCGCCAGTCGCACGGAAATGAATAATCCTATTTGATTTTGAGTGATGCTTTTTATGATGTTTTTGGCTTGTAATGCTGTTTTTCGCTTCCGGACCATTATAAACCATTTTTTCCATCCGATGTTATATTACCTTGCCGTGGTGGATGGGGTTTACGTAACTAACAGCATCGTACCTGTACACCCATGTACACTGAGTAGTACAGTGACATCAGCCATACTCCTTAGGCATTGTTGTATGATTCACTTGTCATTTATAGTAGACCAGTATTAAATTATGATGCTTACAGGGCCATCTATTGCTACATTTTGTAACCATTAATTTTCCTTCTGCCATACGTTTTCCTCCTCCTCCGATAATATTGCGTTGCAGTTCTTCGTCATTTTGGCCAGTGGTGTTATTTCTACAGCGGTTTAAAAGTTTAATATTTATTATAATCACCCTGTATACTAAAAATATTAAGTTCTCTTTCGCTGAGTTGGGAGATATCATATGTAACTTTGGTTTTTATGGAATATTTCCCGTCCAATATAACGTACTCTGCAGTATTAGCCGAATATTAATCAAGTAAGTCAAAAATCTGCGTTGATACACCGTACGATCCTATTCTGGTTACCAGTCGATGGTGTGGTTGAGCAAAGGATGTGACCGGGCAAAAACTGGAATCGGTTGACGTATACAAACACCTGGGTTTGAAACGGGACGATCGCGACGGTTGAGTCGTAGGTAAGGCAGGTGGTAGAATTCGATCAGTTGTAGAGTGCTGGCAAAATAATAATAATAATAATAATAATAATAATGGAAATGAGGGCTTGGCGTCACTGGCCGGCCGCCTTGGTGCAGGTCTTGTTACATACTGGCCGACCTGCGCGCCGGATGGTGATGAATTGTTCGCTTTCATTCGTTGTATCTCCTCGGGGCGGACGTCGTAAGACACCCGTTCAAGTTCGCCGTTGATCGCTTAACTCAATTTCTTTTATTTTTTTATTAAGCGTTTATTAACATTTTTGTTATTAATCCTCTGGCCGAACACGCTGAGCTATCGCGCCGGCGACCATTCAGGTATCGGGGCGAACGTGAAATTCAATCAGTCTAAAAACGAGATTGCATACAAATCACTCGTGCGACCCATCCTAGAGTGTTACTCGTGTGTGTGGGAACCGCAATAAATTGTGTACAGGGACAGCAAGAATGCTTACTGGTGTGTGTGACCCACAGGAGACTGTAATAGGAGATGCAGCACGTGTACAGAGGAGGGCAGCACGAATCGCTAAATGTTTGCTTGGTCCGCGGTGGAGCGTGACAGAAATGTTGAAAGAACTGAACTGAGACAGATACGTAAGCTGTCGCGGGAACAGTTTCAAGAACTGGTTTAAATGCTGGTCTGCTATTAACAATTTGCATTACATGATCCTCGCTAAAATTCTGCATATACAATTCCAACAGCACAGCTCATGTTGTAGGTGTCGGATTAAGAAACCTCTTTGAGAATATGGTCCAGATTGGATGCTGCAACTAGCAAGTGCGGCAAAATCCCAGTAGGTGGCGGGGTGCACATCTGCTTCCTGGTGCGGCCTGTTGTTCTAGGGGTATGATTCCTGCTTTGGGTGCAGGAAGTCCCGGGTTCAAATCCCGGACAGGCCCTACTCTTCACTTTCGCGACAACCAAGCACTACGATAAACTAGCGAGTCTCTGAAAGTAAGCCATGCAGCAGGACAATCTGCATGTCGGGCCACCGGCCCATGATACTGGCAAGTGCACTCTGATTATACTACAACCCCCTACTCTATCACTCGGCTACGAGAGTAATTAAAATTCGCACAGAGGCGTTTAAACAGTCATTTTTCCCGTCCTCCAGACGTGACCGGAATGGGAGGAAACCGTAATATCCCATACCGCGGTGAGTACCCTCCGCCATGCACTTGGCAGTGTCCTAACAGAATACGTATGTAAGCGCACAGAGGCGAGGGGCACGAGATGGTGACTCAGAGCGCCGCGCCTGCTCACGCAGCGATGAATCACGGCAGCGGCACAGGCAAGCAATCTGCTTCTCTCTCTTCCTCCAGTTTCGTCGGCGTGGCAAATGGCGACTGCTATCGCGTCGGGCAAGTCCAGTGTCTCATACGTCACGTGGCAGTGGAGCCGTCAACAGCCTCCGACAGCCAAGTCTTCTTCGCCCCATAGCGGTATCTATATAGACAGCCAACTCGAAACAGATACCGCATTCTGTAGTGTGGCCTAGAGTCAAAGGAGAGAGAACCAGTGGGTGGGAAGGAAGTGAGTCGCAGCTCTGGCCATCCCCGATGTTACTCAATCTGTACAGTAAGTAAGGAGTAATCTGGAAAGGGAATTACAGTTCTCTGGGGGAGGGAGAGAGAGAGAGAGAGAGAGAGAGAGAGAGAGAGAGAGAGAGAGACTTTGCGGAACTAGGTACTCAGTTGAACCGGTGAGAATAGGAATTTATGACAAACCTAGACTACGAGAAGGGATCGACTGATAGAACACGTCAATCCAATATCGGGGGGAAGAGTGAAAGGTAAAAATTTTAGAGGGAGACCGGGCCTTCAATACAGAAAGCAGCTCCTATTGCTGGGGTTCCCAACCGAAGGTCAATTACCCCCTGAGGGCTAAAGTGAAATTTTCTGCAGGGTAGAAACTAAACGATTCGTTTCTGTTTCAGTCGCGGAATTAATTTCAAAAGATCATTATTATTTCATAATTTTTCGAGACTAATATCATTTGTATAGCTTATCAACAATTTTAAATGCGAACATTTTAGGTTAGGCTTTAGCGTGACTGTTATTGACATTAAATGAAACAATTACTTTTTCTCAATTAGAACCATTAATCCCGCGGAGTTTACAGGTTCCTCACATAGTCCACCCACTAAACGTATACACCATGTGATTAAAAGTATCCGGACAACTGGCTAAAATGACATACAAGTTCGTGGCGCCTTTCATCAGTAATACTGGAATTCAATATGGTAGTGTCCCACTCTCGGCCTTGATGACAGCTTCCGCTCTCGCAGGCATACGTTCAGTCAGGTGCTGGAAGGTTTCCTGGGGAATGGCACACTATTCTTCACGGGCTGCTGCACTGTGGGGAGGAATCGATGTTGGTCGGTGAGACCTGGCACGAAGTCGGCGTTCCAAAACGCCCCAAATGTGCTATAGGATTGAGATCAGGGCTCTGTGCAGGTCAGTCCATTACAGGGATGTAACCACTCCACCACAGGCCGTGCATTATGAACAGGTGCTCGATCGTGTTGAAAGATGCAATCGTCATCCCCAAATTGCTCTTCAACAGTGGGAAGCAAGAAGGAGCATATAACATCAATCTATGCCTGTGCTGTGATAGTGTCACTCAAAACAACAACAAGGGGTGCAAGCCCCCTCCATGAACAACACGATCACACCGTAGAACGACCGCCTGCGAATTTTACTGTTGGCACTACACACGGTGGTAGATTCGCCACATCAACACCCTGCCATCGGATCGCCACATTGTGTACCGTTATTCTTCACCCCACACAACGTTTTTCCACTGTTGAATCATCCAAACGTTTACGCTCCTTGCACCAAGCATTGGCATTTACATTTTTACGAGGAGGTGTTGGAACGTTTGCACCGGGCTCTTCTACAAGTACTCGTCGTACTGCACGTGGCATGGGCGCTGAACGTACTAGCGTGTGGCAAGTACCCCACGACCAATAGACGCATACCACCCACAACGATTCCATCCAATGATTGCGATTGACGTTGCACCAAGGATCGCACTGCTCCGACAATGGATTCATCCACCGCATTCCCTGCAGATCGTGCTGTCTTCTCATTTGATAGTGATAGTATTTCGAACAACCACGTGTCGGATGAGGAAAGCCCTAACGCTGTAGTACACTCACGCCGTAAAATAAGTTTTGCTTTGAACATCTGCGCCGCCATTGTAGGCGACAATCACTATGAACCATATCGTCTACCTGAGCATCGTTGTGAGGCCTTGTGTCAGGAGGAGAAATGCGTACCATCACATCCGACTTTGATAAATGTCGGATTGTAGCTTTTCGCGATTGTAGTTTATCGTATGGCGACATTGCTGGTCGCGTTGGTCGAGATCCAATGAGTGTTAGCAGAATGTGGAATCGGCGGGTTCAGGAGGGTAATACGGAACGCCGTGCTGGATCCCAACGGCCTCGTATCACTAGCAGTCGAGATGACAGGCATTTTATCCGCATGGCTGTAAAGGTTCGTGCAGCCACGTCTCGATCCCTGAGTCAACACATGCGGACGTTTACAAGACAACAAAGATCTGCACGAACAGTTCGACGACGTTTGTAGCGGCATGCAGTATCACCTCGGACACCATAGCTGCAGTTACACTTGACGCAGCATCACAGATAGGAGCGCCTGCGACGGTGTACTGGGCGACGAACCTGGGTCCAAGGATGGCGAAACGTCATTTCTTTTTGGATGAATCCAGGTTCTGTTTACAGCATCGTGATGGTTCATCCGTGTTTGGCGACATCGCGGTGAACACACATTGGAAGCGTGTATTCGTCATCGCCATACTCGCGTATCACCCGGCGTGATGGTATGGGGTGCCATTGGTTACACGTCTCGGTCACCTCTTGTTCGTATTAACGGCACTTTGATCAGTGGACGTAACATTTGAGATGTGTTACGACCCGTGGCTCTATCCTTCATTCGATCCCTGCGAAACCCTACATTTCAGCAGGATAATGCACAACCCTACATTTCAGCAGGATAATGCACGACCGCACGTTTCAGGTCTTGTACGGGCCTTTCTGGATAGAGAATATGCTCGACTGCTGCCCTGGCCAGCACATTCTCCAGATCTATCACTAATTGAAAACGTCTGGTCAATGGTGGCCGAGCAGTTGGCTCGTCACAATACGCCAGTCACTACTCTTGATGAACTGTGGTATCTTGATGAAGCTGCCTGGGCAGCTGTACCTGTACACGCCATCCGAGCGCTGTTTGACTCAATGCCCAGGCGTATCAAGGCCGTTATTACGGTCAGAGGTGGTTGTTCTGGGTACTTATTTCTCAGGATCTATGCACCCAAAATGCAAGAAAATGTAATCACATGTCAGTTCTAGTCTAATATATTTGCCCAATGAACACCCGTTTATCATCTGCATTTCTTCTTGGTGTAGCAACTCTAATGGCCAGTAGTGTAGTTCCTTTGGCGCTTGAGTGTATGCTATGGACATAGTTTTATTACCTTGGCAGGGTCGTGCCTTTACGGGAAGCGCTCCGCGGCCACCCGCAGTCAGCCTGGGAGGCTCGGAGTCGCTGAACGTCCTTGGCCCGGTTCCCGCGGCCGCGCAAAATAGACCGCGACACACTTGCCCTGCCTGGCGCGCCCCGGCGCCTCGATAATCGATAGCGCCGCGAGCCGTCACAGACCTGAACACGCGGTGCCTACACTGCACCCTGCCGCTACAGGGCGCACGTGTGTTCGACAATCTCGAAACCTGCACCGTCCGACCTCATACAGTTGCGCCATACATGCATTTAACTGATGGAAGGAGAAAATATTAAAATGCAGTAAATGAAGTAGGCAAAAAGGAATACAAACGTCTCAAAAAAGAGATCGACAGGAAGTGCAAAATGGCTAAGCAGGGATGGCTAGAGGACAAATGTAAGGATGTAGAGGCTTATCTCACTAGGGTTAAGATAAATACTGCCTACAGGAAAATTAAAGAGACCTTTGGAGGAAAGGGAACCACTCGTATGAACATGAAGAGCTGAGATGGAAACCCAGTTCTAAGCAAAAAAGGGAAAGCAGAGAGGTGGAAGGAGTATATAGAGGGTCTATACAAGGGCGATATACTTGAGGACAATATTATGGAATTGGAAGAGGATGTAGATGAAGATGAAATGGGAGATACGATACTTCTTGTAGAGTTTGACAGAGCACTGAAAGATCTGAGTCGAAACAAGGCCCCCGGAGTCGACAACATTCCATAGGAACTACTGACGGCCTTGGGAGAGCCAGTCCTGACAAAACTCTACCATCTGGTGAGCAAGATGTATGAGACAGGTGAAATACCCTCAGACTTCAAGAAGAATATAATAATTCCAATCCCAAAGAAAGCAGGTGTTGACAGATGCGAAAATTACCGAACTATCAGTTTGATAAGCCACAGCTGCAAAATACTAACGCGAATTGTTTACAGACGAATGGAAAAACTGGTAGATGCAGACCTCGGGGAGGATCAGTTTGGATTCCATAGAAATATTGGAACACGTGAGGCAATACTGACCTTACGACTTATCTTAGAAGCTCACGGTGAATTTGTGCCACAGGGGCGGACTGTTAGTCGGTGGCACTATCGGATCGTGTTGCGACGCCTGCGAGGAACTGTGGGAAGGAAACGGCCCTAAATGTAGCGCCGGCCGAGGTGGCCAGGCGGTTCTAGGCGCTACAGTCTGGAACACCGCAGCCGCTACGGCCGCAGGTTCGAATCCTGCCTCGGGCATGGATGTCCGTGATGTCCTTACGTTGGTTAGGTTTAAGTAGTTCACAGAAGTCAAGTCCCATAATGCTCAGAGCCATTTGAACCATTTTTTTTCTTTCTGGAAGTCCGAAATATTAGGCTGAACCGCAGAGGTGCGAGGATTGAGCCCTGTCGCAGGTCTGTCTTTAGTACAACATTGCAGGCGTATTCTTGGTAACGCTAAACGAGCTACGTGTAGGTGGCGCAACAAAACGTGTCCGATGGGCCCACGGCTCAGTTTCGACACGTAGCGATATGTCCGGAACACTTCGTGTCGACCTCTCGGCTTCTTCATTAATGCAAACGGCAGCGATCTAGCGCCTGTAGTGTCAAAACTGCGTGCTGAAGCTAAACGTTGCAGCTTCTGTTAGCAGCGCCGAGCACTGATTACATCAGCATTTCCCTTCACACGCCTCCGTCCACTGAAAAAGCCAATCTGGGGATTTAGATTTGTGTTCATCATTTTGAGCAACCGTTTTCGAATGACGCCGATATGGAGCAATAGTACACTAGCTGCGTTAAAAGTTGTTTTTGACCCAACTGGTGTGCTATTTCCCCAAATCGGAAAATTGTTATTTAATTCACACTACCACCCCCAACGTCTTTGTGCCACCTATATTTGCTTCACACAGTCAAAGAGAGAGAATGGACGTGATAGGAGCTCAAAAACAGTAAAACGCCTTAACACAATAAAAGTAAAATTACAGTCTACTACAATTTCAAAAGAACAATTTGAAATATTTACCGAAAGGATAATAATGATCGTAGCAGACGAAATGAATTAAAATTTGTGTTGCGTTCGGGGCTCGAAAGCTTGTCTCTTGCTTGCTATGCAGAAACGCTAACCGTTACACCACCGCAGCACGATGGTCAACATTTTGCACGAACTACCTGAGGTGAGTGCCCTCCATAACACAAACTTCAATTCATTTTCCCTTTACATTTTACACTACTGGTAGGGCTCTGCAATATTGGCAAGCAGCCCAGCATTGCACGTAATGGAACGTCGTTGCACCATTGGTGTAAAGCGAAAAATGAATTGAAGTTGTCTCAGGGGAACATTTAATTATAAGATCTATAAGAAAACACAATATAAAATAAAAATATCAGCACCCCATATTGCCGTTTCGATATCGACATATCGCGGGGTAAATATCGCTGATTTATATCGATAGTTTTTGAGAAGAACATAGATACACAGATACGGCGGTCACTCCAAAAGAAATGCACACTATGTTTGTAAAAATACAGTTTTCATTCTGCATGTGTGAAAGTTTTACAGTGTGTAGATACATCCTTCCCGCTTGTTTTCAAACTTAGTTCAACCTGTTGCCGTGAGTGGCGCCGTCACAGCACGTCTTCAAGATGGCTGCTACACTTGACGTTCTGTCATAGAATTCCTGTGCTGTGAAAACGAGACAGTGGGAAACATCCACAAGAGGTTGAGATGCTGCTGTCGATCGCAGTACAGTTAGTCGGTGGGCGAGCAGGTTACGTGATGAAAGCGGGCACGGCAATATTGAGTATTGTCCTCGCAGCGGCAGGCGTCGTACTGCACACACTACAGACAATGTGCAGAGAGTTAACGAATTGGTGCTTGCTGACAGACGCATCACAGTGAACGAATTGTCACGCTACGTTGGGATATGGGAAAGAAGTGTTCGCAGAGTAATGAAAGTGTTGACGATGAAAAAAGGTTTATGGCAAGTGGGTTCCCAGGATGTTGACAGTGGCTCACAAAGAAATAAGAAAAACGGTAGGCAACAAACTTTTGGAACATTATGAGAATGATGGTGTTAATTTCTTGGAAGAATTGTGACAGGTGATGAAACATGGCTCCATCATTTTTCACCAGATACGAAGAGGCAATCAGTCGAGTGACCAAGCGAGGTGGCGCAATGGTTAGACACTGGAGTCGTATTCGGGAGGACGACGGTTCAATCCCGCGCCCGGCCATCGTGATTTAGGTTTTCCGTGATTTCCCTAAATCGCTCCAGGCAAATGCCGGGATGGTTCGTTTGAAATGGCACGGCCGACTTCCTTCCCCGTCCTTCCCTAATCCGATGAGACCGATGACCTCGCTGTCTGGTCTCCTTCCCCAAACAACCCCAAGCCCCCCCAATGGATTGGTATCATGCAAATTCACCCAAGAAAAAAATTCAAAAGCACACCTTCTCCTGGAAACGTTATGGTTAGAGTGTTTTTCGATTCCGAAGGACTCTTGCTTGTGGACATTGAGCCAATGGAACCACCATAAATTCTGATGACACTGAAGAAACTTGAAGCTCGACTGAGTCGTGTTCGACCACATCGGCAAAAGCAGGATATTTTGCTGTTGCAAGACAATGCACGGCCACATGTCAGTCAAAAAACCGTGGAAGCGATCACAAAAACTGGGATGGACTACACTGAAACACCCGCCTTGCAGTCCTCACCTGGTTCCACGTGACTATCATCTCTTTGGGAAACTGAAAGACTCTCTTCGTGGAACAAGGGTTGAAGATGATGACTCGCTTGTGCACGCTGCCAAATAGTGGTTCCAACAGGTTGGTCCAGAATTTTACCGTGCAGGTATACAGGCGCTGGTTCCAAGATGGCGTAAGGCAGTTGAAGAGGGATGGAAATCGTGTCGAGAAATGAAAATATTGTTCCTAAAGGATGTATCTGCACACTAAAACTTTCAAACGTGTAGAATAAAGGATGGATTATGAAAGATAGTGTGCATTTCTTTTGGAGTGACCCTCGTACTTGGTGAGCAGCTGCGCGCCACGAAGGCAGGCGCCTCGGGGCCGCACGTGCCGCAGCTGAGGCCGGCTCCCCCTGCCGCGGTGGACAAGGCTGCCTGCGTTACGCCTCGCCTCGGACGACGCCCATTCCGCCGTACCCAAAAAAACAAACGCCGCGCTGGGGCCGACGCACTGTTTACGCTCGCCGTCTAATTCCGTCCAGAGGCGAGGCCGGGCGCTAGCCTAGGCTACCTGCGTGTCTGCTGGGCGAACAGGCCGGCACACCGAGCGGCAGCTTCAAGTCGATGCTTCCTCACACTCCGAAATGCACTCACTCCGCTCTACAACACGAGTCAACTTAGGTCACATCCTGACACTGTACCGCACGGATGTATCGAAAATGCTCTCAGTCAAATATGCGAGCTCGAGTGCCAGATTCACGAGACAGCCCAAATGCTCTCACACTCCGAGGAAGCGTAGCAATTCTACACTGATGGGCCAAAGAAACTGGTACATCTGTCTAATATCGTGTAGGGCCCCCGCGAGTAGCGGAAGTGACGCAACGCGATGTGGCATGGAGTCGAGTAATGTCTGAAGTAGTGCTTTAGGGAATTTATACCATAAATCCTGCACGGCTGCTCATAGGTCCCAAAAAGTACGAGGGTGTGGATATCCCTTCAAAGAACAGCACGTTGCAAGGCATCCTAGATATGCTCAATAATGTTCATGCCTGCGGAGTTTATTGGCCAGCGGAAGTGTTTGAACCGAGGAGTGCGTTCCTGGAGCCACTCGGGATCAATTCTGGACGCGTGGGGTGTCGCATTGTCCTGCTGGAATTGTGCATTGTCCTGCTGGAATTGCCCAAGTCCGTCGGAATGCACACGAGACGAATGGATGCAGGTCATCAGACAGGATGCTTACATACGTGACACTGGTCAGAGACGTATCTATACCTATCAGGGCTCCCAAGGCATTCCACCTGCACACGTCTCACACCTTACAGACCCTCCACCAGCTTGAAAAGCCCTTACTGACATGCAGGGACCATGAATTCATGAGATTGTCTCCGTATCCGTACAGATCCACCCGCTCGATACAATTTGAAACCGAACTCGTCCGACCACGCAACATGTTTACAGTCATCAACAGTCCAATATCGGTGTTGAGTGGATCAGGCGAGGCTTAAACCTTTGTGCCCTGCAGTCCTCAAGGGTACACGAGTGGACTTCACCTTTGAAAGCCAGTATCAATAATGTTTCGTTCAATGTTTCGCACGCTGACACGTCTTCACGGCCCAGCACTGAAATCTGGAGCAATTTGCGGAAGGGTTACACTTCTGTCATGTCGAACGATTCTCTTCAGTCGTCTGGTGGTCCCGTTCTTCAGGATATTTGCCGGCCGGAGTGGACGTGCGGTTGTAGGCGCTTCAAGTCTGGCACCGCGCGACTGTTACGGTCGGAGGTTCGAATCCTGCCTCGGGCATGGATGTGTGTGATGTCCTTCGGTTAGGTTAGGTTTAAGTAGTTGTAAGTCTTGGGGACTGATGACCTCAGATGTTAAGTCCCATAGTGCTTAGGGCCATTTGAACCATTTTCAAATACGCAGGTTGAATCGCACAAAGAAGTGCCTGTGTAGAAACTTTTCGAAATACGATAATGCAAACGTATCGCACCAAAATTCTACCGCAAAGACCACTCACATTCTAATTTACCCTACTTTTACTTTGTTAATATGAATAGGCGTTGTTCCGCGTAAAAATGTGTATGTCTGCACAAAAAATATGTTTTGTTAGTTTCATTACTGTCTGTTGATTCGCTAACAATACGACCCCTCTGACTACCAATCCTCTCTGTGAAAGCATCACGTCAATAGCAGTTTCCAATTTTGCAATATTTGCGGTGCAAGTTTCACGTCATTCGCCCTTTATACATGCATCTCACGAGCTATGTACCGCAAAATGATGTATTCCAGGTACACTGGATGAAAGAGGAAATGGGCGTGATCATACTAGTACCTGCCACGCACCGGTGAGTTGCTGGCAGTGAAGGACTCGTGTCTCCCCTGTATTACTGATGGGATTGCCAACACCGTCCTTCGAAACTAGGACCCGGGGCAATCACTTGCCGGACTCGAAGAGAGAGTGAGAGAGAGTGCAACCGTGTGTGGGTGATGGTGAAGACGACAGGTGTGTGTGTGTGTGTGTGTGTGTGTGTGTGTGTGTGTGTGTGTGTGTGTGCGTGCGCCGCTGATTCCAGTGATCCGGGTTCGAAACCCGGCGGTGACTCACCTCCCGCTATGACCTCGTGACTCACATGCGTAGAATGCAGGTGCCCGAAGTTCCGTGAATGTATCCCCGTACGCTGGGGAACAAAGCGAACGGCAGAAGCTCTTTACTTCGTCACGTTCTAAAATGAGGGCAAATGTGGCCACGAGTGCTGAACAAGTAAAACTGGCGTAAGTAATTGAGATATAAGAAGCTTATGACGTGTCACAGACGGTCTGATAATAACAGTATTTTCAAAGCGTCGCACATTAACTTACGAATAATTTTACTCACAGTCGAAATCGCTCACCGTAAGTTTATCAGGAGTGTTTCTATACATAAACGCACTTAGGTACGAGTGACAAATAGTACACGTTAATCGTTGAATCTGAGGACTCGCGATGCGGTTACTGGTGGGTTTGGCTGTTTTGATTTTTAAAAAAATCGAAAGGCTTCAGACCGATATTCACTTGCTTACGGTCGCTACCAACGTTAGCTCTCAATACTGTGTTCGGACATTAGCACAGTCTAAAAGAACAGTTGCGACACTCCATCTCGCTTTTGTTACCCACAAACGATTGCAGCGCCACACGCGGCCAGCCAACTGACACTTCTGAATACGGTATCGACTGAGTGCGAATGCTAATGTTTATAACGATTTCTAACTTCGTTTTTACAATAGGAAATGTATGTAGTGACATAAAAGTCGATAATAACTACGAAATGGAAAGACTTTTGTCGTAATTGACTTCCCTAAGGACCCCCGGGGAGACGCGAAACGCTACATTGCAGGACTTTATTTACGCTTGTCTTCCTGACGTTTTGCATAACAACCCGGAATGTAGTAGCTACATAGTTTAACGTACCAAATTAGCCGCCGCAACTGCAGCTTAAGGAGAAGACACACCGACGTGATAATAAATCAACAAAGTAAATATAACTTTCAAATAAACTCCGGGAATTCAGCCACGAAACACTTTCAGCGACTGCCGATATTTCACCACGCCATTTTAAAGGCAAACTGCAACTGATGTTCTCCAGCGGGGGTGTTCTCGCGCCGAAACCTCGCTGAATTCCCGGTAGTTATTTGGAAGTTGCATACGCCAGGAGAAACTCAGGTCTCACAAAGTAAATATAACTGTTTCCCAACATAGACGAAATCAGTTCCAGAAATTTTGCTAAATCTTCGACATATTTGCTTCAAAAGCAAAGGTAATTATATTTACATAAATATTCGTGTATTGGAAAGTCGAGTGAAGTGTAAGAGTAAACGAATGATTAGACACCATCAGCAAGTGTGAAGTGTCAAGGGTACTGCGTAGGCTTATATTCTTCCCCCGCATCAAATATGGGCCTATGTTCTCGTGCTTTCAGGGGAATGAGCTGCAAATGAACACATATTCAAAAGCATTTCTTCTTGAATAAGTTATACCTTATACCTTGAGTCACTGAATCAGTGTAATTCGGCTGTTTTTAGAAAGTTTTCACGATGATACATGTGCCTTGGAAATTTAGTAACGCGTGGAAGGCAAAAATATAACAATTATTTCGTTACTTAAGTAGAAGGTAGTTAAAAACAATCATTATCCTTCCGACGCACGTGCCTTTCGCACCAGCGTGCCGGGACTGTGTATTGCAGTACGCTGACATTTCGAAACATTTCAAATTCCTTTACATTCCTGCAAAATATTAGTGTTATGTAATTTAGTTTATAGTGTCTGCTTTCCCTTACGAGTCGCCGTGCGCAATGTAGGCTGCAAACAATGGTTGACTAGGTGGTGTGGCCCGTAAGATACGCCCAGGGAACTTAGCGCAGAAATTGGTGGAACAAATGTCTATGTATTGTGACATCGCTGGTTCCCGTCATAGAGCAAATATCTCTGGAGTGAGCATTGCGTTCTGCCCATGTTGTCGACATTAAACCAGGATTGTCACGTGTCTTCGGGACTTCGTTGTGCGTGTGTGCTTTCCGCAGCGTTTGAATTTTATAATATCAAGAGTTTTTGTTGTGTTTTCACCGTTGTGTTGATACTGTAATAGCGATGGTGAATTACTGTTGTTGCTACGGATGCAAAGAAAAATATGTGAAAGGAGGGATAGTAACTTTTCATGGCTACATACCATATAGCTCTAATTATAGTTATCATATTAGTAAGAGACACTGTATATGTTTAAAAATTTCGAGACGCATTATAATTAAGGCTTGATTCTGTATACCTATTTTTCTACAATTTTATGACTATGTGATAGATATTACGGTTCGTGCAAAAGCTTACAAACAATCGCGTCCTCTCGTAAATTTGCTAGTGGAACAAGAAAGGGAATGGTTCGTTGTTTCAGCAAATACTATCCTGCATGCATTTATGAGTGACTTGTCGATTGTTTATATAGTTTACTCGGTCTACTATTTGTTTAATAAACTGGAAGCAAGTACGTAAAATGTGTTAAATAAATACTTCAAAGTGTCACCAATAAGAAAAATTGTGCTTTAGATTGCAAAAACGAGAAAATAAATACACAGAAATAGCGGGAAAAAGGACGAATTAGAAGGGATATAATCGGTAATGTGTGGCAAATTCGGTGTTTTTCGGAGACTTGCAAAAGTACTAGCGTACTGTCAAGTCGTTTTGCAAGACTATGACTGCAAAAATGTACGTCAGGCTCTGTAATGCTATAAAGTGCTGTATCCTAGCGAAAAGTACCAAAAATCGAGTGCATCTGAACTGTGACACCTATCGCAAAGAATCAGAATGCAATATCACTTGCCCATAAAAGTTACGTCGCTGGTTTATTCCCGTAATTAAATGGATACTGTTAAAATATCTGCGCAACATGTATAAATAATCCACGACACGTACGAAGACAAACCGTCTGTACTAGGGATGTAGTGGCATTCGAAATATACAGGGCGCTATACGGACACACGCACGACGTCCCGAGAACACGTTACCAGGCCAGCTCTGTATATTGACAACACAGTATCTGTTCTGCGCATGTAAATGCCCACTCCAGATATATTTACTCTATGGTTCCCGTAGTGATCAACAAACTGCGTAAAATATTGCAACAAAAACTTTAACGTCTTCACTGGATAATGATGATAGTCTCTCTAAAATTGTAGATGAATCTGCGATCAGTTTCTTTGGGAAAGAAAGAGAAATATTGATCGTACAGTAGCCAAACAATATCATTTCCGGTAATAAACGGACATTTATTAAGAGGTACAGCTACGCTTGCGTTAGTACAAACATCGTAGCACTTTGAGCAGTATCGAAGTAACTATAGTAGTTCCTGAAATTCGTCTTCAAATTCAGACACAAAAAGGCAGTGTGCGACTTTGATATACGTGGCAGCATTCACTCGGAAACTTTCAGTCTTTTCCCATTCCCCCACCACCCAAATGCGTCCCTCTGGTGTATCGAACTGACCGTGCACTTGTCGACGTTGGGGAAAAAACATAATAATCGCGAGTGTCTGTCGTGCGTTAGCTAAGAGGCCGTTCTCAAGCGACCAGTTGCGAACGCAAATGACCCTGCGGACAGACACGCAGAGATTTGGCAGTCACGTGCTGTGGTCCTGTACACGCCTTAATGGCAGTCGGCGCCGCCGGCGCTCAGGGTCGCCAACCGCGCAGCGCGGCCCCTCTCGCACATGACGTCACGTCTGGGCAGCCGGCAGTGGATTAGGGGGGGGGGGGGGGGGGGGGCGGGGAGCAACACAGCCAGCGGCAGCTGCGCAGATGCCGGGCCCCGAGCGGGTCAGCGCGGCATGTAACCCCACGTGGGCGCGGGGACACGCACAACCAACATCCGATACTTACGAGGGAACCTCCGCATCGCACCCCCCTCAGATTTAGTTGTAAGTTGGCACAGTGGATAGGCCTTGAAAAACTGGACACAGATCAATCAACAGGAAGAAATTGTGTGGAACTATGGAAAAAATATACAAACTGGGTAGTCCATGTGGCAGATAGGCAACATCAAGGAGATTGTGAGCTCAGGAGCGCCGTGGTCCCGTGGTTAGCGTGAGCAGCTACAGAAATAAAGGTCCTTGGTTCAAGTCTTCCCTCGAATAACAAGTTTAATTTTCTTTTTAAGACAATTATCAAAGTTCAGGCACTCACACATAATCAACTTCGCCCTCCAAAATTCCAGGACAGGTTCAGATTTGCTTGGACATAGCAGGATTTGACTATCTACACATGGAAAAATTTGAAAACGGTAAAAACGTATGTTTTGACAGGGCACAGGGAAAACTGTGCGACTGTGAAACTGTTGCATTCATTTGTTGCAGTTTATGTGACAAACTCTTATGTTTTCATCACCTTTTTGGGAGTGATTATCAGATCCACAAGAAAACCTAAATCGGGCAAGGTAGAAGAATCTTTTTATTCATTCGCCAAATGTACAAGTTAGGTGGGTCGACGACATATTCCTGTCATGTGACGCACATGCCGTCACCAGTGTCGTATAGACTATATCAGACGTGTTTTCCTGTGGAGGAATCGGTTGACCTATGACCTTGCGATCAAGTGTTTTCTGTTCCCATTGGAGAGGCACGTCCTTTCGTCTACTAATCGTACGGTTTTGCGGTGCGGTCGCAAAATACAGGCACTAAACTCGTTACAGTGAACAGAGACGTTAATGAACAAACAGACAGTTCATAACTTTGCGAAAATAAAGAAAGTAAACTTTTCACTCGAGGGAAGACTTGAACCAAGGGCCTCTGGTTCCTCAGCTGACCACGGCGCTCCTGACCTCACACTATTCTTGATCTTGCCTATCTTGCACGTGGACTACTCAGTTTGTACATTTTGCTTATTTTTTTTTCATAGTTCCACACAACTTCTTCCTGTTTTCTCGATTGATCTGTGTTCAGTTTTTCAAGGCCTATCCACTGTGCCAACTTATAACTAAATCTGAGGGGGCTGCGATGGGGAGGTTCCCTTGGTAACACAAAATCGTGCCCCGGCCCACTTCTGGAGGAAACTACTGGCGGTACGCCGTAGCAGCAGCTCTTACTGGTGGAAAGGGTAAGAACGTGACTGAGTCAAACTGTGACGACAGCGGCGCAAAGCCTATACGATTGTGTGTCTTGTAGCTCGTGGCCAACACGAAGCGCTGGTTGCTCCACCGCAACTGTACCGTAAAAAAAAACGCAAGCTGCTGTAATTACTCAGCAAAACTTTTATTTTTCGAGTAGGAATTTAAAAAACCAGTTTTGTGATTCGCGTCTGTTCTAAGCTGTGCAAACTTTCGTATTAGGTTTTATGGAAACAATATTAGGTAAATAGATTTTTTCCGTCCGCAGAACACTTCTTGATAACGAACACATTTTACGTTGCATATTGCTCACAGTTACTGTTATATTTTCAAATAAAATAAAACCGCACGTATATTTTGAAAATTCAGCAGTGAATAATGTAATCGGTGACTAGTTTACGTTTAGTACGTTTCAGGTCGTACAATGGTGCATAGCTGACACATCGAAATTGCGTTTAACGCTGATAGGAGAGCAATACCTCTTTCCGTTCTCGAAAGATGTGTGAATTCTTATGGGACTTAACTGCTAAGGTCATCAGTCGCTAAGCTTACACACTACTTAAATTATCCAGAGGACACACACACACACACACACACACACACACACACACACACACACACACACACACACACACATGCCCAATGGAGGACTCGAACTTGCGCCTGGACCAGCCGCACAGTCGATGACTGCAGCGCCTAAGACCGCTCGGCCAATCCCGTGAGGCGTGTTGCTTCAAGTTATATACACAGCAACTATAATAATAATTTTCTTGTGTTAAACTTTAAACATAAGATCACCCCTCTTAATGACTTAATCAGGACAGGATTTAAAATTTTGAAATTTGGTCAATATTTATAGCAAGTACTGAAAATAAAATTTTTGTTGTCCCTAGAAACATTCAGATAGGCAACCTCCTACTGGTGTATAGTAACCCAGATGCACAGTACGTAAATGGTGGAACACTGCTGACGTATATGGGGACTGTATAGGGCAGAGCAGATAAGCCAGCGGTAGGGAGGAAAAAACTTTGGCTTCTACCACTGGCCAGAGCACTGCAAAGTTTGTCGGAGTGGCCGTCTCCCGCATCTACATCTACATCAACATCTACATGGATACTCTGCAAATCACATGTAAGTGTCAGGCAGAGGGTTCATCGAACCACCTTCACAATTCTCAATTATTCCAATCTCGTATAGCGCGCGGAAAGAATGAACACCTATATCTTTCCGTATGAGCTCTGATTTCCCTCATTTTATCATGGTGATCGTTTCTCCCTATGTAGGTCCGTGTCAACAAAACATTTTCGCATTCGGAGGAGAAAGTTGGTGATTGCAATTTCGTATGAAGATTCCGTCGCAACGAAAAACGCCTATCTTTTAATGATGTCCATCCTAAACCCTGTATGTAATGATGTCCATCCTAAATCCTGTATGATTTCTGTGACACTCTCTCCGATATTTCGCGATAATACAAAACATCCTGCCATTCTTTGAACTTTTTCGATGTACTCCGTCAGTCCTATCTGGTAAGGATCCCACACCGCGCAGCATTATTCTAAAAGAGGACGGACGAGCAAGCGTAGTATAGGCAATGTCCTTAGTAGATCTGTTACATTTTCTAAGTGTCCTGCCAATAAAACGCAGTCTCTGGTTAGCCTTCCCCACAACTTTTTCTGTGTGTTCGTTCCAATTTAAATTGTTCGTAATTGTAATACCTAGGTATTTGGTTGAATTTACGGCTTTTAGATTAGACTGATTTATGGTGTGACCGAAGTTTAACGAGTTCATTTTAACACTGACGTGGATGACCTCACACTTTTCGTTATTTAAGGTCAACTGCCACTTTTCGCACCATTCCGATATTTCTTCTAAATCGTTTTGCAGTTTCTTTTGATCTTCGGATGACTTTATTAGTCGACAAACGACAGCATCATCTGCAAACAACCGAAGACGGCTGCTCAGATTGTCTTCCAAACCGTTTATATAGATAATGAATTGCAAAGGGCCTATAACACTACCTTGGGGGACGCCAGTACAAACACGTTCGTTTTATAAATTGAAAAGCGTTCTCATTGTTACAGTATTTATGTACATACGGGACGTCTTTCGGCCTTTCATATTAATCGTAAAATGCGTCTCGTACACGAGGGAATAACATGTGCGGGGCATGCAAATCTCGTTTCAGTTTATGGAGCGAATAATAAAGAAATGGTGACGAATTCTGTCTGGCAGCCTTATTACTTGCACGAAATAACTTCGAGGCTCGCCTCTCAAGCGCATGAAGTTTGAATGGTCTCCATCTACCAAGATAGAGGCGGCGCAGGTCGAGCGAGACTGTGGTAACAACCGACACATGATCGTGCAAGGCAGCATTCTAACCGGGCGCCAAGGCTGACTGGACTGGGAAGAAAGCTTACCGCGAGGTACAACAGAAACCACCCTGCGCCAGTCGCTCACATGTGTTACTCACACTCTATATGTGGACACAAGCATATCTCGGTATTTCGGCCGTACGCGGAGGGAGCTGCGATAAGCTATCGTGGCAGGGCAGGCGCCGTTTCTGAGTGGGCACACAGCCGTCCCGCCACCCGGGACTTTGGCACCGCTCGGTTTGCTCTCACAGATAGCCCGAGTGTCAACACACGACGGGCCCACAGCGTTCCTGTGTGCCGTCTGCTGTCCGAAGTCCAACTTTTCGCGGAGTTTCGTCCGAACACCAACGTTAGCCATCTCCCGAAGCGAACTTCGAACCACATCGCCCGTGACCGTCACATAAGACAGTTCTTTCTTCTTTGTATCGTACGAAATGATAAGTTCATCTACTAATCGGAAGTCGTTCAACGTAAATGATGTGTCTCGAGAACAACTTTGATTTGGAGACGTTTCTGACGATATTACAGCATGTACGATCAACAAAGTTCCACTTCTCTAGAGCAGGGTTCCCAAACATTTGCTCTAATTCAACACTTTGAGTATCCCAGTCCTTAGACACAACACCTTGTTTATTCCCAAGGTTAATAAGATTCACGACGGAACGTGGGTGCCAACCCGGCATTTATGTAATTGGATGTGGGAAACCGCCTAAAAGCCACCTTCTGGCTGGCCAAATCACCCGGCTCTCGTTCGTAATCCACAGGATGGATTCCATAGGCGACGGTGTGCCTCCCTGTGTTCGGGAAGAGGGCGCTTTAACGCTCTCGGCTACCCGTCCGAGTCATCTGATTACACAAGATTAATGGTGAACAGCTTCGGCATGTCGCAACAAACAAGTATTTAGGGATAACAATGACCTGTGATGTGAAACGAGATGAACATCTGCTGGGATTGTGAATGGACGGCTTGCTGAAAGTGTTCTTGCCAAAAATGCGACTTCTGTCCTGAGAATCACGTACAAGACGCTAGACCAATTCTAGAATGCTATTCTGACATCTGGATCCCTTATGAAGTACGGGACAACAGATGTGTAACGCATTTGAACGGAAATATATGATGCCTTTTATGTTTTAGGTAACTTTTTCGACTTCGCAGGCGTACGAGCAATACATGTCCCTTGCGACTACAATAAAACTCTTATAGACCCTATACCTGTTTCCCTTCATTTCAAAAAACCTTTTAGTGATGAATGTGACGACAAAAGTCGTTTCTCTTAAAAATCTGTTTGCCAACATGATGAACAGTCCTGGTGTTTAAAATTATCTCTGACAATTAGTATTAAATAACTATTATTACTTACTTTTTTGTTTTGCACTTCATTCGCAATGTTCTAAACATATTTGTTCCATTTTTATTACACGAGCTATATGTGGTTCAAAATGGCTCTGAGCACCATGAGACTTGACTGCTGAGGTCATCAGTCCCCTAGAACTTAGATCTACTTAAACCTAACTAACCTAAGGACATCACACACATCCATGCCCAAGCCAGGATTCGAACCTGCGACCGTTGTAGTCGTGCAATTCCAGACTGTAGCGCCTAGAACTGCTCGGCCACAGTGGTCGGCCGCCAGAGATTCGAATACTCCCTCGGGCATGTGTGTGTGCTGGTCTGAGCATCAGTTAAAGGTACTTTAAGCAGTGTGTAAGTCTATGGACCGATGCTGCAAGCAGTTTCCTTCCTTAGGAATTCACCAACATGTGCACATTTTCTAACAAGTCTCCCGCAAGGTCACTCGAGAGAAATAAACACTCCTCGTGACAGATGTTGCCTGTAAGGAAATCGTTCCTTGTACCGCCTTTCAGCAGCGAAAGCATTGCACCGTACTTCCACATACACGACGTGCATTTAAGTAAGTTCAGGGAAGTACCGATACTGCTTCACGGTATTGTGTTGTAAGTCTTTGTTTATCAATGAGTATTAGGTGGGTCGGTCACAGATTCATAGCACGTCAGATACACCTTATGGACAAGTGGTTTGCTGTTGTGGTCTTCAGTTCTGAGACTGGTTTGATGCAGCTCTCCATGCTACTCTATCCTGTGCAAGCTTCTTCATCTCCCAGTACCTACTGCAACCTACATCCTTCTGAATCTGCTTAGTGTATTCATCTCTTGGTCTCCCTCTACGATTTTTACCCTCCAGTACTAAATTTGTGATCCCTTGATGCCTCAGAAAATGTCCTACCAACCGATCCCTTCTTCTAGTCAAGTTGTACCACAAATTTCTCTTCTCTCGAATTCTATTCAATACCTCCTCATTAGTTATGTGATCTACCCATCTAATCTTCAACATTCTTCTGTAGCACCACATTTCGAAAGCTTATATTCTCTTCTTGTCCAAACTATTTATCGTCCATGTTTCACTTCCATACATGGCTACACTCCATACAAATACTTTCAGAAATGACTTCCTGACACTTAAATGTATACTCGATGTTAACAAATTTCTCTTCTTCAGAAACACTTTCCTTGCACTTGCCAGTCTACATTTTTTATCCTCTCTACTTCGACCATCAGCAGTTATTTTGCTCCCCAAATAGCAAATCTCTTTTACTACTTTAAACTTAATTTAATTCAACTACATTCCATTATCCTCGTTTTGCTTTTGCTGATGTTCATCTTATATCCTCCTTTCAAGACACTGTCCATTGCATTCAAGTGCCCTTCCAAGTCCTTTGCTGTCTCTGACAGAATTACATTATCATCGGCGAACCTCAAAGTTTTTATTTCTTCTCCATGGATCTTAATTCATACTCCGAATTTTTAAAGTAAACAAAACCTGCATCATGACTTCCTACTATTTTGACTCGTCCTCCGAGTTTCCTCGCAGGAAATAAAGCACGTGTATGTAAATAAACAGCACAGTACGTGTGAACTTGTACGCATGGTAGTTGTAAATAAGCTGGAAAACGGTAATGTTACACAAAGCGGTAGACAGATTTACTTCCTATATCTCCTTAAGCTGGCTTCTCCCTACCGAGATTCCCTACCCCAAATTCTTCAATGAAGCATCGTCCATGTGCTGTTAAATTTTTGCATGTTCTTACGCAAAAATCCTGTACAACCCGTATTGCTCGTTTAGTGGGAATGCTTTCAGGAACGACGAATTAGTTGTCGCGACAAACTGTTGGTCAATGTGCGTCCCGTTTAGGGGTCGTCACAAGAAGATGAGACATTAGGGCCCGTACGGCAGCACACAGAGTTCCCCCCCCCCTCACTACGCGAACAGAAGTTTCGGTAAAAGTAACCTGACGCCTGCTGCCGTGCGGCTTACAACACGTAAAGACAGCCGGAGATGAAAGGCCAGCAGGTACGTGGCAACCCCGCGTCGCGAACCGCACTCGCCCTGCCTGCTGGCGGTGACGTCACCCGCAGCCGACGCCACACTGGCCTGCAGACAGCGAGCGCCTCGGCGGTCCAATTCGATCGCGCTGTGTGTGTGTGTGTGTGTGTGTGTACAGGGGCGTGGTGTGGCCTGCCGTGCCCCGGTCTAAAGGGGACCGCGAGCTCCATAGTCGATAACGCAGCAGCCGGCCTTCTCTGTGGCGTAAAATGCCGCTCCACAGCCCACCTGTTCCTGCCCAGCTGCCAAGCGTTGCATCAGCCACATCCGATAACGGGCACCCTCTACAGCTGCAGGTCAACTGCAATTCACTGTCAAGTACCTGGCAGAGGGTTCGCCCGACCACTTCCACAATATTCCTCCGCCGTTCCACTCTCGGACTGCACGAGGGAAGAATGAACACTTGGCTCTCCGTTCGAGAGTTCTGGTTTCTCTTAATTTAGTACGATTATCAGTATAATGCAACAATATTATGGAGTGTAGCCATGTATGGAAGTGAAACATGGACGATAAATAGTTTGGACAAGAAGAGAATAGAAGCTTTCGAAATGTGGTGCTACAGAAAAATGTTGAAGATTAGGTGGGTAGATCACGTAACTAATGAGGAGGTGTTGAAAAGGACTGGGGAGAAGTTTTTGGCACAACTTGACTAGAAGAAGGGATCGGTTGGTAGGACATGTTCTGAGGCATCAATGGATCACCAATTTAGTATTGGAGGGCAGCGTAGAGGGTAAAAATCATAGAGGGAGACCAAGAGATGAATACACTAAGCAGATTCAGAAGGATGTAGGTTGCAGCAGGTACTACGAGATGAAGAAGCTTGCACAGGATAGATTAGCATGAAGAGCTGCATCAAACCAGTCTCAGGACGAAAGACCACAACAACAACAACAATTATTTCTCCCTATGTAGGTGGCCGTCAACAGAATTTGCTCGTTTGGACAACAAAATCAGGGACTGGAATTTCGTGAAAACATCCTGGCGCATTCGAAACGCCTTTGTTTTAATGACTGCCAAACCAATTCGTGTATCACGTCCACTGACGTTATCTGTCCCATACACGTCCTCTGTCCACACTAGCCGGCGGTTCTAGGCGCTTCAGTCCGCAACCGCGACGCTGCTACGGTCGCAGGTTCGAACCCTCCCTCGGGCACGGATGTGTGTGATGCGCTTAGGTTAGTTAGGTCTAAGTAGTTCTTTCGGACAGATGACCCCAGATGTGAAGTCCCATAGTGCTCAGAGCCATTTGAACCATGTCCGTAAGAACAGACACTATTGATGACCTCCAGTCGTGTAGAACGAAATTAGAATTATATTAATATTTTCAGCTGCTGATGGTCGTTGATACATATGATAGGGGACAGGTGAAAATGTGTGCCCCGAGCGGGCAGAGTACTATAGAAAAAAGAATAATAGGAAGAATAGAAAGAATAAGAAAAAATAAAAAATTGAATACGATGATGAAAATCACTCGACAAATTATAGAAAAACAACACGTTTAAACCAATTAAATGCATAAAAATAATAATAGAAGTCTTCCGATAATATACAGAAAAATAAAAACCTTCGCTGCATTTCACAGGATTCGAACGTACGACTTTTACAGATAAGGCTTACACCGAGCTACGCCATTACACTGTGGGAGGTTGTATTTACGACTCTTGCGACCCAGCCCCTACGATGAATTGCAGCCTTCAAATATGTGGCATCACCCAATGCCATGCGGAGCTTATCTAATGTAAGCCGAGCTCTGTGATTATTACAACTGTATATGCGACGCTGAACGTCGCCTTCTCTACTCTTCCCGTCTTACGTCTGCGAAATGAACTAGAACAAGCAATACAATGAGAAGTTTCTTCAAATGGCTGTGAGATCTATGGGACTTAACATCTGGGGTCATCAGTCCCCGAGAACCTACAAGGGAACCTCCCCATGGCACCTCCCTCAGATTTAGTTATAAGTTGGCACAGTGGATAGGCCTTGAAAAAATGAACACAGATCAGTCGAGGAAAAAGGAAGAAGTTGTATGGAACAATGGAAAAAACTAAGCAAAATATACAAACTGGGTAGTCCATGCGCAAGACAGGCAACATCAAGGATAGTCTGAGTTCAGGAGCGCCGTGGTCCCGTGGTTAGCGTGAGCAGCTACAGAACTAAAGGTCCTTGGTTCAAGTCTTCCCTCGAATAAGAAGTTTAATTTTCTTTTTAAGACAATTATCAAAGTTCAGGCACTCACACACAATCAACTTCGCTCCCCAAAATTCCAGGACAGGTTCAGATTTGCTTGGACATAGCAGGATTTAACTATCTACACATTGAAAAATTTGAAACAGTTAAAAACATATGTTTTGAGAGAGCAAAAGGAAAACTGTGCGACTGTTGCATTCATTTGTTGCAGTTTATGTGACCAGCTCTTATGTTGTCATCACTTTTTGGGAATGATTATCACATCCACAAGAAAACCTAAATCGGCCAAGGTAGAAGAATATTTTTACCCATTCGCCAAGTGTACAAGTTAGGTGGGTCGACAACATATTCCTGTTATGTGACGCATATGCCGTCCCCAGTGTCGTATAGAATATGTCAGACTTTTTTTCCTGTGGAGCAATCGGTTGACCTATGACCTTTGCGATCGTATGTTTTCGGTTCCCATTGGGGAGGCACGTCCTTTCGTCTACTAATCGCACGGTTTTCCAGTGCGGTCGCAAAACACAGTCTCTAAACTTATTACAGTGAACAGGGGCGTCAATGAACGAACGGACATATCCTAACTTTGCGAAAACAAACAAAGTAAAATTTTCACTCGCGGGAAGGCTTGAACCAAGGACCTCTCGTTCCGCAACTGCTCACGGTCTAACCACGGGACCACGGCGCTCCTGAACTCAGACTATCCTTGATGTTGCCTGTCTTGCGGATGGACTACTCAGATTGTATATTTTGCTTATTTTTTTCCATAGTTCCACACAACTTCATCCTTTTTACGATTGATCTGTGTTCAGTTCTTCAAGGCCTATCCAGTGTGCCAACTTACAACTAAATCTGAGGGAGGTGCCATGGGGAGGTTTCCTTGTTAGAACTACTTAAACTTAACTAACCTAAGGACATCACACACATCCATGCCCGAGGAAGGATGCGTGGTTGCAGACTGAAGCGCCTAGAACCGGTCGGCCAGACGGACCCGCCGAAGTATCTTCAATATGCAATTCACACAGGTTAGGTAGGTATGGCTGCAGAAACAGGAGATGGGCAACACGAATGCGACGAAAGACCGCTTAATTTTAAATGCATGAGCAACAGGTTGGGACTCTGCAAGGAGCGGCAGCTGAGATACGTGTGTGTGTGTGCACGGGAGCGCTGCAGGGGTTTGAAATAACGGTGAGACACGGAGGCTCCTGTTTTGGCGTGCCTCGCTTTCTCTTCCCCCTTGTGCACGGTGTGGACAGCGACGTTGCCACGTCTCCCAGTGACGTGCGGGGTTGTCCGGAACGCCACACGTCACTTCCGGCCGCAGCGCGCGGAAGCGACCGAGTGTGCGCATGGAACCGGCGCGACGCTCCCGGGGCGCCCTGTGGCGCAGCTGCCGGGGCACCCTGTGGCACAGCTGCCGGGGCACCCTGTCGGGGACGGCCCTCGCTGCAGCGATGCCGCCTTCTGCAGATTCTGCCCGCGGCGCCGGCTGGGTCAAGCGCGACTCGCCGACACGCGCTTACGTGTCAGGTCTAGGCCACACACCACGAGTTAGGTAACGCTCAACGAATTTTATGACGTCACTTCCTGCTACTTCTCACTCAGGTGGCATGTCGTGACGTGGGGCACAAAATAAGTTATGTGATTTTTCAGCGACGTGCTACGTAAAGTAGAGCCACCCGGAGGCAAGAGCGCTCCCTACCTCACAAACAGAAAGCAAGAGGCCGAACTGCATCTGTCGTATGCAGCAGAAGCCCAGATGCGATGGATTTTATGTTATACGTTACACCCTATCAACATGTGCTACCTTTAACCACCAACACGTTGAAAGTCTCGAGAGCGAATCGTTACTTGTACGATTTTTTTGTAATAAAATGAGGGGTACGACCTATTGCTTCTTAAAGAATTTTCGTATTTAGTTGTCCGCAGCTCGTGGCCGTGCGGTAGCGTGCTCGCTTCCCACTCCCGGGTTCCCGGTTTGTTGCCCGGCGGGGTCAGGGATTTTCTCTGACTCATGATGACTGGGTGTAGTGTAGTTAGGTTTAAGTAGTTCTAAGTTCTTGGGGACTGATAACCATAGCTGTACAGTCCCATAGTGGTCAGAGCCATTTGAACCAATCGTATTTAGTTATTTTCGTTTAATAACTCGCGTGTAACGAGATCGAGCCGTTTTAAAACATTCAAGATTGATGAAAATGTGTCGTTCTTATATACAGGGTGTTACAAAAGGGTACGGCCAAACTTTCAGGAAACATTCCTCACAAACGAAGAAAGAAAATACGTTATGTGGACTTGTGTCCGGAAACGCTTAATTTCCATGTTAGAGCTCATTTTATTACTTCAAATCGCATTAATCATGGAATGGAAACACACAGCAACAGAACGTACCAGGGGGACTTCAAACAGGAAATGTTCAAAATGTCCTCCGTTAGCGAGGATAAACGCATCCACCCTCCGTCGCATGGAATACCTGATGCGCTGATGCAGCCCTGGAGAATGGCGTATTGTATCACAGCCGTCCACAACACGAGCACGAAGAGTCTCTACATTTGGTACCGGGGTTGCGCAGACGAGAGCTTTCAAATGCCCCCATAAATGAAAGTCAAGAAGGTTGAGGTCTGGAGAGCCTGGGAGCCACGGAATTAGTTCGCCTCTACAAATCCATCTGTCACTGAATCTGTTGTCGAGAAGCGTACAAACACTTCGACCGAAATGTGCACGAGCTCCGTCGTGCGTGAATCACATGTTGTGTCGTACTTGTAAAGGCACGTGTTCTAGCAGTACAGGTACAGTATCCCGTATGAAATCATGATAACGTGCTCCATTGAGCGAGGGTGGAAGAAACTAAAATGAGCTCTAACATGGAAATTAAAAGTTTCCGGACACATGTCCGCAAAACATCTTTTCTTTATTTGTGTGTGAAGAATGTTTCCTGAAAGTTTGGCCGTACCTTTTTGTAAGACCCTGTGTAATATAATCGTTAATAACAAAATCAAATGGCTCTGAGCACTATGGGACTTAACTGCCGTGGTCATCAGTCCCCTAGAACTTAGAACTACTTAAACCTAACTAACCTACGGACATCACACACATCCATGACCGAGGCAGGATTCGAACCTGCGTCCGTAGCAGTCGCGCGGTTCCGGACTGAGCGCCTAGAACCGCTAGACCACCGCGGCCGGCTCGTTAATAACATTTCGGAGGCTAAAGTACAGGAAAAGAAATAAATTGTAGGTGACTTACAGCATAGCGAAGTCGGTTGAAGCAGTGCGACATTATGCAAGCGTTTCAGCGGACGAGGGTACGTTTCCTGCTAATCCCATTTCTTTTTTTTCAACCTCGCGTTGTCTTTCAAAAGTTGAAGTTTCATATGGCATTAGTAGAAACGATTTCTATTATGTGTGGTGTTATGTAAACAGAAATGTGTTCTCTGTCAGGAGTGACTGTGTTTGATTTGATGAACTTTTATAGGGTGATCTCGTTTCCTGAGCGGGAGACTTATCTTCTATTTATGACGTATTAAATGTTCATGGACATTAAAGTTTTTTGTTTATGTACACCACAGAGATAACAACATGAGTTGCACATGACTAGAAAAGGAAATACTCGTATCAATAGAGATCAACAAATAAGTTCTGCTTTCTCACAAATTGGAAATACTGTAAGCCGCCTGCACAGATGGTTGCTAATTGCAATATTTCCTACAGTGTAACTTAGGAATTCAACGCGCGCCCATTTTTCTGAAGAAACTGTATGATTCGCGAGCGAAACAAATCGGACAATCAGCTCGTGGCGTGTGCCGTCGACGCCGTGTCTCGTGACGTAGCATGCCGGCTCCCCGCGTGCACTTCAACGTTAGCTGCCTCGCCCAGTGTGCGCGGCTATACCACGATACAGGCGGCCGTCGCTATACCCGACACCGCCCCTGGACCATAGACCAGAGACCGCAGTGGCTCAGTGGACCCGGTCGGAGGTTAGAGTCCTCCCTCGGGCATTTGTGTGTGCGTGTGTGTATTGTCTTTCGCATAAGATGGTTTAAGTTACACTACTGGCCATTAAAATTGCTACACGACGAAGATGACATGCTGCAGACGCGAAATTCAACCGACAGGAAGAGGATTCTGTGACATGCAAATGATTAGCTTTTCAGAGCATTCACAAAAGGTTGGCGCCGGTGGCGACATCTACAACGTGCTGACATGAGGAAAGTTTCCAACCGGTTCCTCATACACAAACAGGAGTTGACCAGCGTTGCCTGGTGAAACGTTGTTGTGATGCCTCTTGTAAGGAGGAGAAATGCGTACCATCACGTTTCCGACTTTGATAAAGGTCGGATTGTAGCCTATCGCGATTGCGGTTAATCGTATCGCGACATTGCTCCTAGCGTTGGACGAGATCCAGTGACTGTTAGCAGAATATGGAATCGGTGGGTTCAGGAGGGTAATACGGAACGCCGTGCTGGATCCCAACGGCCTCGTATCACTAGCAGTCGAGATGACAGGCATCTTATCCGCATGACTGTAACGGATCGTGCAGCCACGTCTCGATCCCTGAGTCAACAGATGGGGACGTTTGCAAGACAACTACCATCTGCACGAACAGTTCGACGACGTTTGCAGCAGCACGGACTATCAGCTCGGAGACCGTGGCTGCTGTTACCCTTGACGCTGCATCACAGACAGGATCGCCCGCGGTGGTGTACTCGACGACGAACCTGGGTGCACGAATGGCAAAACTTCATTTTTTCGGATGAATCCAGCTTCTGTTTATAGCATCACGATGGTCGCATCCGTGTTTGGCAACGTCGCGGTGAACGCACATTGGAAGCGTGTATTCGTTATCGCCATACTGGCGTATCACCGGGCGTGATGGTATGGGGTGCCATTGCTTACACGTCTCGGTCACCCCTTGTTCGCACTGAGGGCACTTTGAACAGTGGACGTTATATTTCACATGTGTTACGACCCGTGGCTCTACCCTTCATTCGATCCCTGCGAAACGCTACATTTCAGCAGGATAATTCACAACCCTACATTTCAGGAGGATAATGCACGAGCGCTCGTTGCAGATCCTGTACGGGCCTTTCTGGATACAGAAAATGTTCGACTGCTACCCTGAACAGCACGTTCTCCAGATCCCTCACCAATTGAAAATGTCTGGTCAATGGTGGCCAAGCAACTGGCTCGTCACAATACGCCAGTCACTACTCTCGATGAACTGTGGTATCGTGTTGAAGCTGCATGGGCAGCTGTACCTCTACACGCCATCCGAGTTCTGTTTGACTCAATGCCCAGGCGTATCGAGGCCGTTATTACGGCCAGAGGTGGTTGTTCTGGGTACTGATTTCGCAGGTCTATGCACCCAAATTGCGTGAAAATGTAATCACACATCGGTTCTAGTATAATATATTTTTTCAATGAATACCCGTTTATCATCTGCATTTCTTCATGGTGTAGCAATTTTAATGGCCAGTAGTGTACATTAAGTAGTGTGTAAGCCTAGGGACCGATGAACTCAGCAGTTTGGTTCCACAGGAACTCACCACCGCTATGACCGTGTTACACCTTAAAACATTTCCTTTGAGAAAAATTTCTTTAGCCGGCGCGGTAGCTCAGTGTGTTCGGTCAGAGGATTGGTAGCCCTATGCGGGAAAAAAAAATGAGTAAGAGAAACAACGATCAACTTGAAAGAATATCCTGAGGCGTCCGCGCGGACCAAAAGCCACGGACAATATGCTGGAGATAACGACCCAAACGGACCATCGCACTGGACTCGCTTTTTCGGGAGGACTTCTGTTCCAAGCCGCTACCGGCCATCCAGGTTTAGATTTTTCATTATTTCCCTACATCGCTTCAGGCAAACCGCGGGATGGTCCCCCTGACACGATACGAGCTTGTGCTCCGTCACGAATGGCATCCATGTCGACGGGACGTTAAACGAAACCTTCCCTGCCACTGCTTGACAACGGTATTCTTTACCCTTTATACGTTCCGCAGAGTACATGTGGAACGTGCATCAGAATGCGCAAAACGAGAATTCTATCAGCGAGATCTACAGTTCGGGCCACATGATTTTGAGACGGCGCATTTTAGCCGGTATGGCACTTAGCGTGTTTCGCTGCTGCAGTACCATTTTACAGGAATCTCAACAAAATGATACCGGCGGAAGGAGTAGGATTAAAGATGTGAAAAGCAGTGGTGCTGTGCTTTTTCGGCACAGTATCACAGGTCATACTCCACTTTACGATTTTTCGCTGAGGTGAGAAGAGTAATAGCCAAGAGTCTTTTTTACGTTGTCTTTTGCACTTACGCATATTGTCGAATCTCTGTTCTAATTCAACAAGTTGCAGTCACATTATAGAAGCTGCAGAAGTGTCACAAAAAAAAAAAACGCGTCTGGAAGTGAGAAATTGTTAATGTAAATAGGGTAAGCGATTTACACCACCTACCTATCCAATATTTTTTTCAATTTTTTCCTTCATTCACCGTTCTGCTTTTTATAGAAAAATAAAATAAGTGTACAATCTTTCTGGGATCTGAAAATTAAAGTAAAGCCAGACACTAAGCACAAAAAAAGACACAAGGTCAATGCTCAAATTCTGCACTAATACAAGAAAGGAAATGAGACGTCTAAAGTAGTAAAGGAGTTTTGCTATTTGGGGAGCAAAATAACTGATGATGGTAGAAATAGAGAGGATATAAAATGTAGACTGCCCATGGCAAGGAAAGCGTTTCTGAAGAAGAGAAATTTGTTAACACTGAGTATAATTTAAGTGTCACGAAGACATTTCTGAAAGTATTTGTATGGAGTGTAGCCATGTATGGAAGTGAAAACATGGACGATAAACAGTTTGGACAAGAAGAGAATAGAAGTTTTCGAAATGTGGTGCTACAGAAGAATGCTGAAGATTAGATGGGTAGATCACATAAGCAATGACGAGGTACTGAATAGAATCGGGGGAGAAAAGGAGTTTGTGGCACAACTTCACTAGAAGAAGAGGTCGGTTGGTAGGACATCTTCTGAGGCATTAAGGGGTGACAAATGTAGTATTGGAGGGCAGTGTGGAGGGTAAAAATCGTAGAGGGAGACCAAGAGAAGAAAATACGCTAAGCAGATTCAGAAGGATGTAGGCTGCAGTAGGCACTGGGAGATGAAGAATCTTGCACAGGACAGAGTAGCATGGAGAGCTGCATGAAACCAGTCTGAAGACCGCAACATAGAACGATTCTACCGCCGCCAGCGAACATTTGGCGGAAGGAGCGCGAAGATAAGAGAAGTCAGGGATGGTTCGGTAGTTTTTCGACGGCATGAAACGGAATTAAGAGCTGTGGTACAAGCCGTATGGTGGCTTTCGGAGTATGCAGTTCGATCTAGAACAGCACGCCCGGTTGTGTTTCGTCTACTGTGACACGGCCGATGGTACGGGGTGTACGTGTGACGCGACACGTGTGCGGAACTGAGCGTGGCACACGTGCGCGCGGTACGTTAGCTGGCTGGTGAGTACAGAGGGCGCCGCTTCCACGTGGAAGATGAAAGCCACGACACGTGTCCGCCCGGCCTCCCCACAACAAACACGTCGCCTCACACGCTGCTTCTGCTCTCTGCACAGCAGCAGCACACCCAAAACACACGTACTACACTGCCGGGGGTGTTCTAAAAGTCTCTGCACAGTGCCGTATGATGGTTCGCCTGCCTGGGTTACTTCCCTCTTAGTGGACTCTCCCCAACATTCCGTTGTTTCGTTATCTCAGCCAGCGTCAGCAGTATCGTTGATGTGTGTCGTTACGTGTTGACGTCAACGTTTGAGTTCAGTTTCTTTGTTCGTCTGCTTCGTTTTTGTCAGTGTTAAAATGCTAACCATTGAAGAACGTGTGTTTTTACTCGAACAAGTGTTCAAAGGTGGCGGTAAATACACAGTTTCACTACGTCAAACATTAAATTCAGTTTTCTAGGAGACAACACTCCCACGTCGCGATACTGTGCGAGATCTGACTAATAAATTTCGAAGAACGGGTTCAGTGACAGATACACCGAGAAGTGGTCGTCCTAGCTTTTTGCCTGAGGACAAACTACTCGATATTTCCCATAAATGTCCCAGAGTCCAAACAAGTCAGTAAGAAAACCCGCCCAGGAAATCGATGATAAGTGTCGCAACGACACACACACACACACACACACACACACACACACACACACACACACACACATCAGAACTTTTTCCCATAGAAATTCACAGTGGTGCAAGAACTGAAATGTACTGGTCGAGGCAAAAGACTGCATTATTGTCAATGGTTCAAAAATTTCGTTCAACGAAATGGAAAGGATATTCTTAATGAAACGTTTTTCACTGATGAGGCGTGGTTTCATTTATCCGGGTACATGAACTCGCAAAATTCTCGCATGTGGAGTACTGCAAATCCATTGTGTATTCATAAGGAACCACTTCATTCTGTCAAAATAGGGCTTCGGATTGCAAATTTCTAGACGTCGGATTGTGGGTCGCATATATTTCAACGAAACAATAAACGCATAACGATACTGCAGTGATATTCTGTACCCATTCATAGGAGAACTTCTGTTAAGTGATATACTGAACGGTTATTTTCGACAAGATGGTGCGACCGCGCATATAACTCCCGTTTCAATGTCTCTCCTTGCTGATGTTTCTGGTGATCGCATAATTTCAAAGGGACTTTGGCCTCCACGATGGGCTGGCCTAACACCACCTGACTTTTTCTTCTGGGGTGCAGCGAAAGCACCTTTCTTTAAAAACCGTCCAAAATCCATCGATGAACTGAAGACTGTAATATCCAGTATCACTGCTACTGTTAGGGAAGAAACGTTACAGCTTCTGTTTGGAAACGTGAATAGACGAATTGAATTGTGTATTGAACAACAGGGGGAACACTTTCAACATTTAACGTGAAAATTTGTAACTAAAGATGAATATTCAGTAAATTAATAACTTGTATGTCACTGAGTTTCATTTCAGTATAGGCTACTCACTGCAGCATACGGCACTGGCGAGAGACTTTTTAAACACCCCGTACTATGCTGCTCATTAAAATTTCAGTATTCTGTGATAGTTTAATGCATTCCCTCGAAGTTATTGCTGGCCCAGAAACGAACAGCCAGAGTGACCCGCGATGTCAGTTCACCAACTGCTTTGCTTATCGTGCACGTATATTCCGCAATTGGATCAGCTGCTGACGATATTGGCGCATTCGGAAGAAACTGGAATATTCACCGGCAAGGGGAGGTCTCAAAGCCTACGAATTTTTATACCAGACAACCAAGCGATACTTAATGCAACATTTAAGACTCTACTGAGTGTCACACAAAATTCCAATTCTGTTCGTCAATTACTCACAAACGAGGGCTCACCACAGTGAACGATTGCAGTGTTCGATCTCTGGTTTCTTGAACTGGATCACCGTATGTATAGATTCAAAAAGCCGATCGCATCCCTGAGAACCTTCCCTTGTCAGTGAACATTGACGGATAGGCGATGCGCACTACCGTAAGCACTGCAGACAGACACGTGAACTGTTGGCGAGATTCCACTTCCAACAGGCTTCCCCCACAAGTGAAGCTAAATTACTGATAATCCCCAAGTACTGAAATCCACTTTGAAAGGCTTCCTTGCTGGCGTGCTGGTCCTGTGCCGTACAGCAGTTCCTCGCGCTGGATGAGAAATTTCCTGTGTTGCTTATCTATTCGTATACACCGTTTTTTTCCCGAGTTTTATTCGTTTTTGAATACTTCGTTTGTACATCATCTTGTGAGCAATCTGTAAACTATGTACTAACCTGTTCAATTACAAAGTAACTTTCGCTCGCTCGCATGGGCTCACGGAAGCTGATTAAGTTCAAATTCAAATGGCTCTCAGCACTATGGGACTTAACATGTGAGGTCATCGTTAGGACTACTTAAACCTAACGACATCACACCACATCCACGCCCGAGGCAGGCTTCGAACCTGCGACCGTAGCAGCAGCGCGCTTAGCTGATAAGTAAATAAACAAAGACCCAGAAGGCGGCACGCAACAGGCGTGAAGTGCTCTACATCCTTGGAGAAGAAAAAGCAAGAAAGCAATCCAGAGTAACAGCATGGAGCAGGTCGCAGAGGCACCACCCCCGTGTTGTATACGACGAAAGATCACTCAGCGGGATTCTCGTTCAGAAGTCGCATTCCGATGTTGATCGCGGATGAGCCGAATCAAAGAGCCTATCAGCACCTGTCTGAATTCGGCAGTCGCGCGGTATAGGACGCCTTGTCGCGGTTCGTACGGCTATCCCGTCGGAGGTTCGAGTCCTCCCTCAGGCACGGATGTGTGTGTTGCCCGTAGTGATTAAGTAGTGTGTAAGCCTAGGTAGTTTGGTCCCACAGGAACGTACCACAAATTTCCAATTTCCCACATTTCCAAACATGAATGACGAAAACATTACTCCAGTGGAATACATAGGCAGTTGTGACCATCGTCCGCATATGAATCTTCGTGTTATTTAGAGTCGTAATACACAATTAAATATATTGACATGTATTCACTGTCAACACAAGAAATGAATGTGTAATTGTAACTACACGTATGTTAAATAACAAAGTAAACTGCTGGAAGTCGTCAGACAGGCCAAATATATGCAATAAATAAATATTATTAACAAACTACTTGTGATTTTTTCCGACTGCTGCCGTATACGTTTGCCACTCCAAAGATTCGTTTGGTACCATCCACGGTGCAGGTAGAATAGTATTGAAGAATACGCTTTCTGAGGCCGTTTAGTAATATTACGGGTGTTGTTAGCCATTTGCCCTACAGTCAGCCAAACTCCTACCAATAAATTGAACTTTGCGTAAACAAAACGTGCGCTTTGCCACTGGTCAGCGCTTTCTCTGCTCAAGCACCTTCTGTCGCAAGGCCATTGCGGTGTGGGCCTTACTTTAGTGTCAGGTATTTTGTTGTAACTCTACGAGCCGGCCGGAGTGGCCGTGCGGTTCTAGGCGCTACAGTCTGGAGCCGAGCGACCGCTACGGTCGAATCCTGCCTCGGGCATGGATGTGTGTGATATCCTTAGGTTAGTTAGGTTTAAGTAGTTCTAATTTCTAGCCGAATGATGACCTCAGAAGTTAAGTCGCATAGTGCTCAGAGCCATTACTCTACGAGACGAAACTCCCGACACATGCTGAAGCACAAAAGGTCTTAACGTTTATGGAATCTTGGTCTTCATCAGGTATTTTTGTGCTTCGTTTTTCTAAAAGCTACTTACTTGATTATAAAAATCTGTCATATCTCGCAATTGCTACCTCTGGATAACGGGGTCCCGGGTTCGGTTCCCGGTCAGGTTTGTTTCTCAGCCCGGGTACTGGGTGTTCGTGTTATACTCATCCTTTCATCATCACCATCATCATCATCATCATCATCATATCATCATCATCATTTGTGAGAGTGACTAGATTGGACTGTGAAAAGAAAACGGACTGTGGAAAAATTGGGGCTTTGTACGGGCGCTGATGATTGCGCAGTTGAGCGCCTGGCAAACCAATCATCATCATCATCTGTCATACGTGCGCAGGGTGAATTGCATGAACTATGTCGAGAAAACGCACTTATAAAATTTCAATAACCGGCTTGAAATGATAGGTCTAGGAATATATATCGTCCCATAGGGAGTGTAGACTTTCACAGGGTGTTACAAAAAGGTACGGCCAAAGTTTCAGGAAACATTCCTCCCACACAAATAAAGAAAAGATGTTATGTGGACATGAGTCCGGAAAAGCTTAATTTCCATGTCAGAGCTCATTTTAGTTTCGTCAGTATGTACTGTACTTCCTCCACTCACCGCCAGTTGGCCCAATTGAAGGAAGGTAATGTTGACTTCGGTGCTTGTGTTGACATGCGACTCATTGCTCTACAGTACTAGCATCGAGCACATCAGTATGTAGCATCAACAGGTTAGTGTTCATCACGAACATGGTTTTGCAGTCAGTGCAATGTTTACAAATGTGGAGTTAGCAGGTGCCCATTTGATGTATGGTTTAGCACGGGGCAACAGCCATGGCGCGGTACGTTTGTATCGATACAAATTTCCGGAACGAAGGTGTCCCGACAGTAACACGTTCGAAGCAATTGATTGGCGTCTTAGGGAGCACGGAACATTCCAGCCTATGACTCGCGACTGGGGAAGACCTAGAAGGACGAGGACACCTGCAATGACGAGGCAATTCTTCGTGCCGTTGACGATAACCCTAATGTCAGCGTCAGAGAAGTTGCTGCTGTACAAGGTAACGTTGACCACGTCACTGTATGGAGAGTGCTACGGGAGAACCAGTTGTTTCCGTACCGTGTACAGCGTGTGCAGGCACTATCAGCAGCTGATTGGCCTCCACGGGTGCACTTCTGCAAATCGTTCATCCGATAATGTGTCAATCCTCATTTCAGTGCAAATGTTCTCTTTACAGATGAGGCTTCATTGCGACGTGACCAAATTGTAAATTTTCAAAGTCAACATGTGTGGGCTGACGAGAATCCGCACGCAATTGTGAAATCACGGCATCAACACAGATTTTCTGTGAACGTTTGGGCAGGCATTGTTGGTGGTGTCTCGATTGGGCCCCATGTTCCTCCACCTACGCTCAATGGAGCACGTTATTCATGATTTCATACGGGATACTCTACCAGTGTGCCTTTACAAGTACGACACAACATGTGGTTCGTGCACGATGGAGCTCCTGCACATTTCAGTCGAAGTTTTCGTACGCTTCTCGACAACAGATTCGGTGACAGATGGATTTGTAGAGGCGAACTAATTCCGTGGCTCCCAGGCTCTCCTGACCTCATCCCTCTCGACTTTCATTTATGGGGGCATTTGAAAGCTCTCGTCTATGCAACCCCGCTACCAAATGTAGAGAATCTTCGTGCTCGTATTGTGGACGGCTGTGAACAATACGCCATTCCCCAGGGCTGCATCAGGGATTCCGTGCGACGGAGGGTGGATGCGTTTATCCTCGCTAACGGAGGACATTTTGAACATTTGTGTAACAAAGTGTTTGAAGTCACGCTGGTACGTTCTGTTGCAGTGTGTTTCCATTCCATGATTAATGTGATTTGAAGAGAAGTAATAAAATGAGCTCTAGCGAGGAAAGTAAGCGTTTCCGGACTTTTGAGGAAACCTGCTTCCGCTGCCCATTTATGAAAGGAACGCGAAGCAGCCCTCCTATCTGGTACAGTAGAAGGTACGGTACCCTCTGCCGTGCACTCCACAGTGGTCCCCTCAATAAGGATGCAGTTTGTGTGTGTGTGTGTGTGTGTGTGTGTGTGTGTGTGTGTGTGTGTGTGTGCGACACCTCCGCAAGTTTCTGGAGGGGTGAGGTAAGGTGAGAGAGGAACAGAACTCGAGGCTGCCACGTGGCGACCCGTCAGCCCGGCCAGGTCTCTGGTGTGACGCAATGCGGGGTCCACGTGTCGGCTGAGGTCGGGTCCGCGACGTGACGTCACTGCGGCCCCAACCGCCAGCCGCGCATACCGCGCCGGCTGAGGAGGCGGGGCTGTCTGAGGTCGCGAGGCCCTCCGATGTGGCAGCTGTGTTACACTATCAAATATCTTTGTCAAAGATGTTATCAAATATCCGTCAAATATATTTGACGAAGATCTTTGACGTGGACAACAACTTGCTCTTAACCGCAGCAGTTGCATGTACCATGCCGAAGAGAAGCGGGGGGAGGCGGGAAAGGAAACGTACCTGGGTGAAACCGTGGGTTTTACGACGACACGATAAAAGCATTCAACACAACTTGTTACATGAGCTAATACTCGAGGACGTCAGCACCTCAATTACTTAAGAATGGATGTGCAGACATGTCAGTATGTGCTGTGTGTAGTGTATCCTCATATCACAAAGTGTATCCTCATATCACAAAGCACAATACACACTTAAGAACTGCTGCCTCTGCAGAAGACAGACTCTCTGTAATACTCCGTTTCCTTGCTACAGGAGAGGGTTGGGTTAAATTAGGTTAGGTCAGGTCTCCAATCTTCTTAAGGTATATTTGTATTCAGGGTGCCTCACGTTGTAAAGCGCCTCATCAGCTTCATACATCTCTATTAATTTTGTAGTTGTCGGTACACACCAATTGTATTTACCGGCTATGTTTATAAAAACACTACAGACGACAGAACGCTGCAGCGATGCTAGCGCTCCACGTGGTAACATGTCAGACTGGTGTGAACAGAAGATAGCGAGGCCCTGATTTGATCAAATATCTGACGACATTTGACAAAGTTCCCTATTACACCACCAATTTTCTTTGACAAAGACATTGGACAAGGAAATGTGATAGAGTAATACCGGCCTAATATACAACAAGGGACACAGTGCACTGACGAGACAAACAGCCGCTCAACATTCACTGCAGCCGAGCCGATGTAACCGGCCAGGGCGGGTTTGTATGAACCAGCATCGAACATGCAGGAACAACACTACACTCGTCACGTTTTAACCCTCTAACGGTAAGGTTGGGGTTGGATCCGACCCCAGCGAGTCTGCTTGTTTGTAACTCCCCACTCCCTTTTCTGAGAGCGCTGTGGTTCCAGCTACCCTAGCAGCCAGCCGTCCCTAGAACGCCGAGGAGGCCACGTCAGTCTGGCGAGTGGCCTGCAGCCACCCTCTCTATTCGAAACCCACATTACCCGCGCTCCGGTTGGATCCGACCTCACCTTACTGTTTACGACACACTCATTAGTTTCTTTTGTGAGGAGGATTCAATCCCATATTGATGTCTATATTACATCTAAGTTTTGTTTTCTCTTCTAGTATGTTACTAAAATGGCGAATCAACTCCTTAGACCTCCTGAGGAGAAAACTGTTCACAAACCACCCATTACATTATGTGTACAAAGACATTCATTACTGAGAACTTTATATTTCGAAACTGCTGACAGACTAATTATTTGCTACAAGTACTAAGAGATGTTTCTCATTTAGTTCCTATCTGTAGAATTTCTTAAACACTCAAGTTTCTAGTTGATGACTGAATCTATTGATTTCTATTGCATTTTCAATAATTTTATAGAGAATATTTCTATTAAAGTATTTTTTTGTAACCAAATTCCAATTTTTTCCAAAGTACTTTATATTCTTACGTATTGAGTATAAAAATAAAAAACTTGTTATAACAAATATATGTGTTTAATTGATAATAAAACTGTTTCCCATTATTCACTTTCTATTTTACCCCGAAAAATCGATATTTGGAGGGTGGGGTCTGATCCAACCCCACCTTACCGTTAGATGGTTAAGAACACTCAGTGCCAACACACTCATCCCTTGTTTATGAAACGCTTCCTCCACTTCACAATGTTTTAGACGTAATTATTTCCTGAACCGGGACCGAGGAGATAAAGGTAAGTCGGTGTAGGTGACACTACAGATCTTACGAGTTGCAGAGACCGACTCCACAGGGGACCTAAAGACTGTTTCAAACTACCTGGATCTTGAGGTCACTTGGTCGCTGGCGTCTATCACTTGGCGCTGAAGTGTAAAAAAAAAAAGGTTCAAATGGCTCTGAGCGCTATGGGACTCAACTGCTGTCGTCATCAGTCCTCTAGAACTTAGAACTACTTAAACCTAACTAACCTAAGGACATGACATACATCCATGCCCGAAGCAGGATTCGAACCTGCGACCGTAGCAGTCGCACGGTTCCGGACTGCGCGCCTAGAACCGCTCGGCCACAGCGGCCGGCGAAGTGTTGCAGTCCTCGTTCCCACTGGGCTGCAGATTATATGCGGCACAGGCAGATTCCAGACGATGAAAGAATCACAGGGTAGAAAGTAAAGAGCAAACGAAAAAGCGAATACGACGATGGAAATGACGTGGCAAAAAATTACTTGTAAGCCAAGTAACTGAATAAAAATCATAGACTCTTTTCATTAGATACAGAAAAGAAGGTCGACTGAAGAGACTGCTTACACCACGTTCGTCCGCCCTCTTCTGGAATATAGTTGTGCGGTGTGGGGTCAGACAGGACTGAGGCAGGACTTGTAAACAGTTCAAAGAAGGGCAGCTGGTTTTGTATTACCCCGAAATAGGGGACAGAGTGCCACAGATATGACAACGCCGGCCGTGGTGGCCGAGTGGTTCTAGGCGATATAGTCCGGAACCGCGCGACCGCTACGGTCGCAGGTTCGAATCCTGCCTCGGGGATGGATGTGTGTGATGTCCTTAGGTTAGTAGGTTTAAGTAGTCCTAACTTCTAGGGGACTGATAACCACCGCAGTTGAGTCCCATAGTGCTCAGAGCCATTTTTGATATGACAACACGAAATGGGATGGCAGTCATTAAAACAAAGGCAATTTTCGTTACGACAGGGCCTTGGGGCAAAATTTCGATCATCAAATTTCTCCTCACACTGACAAAATATTTTGCCGGCGCTCACATACATAGGAGGAATCATTATCATAATTAACATCTCGCACGGGAAGATTTAAGCGTCCTTCCTTGTCGCGCGTTGTTCGAGAGTGGAACGGTGGGTAAGCGGTCTGAAGGTTGTCCGATGAACCATCGACCAAGCAGAGTAATCAAGTAGATGTAGATTTTGGCTCATCAGTGTCCACATCTACATTGCTATTCTGTAATTCACAAATAAGTAAATGGCTGGCAGGTGGTTCACAGAACAACTTTCATAATAGAGACGTGGGAAAAACGAAATCCTACATCGTTCCATGCAAGCTCTGGTTTCTCTTATTTTATCACTATAGTCATTTCTCCTTATGTAAGTGGGACCCAACAAAATATTTGCGCATTCGAAGGAGGAATGTTGGTGATCTTGCTGGAACGAAAAACACTTTGTTTTCAATGATTACCACCCGAACTGACGACACCAGTGACTGTATTCTAAAGCCTAGTTCACACGACGACACTAGGTTGCACAAAAACTGCGCTATCGGCCACAGCGCATGCGCGCCGCGCGTTTGCGTAACTAGTAGGTGAAACTGAACACTTTCGGCGTGTTCCAACTTTGGCGACACTAGTTGCACGAATTTTGCGGTTATGTCTGTTCGTAGAATATAGACAAACTGAAATATGAAGTGCGGAAAGGAGAATATTGTTCGCTTCTCGGATATCTATGCTTTGCATAGGTGTTTGTGGGATTTCAGAAATGCTGATTACAAAAATAAGCAACATATTGCTGCCGCTGAGACAGTCATGTGCGATCATAACATAGACAGTTTGACAATATCTGAGTTGCAGCGCAAAATTTAATGAGTTAAGCGCACGTATACAACTGAATTAAGAAAAATACAAGCAAGTGTAATTCTAGCTGTGGCAATGCCCTCGTCTACAAGACTAAAATCCCATCATTCGATTTGGCCAACTCTTTGATAAGAAATATTATTGACAGGAGGGAACGCTATACAAATTCAAGAAGCTACATTCTTTTTTTCAATATTCATCTATTTAAAACTCGCTGAAGTGCTCCCCATTCACATATCTTAGAATTGTGAAAGATTGCACTGTACAGATCTACCTACAAGAAAGTAGTTTGTACAGCATTCTCTTCTTAATGTGACTTGTTCGAATATTTAGTTCTGTTAATGCGCCGGAGGCAGGATTCGAACCTGCGACCGTAGCGGTAGCGCTGTTCCAGATTGTAGGCCCTAGAACCGCTCGGCCACACCGGCCGGCCCCTGATGTATTCTGTAGTCAGGAGATCTCGAAGGACTAGCCCACGTTCGAAGTCATTGTGCTGTTACTGCTTGTGTACTGAGTAAACACACATGCGATTTTGACTTCGGTGAAAATGTGAAGCGGATATCGAATGATTATTGTAACGTGGTGGTGATGCGGCGGTGGAAACGTGTCCGGGCGCAAACGAACAGTGACTTGAGCAGAAGCCAACGTTATCCGTGAACACACTGACGACCCGTTATGTTACCAGTCTGTTGGTCTTGCCTTCAGGATCTCTGCTTCAGCAGGCTTCATATAAGGTGAATAAGCAAGTCCTGTATCGCCGTCATGTCGTATCCAACCCCTCACTCTTGTAATCCATTACATTTGCAGACGGTGCCGCGTTGTTAAAACGTCCATCGTTAACTTGTGACCAGGCATCGGGCACGTCCCATTGTTTATTCTCTGCAGCTCTTTAAATACTCCGGTACTACAGTGTGTATGCAATGCCCAGAATACACTGCAGCATTGGCATCTAAGCCCTTCCATCTCAGTTAGTCGTGCTTCTGCGTTTTATCCACATCTTCAGCCGCTCACGATCATCACGCACTTCTTTCCCTGGTAATTTCACAATGCTTCAATTGTCAGCAAACTAAATTTGTTAAAAAATTGTGTAATTCATTGTACAGCAGTTGTATTTTTACCTTTGCACAGATTTCGATTACAAAGAACGCATTACTTCATTCTTAACACCAGGTGTTATACTTCTGCAGAGACCGGTAAAAAAAAAAAAAAACACGACACATCGATCCGCCAGCTGTATTCTCTTCAATAGATGTCTGACTTAACTTTCTGTCTCTGTTTGCTCTCTGGTGTTAGATATAACAAATCAGAGTCCTCTGGGTGTGGCTGTTTTAACATGCGTACGTCCGCCCCCGGTATCTGAGTGGTCAGCGCGGCAGAATGTCAGTCCTAAAGGCCCGGGTTCGATTCCCGGCTGGGTCGGAGATTTTCTCCGTTCAGGGACTGGGTGTTGTGTTGTCCTAATCATCGTCATTTCATCCCCATCGACGCGCAAGTCGCCGAAGTGGCGTCAAATCGAAAGACTTGCACCAGGCGAGCGGTCTGCCCGACGGCAGGCCCTAGTCATACGACATTATTATTATTATTATTATTATTATTATTATTATTGACATGCCTACAAGTAAAAGTTTTTAATTTGATACAACATATAACTTGTTCTTTGTTGTGATCTTCAGTCCTGAGACTGGTTTGATGCAGCTCTCCACGCTACTCTATCCTGTGCAAGCTTCTTCATCTCCCAGTACCTACTGCAGCCTACATCCTTCTGAATTGGCTTAGTGTATTCATCTCTTGGTCTCCCTCTACTATTTTTACCCTCCACGCTGCCCTCCAATACTAAATTGGTGATCCCTTGATGCCTCAGAACATGTCCTACCAACCGATCCCTTCTTCTAGTCAAGTTGTGCCACAAACTCCTCCCCAATCCTATTCAACACCTCCTCATTAGTTATGTGATGTACCCGTCTAATCTTCAGCATTCTTCTGTAGCACCACACTTCGAAAGCTTCTATTCTCTTCTTGTCCAAACTATTTATCGTCCATGATTCACTTCCATACATGGCTACACTCCATACGAACACTTCCAGAAACGGGTTCCTGACACTTAAATCTATACTCGATGTTAACAAATTTCTATTCTTCCGCTTTCCTTGTCATTGTCCGTCTACATTTTATATCCTTTCTACTTCGACCATCATCACTTATTTGGTCCCCAAATAGTAAGTAAATATAATAAATATCTATGCATTTGAAAAGTACGTGATTTCCGTTGCCGCATGTAGCAGTATTTTCACCAGAAGTTTATTCCGCACGCCATGGGAGGCGTACTGCCAGTAGCAGTTGGCGCCACTGTGGGTGGATCCCCCGTCTGCCTGTACGACATGAGTACCGCAGCACGGGGAACCCCAGAGGCGCTCCAGCGCTGCCTCGCGTCCACGTCCTTCCGCAGGCGTTCTTCTGGTGCTTGAGATGTGGGGCGCCGTTTTTACGCACCGCCGTATCTCCGCTATACACACACACACCACGAGTCATGCCGTGCGCACGCACTGATATACTGCCGGGAGCGCACACAAAAAGACCCTGTTGCCGTCATTTAGCCCGTCTTGTCTCGCCTCGCCTCGCCTCTTAAAACGCGCGCCTCCTTATCAGGCAAAGCGCCACCCTGCGCAAGGCGGAAGCGACTCGCCTTCCTCCTGATGACGCTGGTCAACAACCCCGAAATGGCTCTGCCCCACTTCATCTCCAAGCCTCTGGTCTTACTGCGCCCGTGAGGACTCCGTTTCGACAGTCGGACTTGTGGGCTGACACGGCTTAGTACGACAAAATCATGTCCTAGCGATTGATTACCAGTATATGTCGCGCAGTTATCGAGGCCAGGCTGTGGTTGCTGATGAAGATACAAGTCGAAAGCACTAGACCAAAGTCGGCTGCTCTCGTTCGGTGGCCCTAAACATTGAAAAACGTGAGGCCTCCCATACCAACACTTACAGAGAAACGTTAAATATCGCCTACACAATAAATGTTACGAAGTAGTGCTCAGAGCCATTTGATCCCGCCTATCCTGTTCCACACGCGAACGGCGCGTGCCAAGTACGGTTGTCGGCGGACTTCCGTACTGGCTCTAACTTCTCCAATTTCCTCGTCGCGCCCGTTTCGCGAGAAGTGTGTGGGAAGACGTGATGTGTTGCACGACTCTTCCCGGAGTTTGAACTGCAAGCCTCCCCCTGCTGTAGGCGCCTGACAGTGGAGTTTGTCGAGCGTCTCCGTAACTCTGTCGCGGCGACTCCACGATCCCGTGACGAAACGCGCCGCCGTCGTTGGAGCCTCTATGTCTACCCTATTGACCTGATCTAGCAAGGACGCCACTGCTTGCACAGCTCCGTACGGTTGTCCCTGCCCCGTGCCCTGTACCTGCGAAGTCGTCGTCTCGCAAACAACCGTCGCCGTCAAAAATAGATTAGTGTGGTGTTAGTGTTTCAGTGTTCTTGTGTTACAAAACACAGGCTAATAGCGTCGGCCAACTCGAGTCGCCGACAAGCGATGCGGCAGCGGCGGAACACCGAGAAGAGAAAAGCGAATGACAGATAAAGACGGTAACTCCAGACAAGACACCGAAATCATCGAGTCAGTTACATCAATAGCTGTTGCACAGAGGCACGAAATGATTCACGGAGGTGGCGGAAACAATAGTGACACCATTAGCAAAATGAACACTGGCCCTGAGGCACTTTTACAATTAGCGCCTGTTACATTCATCACTGAAAATCGTCATCATCATCAGCGAATTGTAAAAGGATCTGCGGAAAATTTCTGTGAACAGTGTGATGTTGGCCGTTACACTGTATTTACTTAAACTCTCAAAAAGAGATGAGCTCTGGGACACTGCCTCCGATGGTTGCAGGTCGGCTGATATACAGGCACATCCAGCTCCCCTTAACTGCTGGTCTTACGCAACCCGCAACGCCTTCAAAAACCATGTGGGAGTTATCATATTCTCTTTCTGACCGCGCGCTACCTATTAGTCCTACAGAAAAAATGAACAGGATCTTTTTCGTAGAAAATTTATTGCACTTAAATTCTGCACTAGGATACGTTTTTGCTTGCGGCCGTAATTTTGTAATTATTCAAGAAAAACGTACAATATTAACTTTCAGATGCGTTTTTCTTGAATAAATCGAGGGATGTGCTGTCCAGATGAACCATACATGCGACCTGTTCCGCAATGCTCTGCCTGCCTACGGTACTGTCACCCTAGCACACAATGGCCTAGTCTGAAATAATGCGCACACTGCAATCGGGCGTTGGCCTTGATGAGTGTGATCAACACATGCTCCTACGTGGCGACTGCTAAGGAGGTCAAAAATGGTTCAAATGGCTCAGAGCACTATGGGACTTAACTGCTGAGGTCATCGGTCCCCTAGAACTTAGAACTAGTTAAACCTAACTAACCTAAGGACATCACACACATCCATACCAGAGGCAGGATTCGAACCTGTGAGCGTAGCGGTCGCGCGGTTTCAGACTGTAGCGCCTAGAACGGCTCGGCCACTCCGGCCGGCGCTAAGAAGGTTGCTCGTGTAATTCTAGGGTGCGTACACAGTACACCCGACATGGAAAAATTAAGGAGCGGATGCTACAAGAACGTCTTAAAACACGGGCAAGCAGCTCCATAAGTGAGTTTCGTACCGTAATGCAGACGTAGTGACAGGAAACCTGGTGCCTTACCAGTTTTGTACGCTCTCGGTCTAATACAGGTAACTCCGTAATACACCCGCACCTCATAAAAGCACACAATTCTTCCTCGAGTTAGCTGCCTCAACAGACACTACATGTTTTACATGTAACAGTGAAGGGCATCATATTAACCCGTCAGGTTAGCCGAGAGCGCTAATGCGCTGCTTCCGGGACTCGGGTAGGCGCGCAACCACAGATCGTATCCGGCCGCCGCATTAACAACGGGGGCCGGTGTGCCGGCTAGCCTGGACGTGGTTTTTAGGCGGTTTTCCACATATCTCTAGGTGAATACCGGGCTGGTTCCCACGTCCCGCCTCAGTTACACGCCACGCAGACATTTGCAACACATCCGCACTTTTCCATGAATTCCAATACACGCAGACAGATGGGGTACTCTGATTCCGTCCAGTGGGGGGGGAGGGGGGGATACGGGGCATCCGGCCACCCCTTCAAATTAGCATGCCAACCCAACGCACAATGGGGGACAGAAGCGCAAGCGATAGATAGTGAAGGGCATCATATTGTTAAGGATCCAAGAGGCAGTACTGACGGATATATGGCTCACGCGGAGACGAAGGGGAAGAGAGTACATTATGTACCACATATTACGTACAAAATCGTTCGCACAGTTCCAATAGGAAGCAACCCATATCCGCACAGGCTACACGAAGGCCCATTGCTCAGAATGGCTGAATCGATGGAATTTGTGATACTGTAATGAATGCACTCAGGCAGATGATGGGTAACCCTATATGCAAGAATCCACTGCAGAATCGCTTCTGAGTATAAAAATGGCTCTGAGCACTATGGGACACAACATCAGAGGTCATCAGTACCCTAGAACTTAGAACTACTTAAACGTAACTAACCTAAGGACAAGACACCCATCCGTGCCCGAGGCAGGATTGGAACTTGCGACCGTAGCAGTCCCGCGGTTCCAGACTGAAGCCCTTAGAACCGCTGGGTCACACCGGCCGGCGCTTCTGAGCCTAGGTCTGAATAATGGCGGGATACGTTAAGAATGCACAGCACCCGAACGCTCGCTCGAACATTCCAGGAAAATTACCAAACACAGCCGCCGACGATTTCAGCGCAGCTGCCAGGTGGCTGAAAGGGGCCGTCAAAAGAATCGTTTCTGTCTCGTCGGTTTAGTGGAATTCAGAGTGACAGACAGGGCGGATATGGGGGTGGGGAAGGGGAGGGAGACATGGGCGTACTCAGGGACATCTGCCCCCCCCCCCCCGCAGAAGATATTGGCAGTTTTTCACTAGTTTAGTGTTTTACACTGGTTTTCTGTTTTATTTAATAAGAAGTGCTGTATGTTGTCTCGAGTCCTTGTTTCCTGAGACAAGTATGACCTCCTCCCCCCCCCCCCCCCCCGTTCAGATCCTGGGTACGCCTTGGAGGGAGATGGCTTCTCACGAGAAAAAGAAGTCCGTATAAAATTTATAAAGTGGCGACAGACACGAGATAGCGCTACGCTATATACGAACTTCTCGGTTTGGAGGCCGCAAAGGGAGACGGTAAAGAAAGAAAAACGGAGTATGTGTGTTAATTTGGAGCGAGTCGCAAGACGATATTACGTGATTTTGAGGGTTCGCGGCTCAGACCGGGAAACAAAAGAGTCGGCAAAATGTGAGCAGAGACACACGACGGCGACAACTGAACCGCCTCAAACGGCGATTCCCCCGAGGAGGAAGCGTCCGCCACTGGGGCGGTTGGGCAACGCGGAGCGAGGCCGGCCGTTTTAGCGCCGCTTCCTTGTGGCCGCCTGTGCAAGGCCGCGCACTTCACTCGCCTTTCCCACGACTGCAGCACCAACGAGGGCGCCGGTCATTAAGCTGTAATTGTAGTCTCAGACAATACACACTGCGCAACAAAATTAAAGGGTCACTTCTTCCACAGCCCGTAACTGTCACCCACTGCGACGCTGAAGTGTCAAACCCGGGTCTAACCTGCCCGCAACCTTCCTTTGCGTGGCGCCTGTGACGTCATCCCTCGGGCACGGCGGCGCTTGCAAACAGGTGTCGACACACACGAAAAAAATGACAAGTGATGTTTACATAGGTTCATACAATGTTCTTAATGTAGATAAGGGTAATGCCACCGCCATACTGAACAGTGAGGACTATCATGGAAAAATGAACGATATTTTGGTTCCCTCCAATTACAAAAAGCTCCAGAAGGATCCGACTATGAAGATTTCAAGTGTGACAAATCGACTGGTGAAAGCGTCTTCATTTGGCTCCGACGATAAGAAGCTGCTTTGTAAAACAGAAGCGTGCCCACCTAGACTTTATGGCTTACCCAAAGTTCATGAACCTGGGATTTCGTTGAGGCCAATTGTCAGCGCTATAGGCGGACCAACACACGAGTTAGCTGGACACCTTGCCTCAAGGCTGCAGCCTTATGTTGGTAGGAGGGACAGTCATATTAATAATTCAGCTCATTTCATCGACAAGTTAAAGGAAACGAGCGTGAACCCGGATGATATCCTCGTCAGTTTTGACGTTGTCTCGTTATTTACCATGACTCCGGTAAATGAAGCTATCTTACGCATAGCGGATATTTTTCCTACCGACACTGCCTCAGCACAACCTACTTCCAATACAATAAGAACTTTTATGAACAGATTGACAGGGTGGCTATGGCAGACCTCTTAGTCCTGCTGTGGCTAACTTGTTTATGGAGACTTTTGAACAACGGGCGTTGCAGACTGCCAGTAAGAGACCAGCCAGATGGTGTCGCTATGTCGATGAGACGTTCGTAGTATGGACACACGGAGCAGAGTAGTTGGATGCCTTCCTGACACATTTAAGCAGCATTCATCCGAAACTCCAATTTACTATGGAGACGGAAAGGTATGGGTAATTGAATTTCCTGGATGTTTCTGTGATTAAACGACGGGAAGGAACGTTGGGCCATAACTTGTATAGAAAGACCACACATGCTAATCGTTATGTGCATGAAGATTCAAACCACCCACCCTAGACCAAAAAAAAGAGGTGTAATGAGAAGCCTGGTAGACAGGGCGTACAAAATTTGTGAATCTGTTTATTTAAAAGATGAGACTGAACATCTACGGTCAACTTTCGTGAAGAATGGCTATTCGAGCACTTCGCTCTAGGCAGAGAATAAGGAGCAACGACGAACAACAGTCGCCCAAGGGCAAAGTTTTTCTTCCGTTCGTTAGTAAGGTCCCAGATCGTATTGGGAAAGTTTAAAGCAAGTATGGGGTGGAAAGTATTTTCAGACCTATCAGGAAAATAAAAGAATATTTAAGGTCGGCGAAAGATGCACGACACCCTTCGGCTACACCGGGAGTATATAAAATTCCTTGCAGTTGTGGACAGGTTTACATCGGTACCACAAAGAGAAGTGTGAACACCCGTCTTGTAGAACATAAGAGGAATTGCCGCCCGGGTCACACGGACAAATCGGTCGTAGCGCAACATGTTTACCGGGAAGGTGAAAATGGTTGAAATGGCTCTAAGCACTACCGGACTTAAACTTCTGAGGCCATCAGTCTCCTAGAACTTGGAACTACTTAAACCTAACTAAGCTAAGAACATCACAGACACGTCCATGCTCGAGGCAGGATCCGAACTTGCGACCGTATCGGTCACGCGGTTCCCGAGTGAAGCGCCTAGAACCGCTCGGCCACCAACGCCGGCAGCTGCATCGCAACTGAAAGTGACCTCGCCGCTTTTGGCCGTAGGTTCGGCGGCTCTGGAATACAGGGCGGAACCACTAGGAGCAGTTTACATCCATTCGACGAAATCTCCACGAGGCAGCAAAGGGTGTTTACGCTTTGCAAGCCCTGCTGTGGCGTGATCGCGCGGGACTGAAACATGTGCGTGAATAAAATGGCAAAGGCTCCCTCTAAAGTTACGTGTCGTGCGGCTGTGCTTGCCCCCACACGCAAGTAGAGGGACGCCTCTGACCGCCTGGTATGGTGGGAGACTGCTGTAGCCCAGCGCGCACAGTTGAGAGGCATGCGACCTCTTGCCTCTCCGGGCAACCGCTGCAAGCGGCTAGCGCGCAAGGAAAGAAGCACGGCTATAAACGCTACTAACGGCAATTGTCATGTCATCACTATACGTACAGATAAATACGTACATCAAATAATTCGTACAAGTTGCAACTCCTGATGATTCAACTTTTATCCACTTTACCAATGTGAGGTCCAAATTAGCTGAATGTGGAATACTAATAAATACAATCTAATGTAAGAAAAAAAAAAGAACGACGGCGTTTAAGAACAAAACGAGAATATGTTTTCCAAAAGGAAACACTGTCCGTTATGGACGTACTGATTTATATGCTATTGATTAATAACGACCTTCTTCGTCACTATCAACCACATTTTAGAAAACTCATAAGCAACACTCTGTAACATACGCAACCCACAAATCAATCCACCAGTCCACATGCAGGTCCACCTGCTGTTGTTGTTGCGGTCTTCAATCCAGAGACTGGTTCGATGCAGCTCTCCATGCTACTCTGTCCTCTGCAAGCTGCTTCATCTTCCAGTACCTTCTGCAGCCTACATCCTTCTGAATCTCCTTAGTGTATTCAGCTCTTGGTCTCCCTCTACGATTTTTACCCTCCACGCTGCTAAATTTGTGATCCTTGACCCCTCAGAACATGTCCTTTCTTCTTGTCAAGTTGTGTCACAAACTCCTCTTCTCCCCAATTCTATTCAATACCTCCTCATTAGTTATGCGACCTACCCATCTAATCTTCAGCATTCTTCTGTAGCACCACATTTCGAAAGCTTCTATTCTCTTCTTGTCCAAACTATTTATCGTTCACGTTTCACCTCCATACGTGGCTACATTCCACAAAAATACTTTCAGAAACGACTTCCTGACACTTAAATCTATACTCGTTGTCAACCAATTTCTCTGCTTCAGCAACGCTTTCCTTGTCATTGCCAGTCTACATAAAAATTATAAAATAATCTGCATAAAGAAACAAAATGTTCGAGAGGCCCGTGTAACACTACCCTGAGACATATTTTATAAATGCTAATAACACGCTCTAACTTTTATTAAGCTGTGATAAAACTACTTTTGCAAGCTTTTTTTATCTCACAAATATTTCACAGAGGTCTTTTACTGTGTAAGACATGAGTGCCTGGTTGTTAAGTAGGTATTTAAGTTCGCACTGCACCTGGTCCTCCCACGTGTATTATGAAAATTGTGCTACAGTCCTATGTGACACAGCTCATGTTAGCATTTACAAGTTGGTGAGCTGATTTGTATGTTACATACGTTGCAACGTGTTGTACATCCGTTCTCCAAATGTTGTCTGATAATAAAATGCAAAATTTGGATAACAATAAACAAACTGTATAGTCAGTAATGAATAATGTTTTATCTTTGAAGTTATTAGGACCCACTGAGGACTTAATTACATAGATGTCCAAGAGGCATGAAAGCAGCATAAAAAACATCATTTTCTGTCAAATAAGAACTGATTTAATACTGATTATGTCAGGGCTTGAACAGAGTTCGTGAATCTCTTCGTTATGCAGTTTTCGCCACTCTCCGCTAATGTCATCCCTTTTTGCTCCGAAAATTTTCCTCAAAATTTTGTTTTCAATTACTCGAAACGTCTTTTCATTTTGCACACTGACAGACCAAGTCTCACACCCATACAGCATAACTGGAAGAACAGTACTTTGGTATATTCTAATCTTTAAATTCCTACACAATATCCGTGATGAAAGTAATCTATACAGCGAGGAGTAGCACGCATTTCCCGCCCGTAATCCGCTCTCTTCCAATGATCTGCATCAAGAGCAAAAGGGCCCGTGTAACGCTACCCTGAGACATCTCTCATAAAAACTAGGAACACGGTCTAGATTTTATTAAGCTGTGATAAAACTACCTTTGCATTTTTTTAAAATAAGTATTTGACAGAGGTCTTTTACTGCGTAATACATTAGTGGTCGGTTGTTAAGTATGTATTTAAGTTCATACTGTTACAGTCCTATGTGATACAGCTCATGTTAGCATTGAAAAGCGGCACAGTGATTTGTATGTTACATATATTGCTACGTGTTGTACACCCGTTCTCCAAATGTTGTCTGATAATAAAATGTAAAATTTGGATAACAATAAATAAACTGTACAGCCAGTAAACGAATAAAGTTTTCTCTTTAAAGTTATTCGGACCCATAGAGGGCTTAATTACATAGATGGTCAAGAGACAAAAAACCACCATAAAAAAGATCAGTCACATAAGAACTATATTTACAAAAAAAAATGTGTGTACTTTAACTGCATCCGAGAAATGCACATCGTAAATGACTGTAAGTTGTAACTAATTTCTCGTTAGTTTAAAGAGAAGGAGCGAATGTCAAAGAGTCACCACACAAGAGAGTTTTTGATCAAACCGAATTCTAGAGGAAACGGAGAAATAAAAATAACACATGAAAATTTTTATTGTAGAAATAGCAATTACAGCATGCGACAAAGAATGGGGAAAATTTTAAGTGCGTACGTGCGCGCGGCAGGTTCTGCCTGCGATGTTGGCAACGCGAGATGCAGCAGTCACTTACTTCCGGAATTGGCCGATATGAGGCGGAAGCCACCGAGCGCGGCGACGGCGGCGGGTGGTGGGGGAGCCGGCGCCCCGCCCTGCGCCTGCTGCTGCTGCGGAGTCGGCGGCTGGGGGGGCTGCTGCAGGCCGTGCGCGTGCGGGTGGGGGTGGGGGTGCGCATGCGCGTGAGGGTGGGGGTGGGGGTGCGCCAGGTGGGGCGGCGGCGGGGGGGGGCGGGCCCTGCGGGGAGCCGGGCGGCGCGGGCGCCAGGAAGCAGTGCATGGCGGGCTCCTTGCGGCCCCCGTAGCGGGTCACCATGGCAACCGCTGCGAAACGCTACTGTCCGCTGGCCGATTCCCAGCAAAACATACGTCCTACTACGCGACTAAACAAAATTACTATAAATATTTTTTTGTTTTAAAAAAAATAACGTAAACCGAACACACTACAATTGATGCCTAAATTCTCCGCATAGTAGATGGCTGTGTTGTCTGAGGGGGCCACTGACATCTGTTCCTGATGTGGAGACGCGCGGCTTGCCTGGGTGCTGCCGGTGCTGGACCACTCGGCGACAGTTTGAGGGCCGTACCACTCCAGTCGGTTCTGCGTCCGCGGATGATGGGAGGGAGAAGCCGGGCGCCGAAACCATTGCCACGAGAGCGCTGGATTCACTCGCTCTCGATCACTGCTCGCTCGCGTTCTCCAATGTCTGAGCACTTAGGCAGGCGGTAAAGAGCAATCTACTCCCGGTGCGGCCGAGGTTCTCGACAACGACTTCTCAGAGACGATGGGGAGCCTCGTGGCAAGCAGCGCGATCCTCGTCTTGCAGATACGTAACGGGAGCATGAGACGTTTTCAGTTAACCGACGAAATTCTTGCCGCGTTCCCCTCTCCTCGCAAATACCACAGTTCTTGGATGCCCGGCTGGTACGTCAGTGCAAAAATTACAGACACACGCCTCGAGAAAACTACTCCACCGCGCTCTAAAACACGATTTATCAAAGCGAGCCTTCATAAATAGCTGTCGAGCAGTTTTGGGAACGCGGTTCGCCTTCTGACGGCAAAAAATTCGAGCTACCTCCGCTATTTTTCTCCTCGGGCCGCGCTCGTCCACGCGCCGTGCGATGCGCCGAGGGCGTGGAGAAACGAGAGATGTGGGTTACGGTACAGCCCTCGCCTTCACTGCCGAATCGATATCTGCTGCGGCGAGACGCCTCGGCTGCGCCACACGACCTCACACACACAGACACAACCACCCACCGCCACACACTGCTACCAGGTAACTGCGGCCAGGTAACGGGTGCACACGCCCTCTCTCCACAAACACCCGCGGACCGGGCCAGATAGCTCCCGCACAAGGTAGACGGGGCTACGTAAATTCTTCTCGGCTCTGCTCGTGTCTCCCGCGGTCGGCCTTCTCTGCGAAATCGATCGCTCGATGCGGTTGCGGCAGATGAGATTTTTAGCGCTGGGGTGAGTCCGGCAGCGCAGCACACCACAAGAACCGAGACCGGGAGCAACGGCCGCTACAGCCCGCACAACTCCCACGCGCCTTGGCCAGCCGCCACCGGGCCTGTCAAGTTCGGCGAGAGGTCACCACCGACACGCACACGCACAAAGGAGCCACCGCCGCCACTCCACACAAAGGAGCCTTCTGAAACTCTTCTGCACTCTCCTCACTTGCGCCCACACACACACACCGTTCCTGTTCGGCTCCGTTCCTTGCTGTCCCGCCGCCTTAGGGGCGGGGACGCTGCTCTCCGGGCACTCGAGACGGCGACTACGCGAGTCTCGCGCACACAAACACACCACAGAGTCCTACTCACGAAACTTGGCTCTCACTGCGTCAGCGCCATGACAGTGTCTGCTGGCGAGGCTCCGCTGAGCTGCGCCGACCAGGCCACTTCCCCCACCACGCGCTCTTCTCGTCCCCCACCACCGCCGACGCGCGCCAGAGATGCTGCGCGCGGAAATCAAAGAGGTTCTCCCACACAAGTCAGAGAGGTTACCTCTCCCGACGACTATCTCTGCTACGGAGGGTAGTTTGAATCGATTAGCGTTTCTGAAGAAGAGAAATTTGTTAACATCGAATATAGATTTATGTATCAGGAAGTCGTTTCTGAAAGTATTTGTTTGGAGTGTAGCCATGTATGGAAGTGAAACATGGACGATAACTAGTTTGGACAAGAATAGAAGCTTTCGAAATGTGGTGCTACAGAAGAATACTGAAGATAAGGTGGATAGATCACGTAACTAATGAGGAGGTATTGAATAGGATTGGGGAGAAGAGAAGTTTGTGGCACAACTTGACTAGAAGAAGGGATCGGTTGGTAGGACATGTTTTGAGGCATCGAGGGATCACAAATTTAGCATTGGAGGGCAGCGTGGAGGGTAAAAATCGTAGAGGGAGACCGAGAGATGAGTACACCAAGCAGATTCAGAAGGATGTAGGTTGCAGTAGGTACTGGGAGATGAAGCAGCTTGCACAGGATAGAGTAGCATGGAGAGCTGCATCAAACCAGTCTCAGGACTGAAGACAACAACAACAACATAGCAACTATTGACGCTGACTCGCACTGAACTTCGTATTTATTTTGAGGAGCCGATGATATATAAGTTCTAAATTTTTTTCCGTAAGTCATGGTATGCATAGAGCTGCACTGTCACTTTATTAAACAACCAGTTTTGATCAGAAAAGGACCATCAAAACTTAGGTGCTCGCTTGAGCACTTTTATCTATTCTAGCATTTGGTTTTCAGTTGTCTTAAAAATAAAAGAAAGATGCATAAGTCGTTTACACTCGCCTGGCCGATGTACTGAGTGCACGCAAAGATTTGAAGCTGTTCCCAGAGAAGTGGAGATGCAAGAAGTATACAGATGACGAAATGAGGTGTGAGTTACTTGTGACATTCCCGTGGGAAAGACAGCCTGCATAATGCTACTGCTCTGTGATTGGCTGCTGTCTTCGGAGCAAGGGCACCAAAACGTTTAAGTATAGTTGTTGTTATTATTAGTTAAACTACTCATTGGAATGACTTCACTTTTTAATATAAATATCTCTCAACAGCTGACTATCAATCAGTCATTTTAGAATTATTAAAAACAATTTATGCAAAAAAACAAAAGAGTGACGAAATTGCAGACGAAGCACTTCGGAAGCGTTCGGGTCACGCTTTTTCTGCTATGGGGGGCGCGAAGTATTTCGGGCTGTTCGTCACTCTGGATTAGGCAGTCGAGAAGAACAGACATGTTGTTTGTCGTAGGACGTGTTTCCAATTTTTATTTAAGGTCCCGTTCGTCACTCTGGATTAGGCAGTCGTGATGTACAGTCATGTTGTCTATCGTAGGATGTGTTTGCCAGTATTTAGTATTGAAAGATTCACTCCGGTGGTCATGAGGCACAGACACGTGCCACGAATAGTGTAAAGACACACTTTCGTAAACATTGTGTTTGATCTTGTACTTTGCTGTATCACAAGGTATTGTATTAAGATCATGTAGTCTTCTCTTGTGGCTATATTAAAATATGCGAGTGACATCCGAAAGAAGTGATACATTATTTCAGAACAGAACCTCGCTAAAAAGTCAGTTTCAGCCTCAAGATACAGAACGTACGACCTGCGTGCAGTTTTCTGGGCTGGGGACATCAACTGGAAGACAGCAGATTAGTGAACTATAACAGAACCTTCGTGTTCCACACAGTGCAGTGGAAACAACTAGGCGCCTCACATGTACTGCATGCACAGAACAAATGTGCTCAGTGGCACGTCATCTGCAGCAATGCAGAGGAGGTAATGGAGTATGATGGTTAATAACACCAACCATCAATTCATTCTTCTTTTCTTGCCGTAATATTCTGGAAGGAAAGTATTCTCCATCTAGCCCATGTTTGTCACATGAGAACGTCAACGAAGGGAAAAGAACGGGAGGCGACGTCACTGTCCAACTAGACCGTACATATACACGTCACTACGCTTGGCCAAGTTCCGGGAACTGCAAGAGAGGTTACCAGGTGCGACAGATGCTACAAAATGACGAAATAAAACTGTGGGGCAGCCATATGCCTCATATAACTGTCGCTATTGCTGACTGCTACTTCAGCCACGTTTAGTTGCAATATAGGCACGGTCATCCGCAGAAATTCACCCCTGTGTTGTGGCAGACACTAATACTGTCCTTTTTCACATTAATGCGTTGGTCGGTTTCAAGAAGCCACAGTATTGTCTCACTGCGATCAGCCACGAAACGCTATTCATATATCTGAGTAAACGAGAGGTCTACCGGAGTGATGGGATTCCTAAATCGAATAAAAGCTCTGTATGCCTACCCTACATTCCAGGAGTGGGCAAGGATCTTCTCCTCCCCCCCCCCCCCCCCCATCCCCCTACGGACGCCAATGAATGCAGGTTAATTCTACTGGTATCAATAATCTGTTGCATGCATGACATATGTACATCAACGCGCGTAAAAGCGACGATTATAATTTTAATTTGTATTTTCACTTTGTCATTTCAGTACCCGGTTGTCAATTTTAGACACGTGTGTATCACTGTCCGTATAGGTGGCGATTATTTGCAGTTTTTACTATTGTTTTTTTTATATTGAAATAGGCTTAATGAGGTAATTTTCATTCAACGTTTATTTCGATAAGGCTCTGCCTCGTCCAACAAGAAATGGTGCGTCTTGCTAGCCTGCCTTTTACTGTAGAGCGGATGGACAAGAACACTGAAAACCACAAACATTCCACACTGTCACACCTAATACGGAATACGAAAACTGCTGGCAGTCAAAACGGTCCCCAGCCGCGTCGGAATGGATAACTTAACGTTCTGGGTCTACATCTACATCGATACTCTGCACATCACATTTAAGTGCCTGACAGACGGTTCTTCAAACCACCTTCACAATTCTCTATTATTCCAATCTCGTATAGCGCGCGGAAAGAACCAACACCCATATCTTTCCATACGAGCTCTGATATCCCTTCTTTTATTGTGGAGATCGTTCCTCCCTATGCAGATAGGTGTCAAAATATTTCCACATACGGAGGAGAAAGTTGGTGATTAGAATTTTGTGAGATGATTCCGTCGCAACGAAAAACGCCTTTCTTTTAATGATGTCCATCCCACATCCTGACACTCTCTCCCATATTTCGCGACAATACAAAACGTGGTGCCCTTCTTTGAACTTTTTCGATGTACTCCGTCAGTCCTACCTGGTAAGACACCCGCAGCAGTACTCTAAAAGAGGACGGACAAGCGTAGTGTAGGCAGTCTCCTTAGTAGATCTGTTACATTTTCTAAGTGTCCTTCCAATGAAACGCAGTCTTTGGCTAGCCTTCTTCACAATATTTTCTATGTGTTCCTTCCCATTTAAGTTGTTCTTAAATGTAATTCCGAGGTATTTAGTTGAATTTACGGTCTTTAGAGTTGACTGATTTAACGTGTAACCGAAGTTTACCGAATTCCTTTTAGCACTCATGTGGAAGACCTCACACTTTTCGTTATTTGGAGTCAACTGCCAATTTTCGCAACATTCAGATATTTTTTCTAAATAGTTTTGCATTTTGTTTCGATCTTCTGATGACTTTATTAGTCGATAAATGACAGCGTCACCCGCCAACAACCGAAGACGGCTGCTCAGATTCTCTCCCAAATCGTTTACATATGTATGGAACAGCAAATGGCCTGTAACACTACCTTGGGGAACGCCAGAAATCAATTCTGTTGTAGTCCATGACTTTTCGTCAATTACAACGAACGGTGACCTCTCTGACCGGAAATCACAAATGCAGACACACAGCTCAGACGATACTCCGTGATTACGCAATTTCACTACAAGCCTTCCGGAAATCCAGAAATACGGAATCTGAAATCCGTTGTCGATAGCACTCAGCACTTCATGAGAGTAAAGAGCTAATTGTGTTTCACAAGAACGATGTTTTCTAAACCCATGTTGATTGTGTGTCAACAGACCGTTTTCTTCGAGGTAATTCATTATGATCGAGGGAGGCTCCCTGCAAAATAGGTAACGAGTATGGAGGCGAATAACGATCATGCACCCTTCTTGCCACAGTAGACCACAAAGGCTCGATAATATCGAGATCCGGTGGGTGTAATTGCTAGGAGACATCAGCTTATACATCCGAGTGCTGGACGACGCCAGCTATGTGGACAAGCTTCCTACCGACTTGCGACGCTACGTCGGGGGATGAACCTGATCAGCGAGAAATGGTCAGATAATACTTGGCAGTAATGTACGACGCAGAGTAATCGCAAGATCCACCGAATACCACGATACGGTTGCCCAAATCATCGCCGGCCGGAGTGGCCGAGCGGTTCTAGGCGGACGCAGGTTCCAATCCTGCCTCGGGCATGTATGTGTGTGATGTCTTTAGGTTAGTTAGGTTTAAGTAGTTCTAAGTTCTAGGGGACTGACGAACTCAGAAGGTAAGTCCCATTGTGGTTAGAGCCATTTGAACCATTTTGAACCCAAATCATCAATGCTGTCCCGCCAGGTTTCTCTCTTCACTTTTGGAATGTAAACTGGGCCCAAAGTCGGAAAAATTGTAGAACGGGACTCATCCCACCAAATGATTTTCTTCCACTGTTTCTGAGTTGTGTCTTTACTGATTACGTTTCTCCGCTTTCCGTGTATCCGGCATAGAACACCCATACGGTGTCTCTTGAAACAACAAACACTTCAGCTACCTTCCTTACTGAAACATCATACAAGCACCAACAATTTCCCCTTTCCGAATTCACTCGGCTCCGAAATAACGCACTCGTAACCACACAGGACGCTGCTCTGACCACGACTGACGTTGGGGACAGTTCGAGGCCAAAAACGATGGCACACTGAAATGTAATGCCCCCGAATTTTTTACATGCAACTCATAAATTTTAAAATAAAATAGTTTTTATTACCATACTACGTCTTTATTCTTCATTTCTACGTATTTATTTCTTAACATCGTCACACTGCCGACGAACAAATTTCTTCGAACGAAAGACCAGTTTGTTGATAGTGTCACTGCACAACGTTTGAGTTTGTTTATGACAGAGCCCTTTGTTGTCCAAGTGTTCAGATGTGTGTGAATTCTTATGGGACGTAACTGCTAAGGTCATCATTCAATAAGCTTACACACTTCTTAACATAAATTATCCTAAGGGACACACACTCTCACACACACACACACACACACACACACACACACACACACACACACACATGGCCGAGGGAGCCTCGAATCTCCGCCGGGACCAGCCGCACAGTCCATGACTGCAGCGCCCTAGACCGCTCGGTCCTTTGTTGTTCAAGGAGCCACATCATCACATGTGCTTGCAACGCTTCGTCAATACCAAAGTGAAGTCATGGAAGGCGTTTTTTAAGTTTTGGAAACAGATGGTACTAGGATGGGGCCACGCTGGGCGTTACTTAACGGAGCACGGTCGAAGACAGTGAAGCCCTTGGCGTCGGAGAGTTACCGATGTCGCACCGCCCGTGTGTGGTCTCGTACAGTCAAGCTAACGGGGAGTGTGCCCCATGTGTCGGCGAACTCTTCCAACTCGAAACTCGATTACAGCATGCAGTTTCTGACGCATACATAATTACGTTACACAGCGCCATGTTAAACGATATAAAGCGGACGCCTCTAGAGGTACCGGGTTGGAAATATATACACATGAAGAGTGATGATTTAGAATGTTGATAACGTTTGTTGATTCGGAAAGATTTAACAGTTTTCTTACAAAAATTCCGAGGGATTACTTTTCAGCACGCCCATGTCTAAGAGCGGGGTTGGGTAGTACCTCCATGTATGTTCAAGCATGCATTTCTCCATGTGTTTCGGTATTTCCCCCTCTAACTCTTGTACCTCACAACATGATTTACGACAGCTGAAACACGGCCGGCCGGTGTGGCCGTGCGGTTCTAGGCGGCTCAGTCTGGAACCCCGCTGCTGCTACGGTCGCAGGTTCGAATCCTGCCTCGGCCATGGCTGTGTGTGATGTCCTTAGGTTAGCTAGATTTACGTAATTCTAAGCTCTAGGGGACTGATGACCTCAGATGATAAGTCCCATAGTGTTCAGAGCCAACTTACTCCCTTTTGTGTCTAGCGCTGGCCCTGTATACAACAAGATACATTTAACGTATGACTCTTGGCTAATAAATATAATTAATCGTGTTTCAAGTTGATTCTGCGATGCTATTACACTCTATTTTGTTTTAACACGTTACAGTTTCCCACCTTTCTCGAAGGTGCTCGCTCTCTGAAGAGCGAATCATGTATTAAAGAAAATTGTGCGCTACCTTTGGCTGCTCCTCAATTTCATTTCTTATGATCTCCCCCCCCCCCCCCCCCTGCCCCTGCCGGAGATTTCGATCTCATTAAAAAGTCGGAATACAATGTCACAATGAAAGGCCTAACAATGATAAACTTATTAATGGTCGAAGCAAACTTTTATGGCGGACGCCTTTTGACAAAGTTTGTATGGTAAGCTCCTCAGAACTTGGTCAATAAAAAAAGTGGCGCCCAAATATTTCAATACAGCGACATTTATCTGCTAGAGAAATCGTATATATCGAAACTCTTCAATATACAGAAGGCAATACTGTGATTATCCTCCGACGTGCCAAATAACGTCTAAAACAACTGTATCTTCCCCCTTACGCAGAGCTGCGTTTTTCATTTTGAAAATAGTTATTTATTGTAATTTCCTTTGGCCAAGTGTTATAAAACCTAACCCATTTTTCTTTTTCAGAAATCTGGTCTCGATTGTGGAACTTCACTCATAGGAGAAATATGCACGTCGCCATGGAACATTTCCAATGCGTCCCGAAAACGAAGAAATAAAATAAAGCGTAAGAAGACACAAAACCACGAAATCCGCTGCTGTTGCACGGGAGATGAGGGGGCGAGAAAAGTTTAACTTCCACAGAAGTTGCCCGCGCATCGATCATGTGAAACCCAACTCGCACTTCTCTCACATTACGTACTGAACGCTTTGGACCAAGGCAACCAGGTAGATGCAGTATTTCTTGATTTTCGGAAAGCATTTGACTCAGTACCACAGCTACGCTTAGTGGCAGAAGTACCATCATACGGAGGAGGGGGGAGGGGTATCAAATGAAATTTTTTACTGGATTGAGGGCTTTTTAGCAGGGAGGACGCTGCATCTCATCTTGGATGGAGAGAGTCTACAGGTGTCACACAGAGAAATGTGTTGGGATCGTTCCTATTCGTGTGCATATTAATGACGTTGACGACAATATTCATAGTAACCTCAGACCATAATGTAATAAAAATTTAGTCAGATCTTTTCAAAATGGTGCAAAAATTGGCGACTTCCTTGAATGTTCAAATCGTTCAAATGGCTCTGAGCACTAAGCGACTTAACGAGGTCATCAGTCCCCTAGACTTAAAACTACTTAAGCCTACCTAACATCACACACATCCATGCCCGAGATAGGATTCGGACCTGCGACCGTAGCGGTCGCTCGGCTCCAGACTGTAGCGCCTAGAACCGCTCGGCCACAGCGGCCGGCAAAAGTGTATTAACAAAGTTTCAAGAAACGCCTTTAAATGATTACTCTAGGTATATATTACTAGCCCCTACGTATCTCTCACACCTGGATCGCTACGATACGATTAGAAAAATTACCGCACACACGTAAGTATCCGCGCACTCCACAGACGTGAATGGAACGGAAAGAAACCCTAAGAACCGGTACATTGGGCCGTACCCTCTCCCATGCACTTCACGGTGGTTTGCTGAGTACGGAAGAGTGCAGTAAGAAATACAGGAAAGAAGACAGAACTCACGTGGATCTAAGGAGACGCTAACATGGAACAGAATAATATACTCGATGCCTCGGCGAACATTCCCGGTCGAACATCTTATTACCAACACCTGAGCTGCAGGTTGCATTGTATAGGAGAGGAAGACGCCAGCAAACAAAAAAATTTTAAGATTCATAATTGCTGGGCATTTCCAAGCGATCTTCATCGAATACACATCTAGAGAACGATTATTGTGAATGTGATGTAGTAGCAAGAGGAGACACCTATTACATTTCTTCGAAATGTCAACTGTATGCAGACCTTCAAACAGATTTGACACTACAGTTACTCGGCAATCATCAACCTATATAATGTAGCAGCTCTTCTTCATCAAAATAATATATTAATTTTAAATGCAGTTATGATCTTTGAAGAAGAAATGGTAACCTAATCATATACTACCACAGAAAATTCGTATAAATAGGGGCAAATGGCCTTGAATGAAAAAGATACTTGTGACAATGTAGTTGGAAGAAATACCTACACACGATGCGGATAGAGAAAGTCCCTAGGAGTATAAGGTGTGCGGAGAAGGTAATGAAAACCGCACCACATCTGGTTTTCCACTGCAAAGCGTGGCAGATCAAAAGAAGCAGAGTATTCAAAAAGGGCTCTGAGCACTATAGGACTTTAACTTGTGAGGTCATCAGTCCCCTGGTACTTAGAACTACTTAAACCTAACTAAGGGCATCACACACATCCATGCCCTAGGCAGGATTCGAACCTGCGGCGGTCCTTGAGTCCTGAAGAAATTATGTCTAATAAAGAAATAGTGAAGGGTCTCCATCCTTCTACTCTCCAAGGTTGGTCTTAGCATGACAGGGTGTAAAACCACACCATAAATCCTACGTCGACACGGAAGATAGTAGACTAGGACCTCTGCTGTTTTTCCCTGCCCTGTCAACACGTCTGAAAAAAAAGGGGGGGGTGCCTATAGTATACATGGATTTCGGCCAGAGGCCAAGAGCACAGAGACTCACCAAATAACCGAGCAAATAGTTCGTTTGTCTTTACACAAGGCACAAGTCAAACAAGAGCCGCAACGAGTTAAAGGTCGGCGCTTATCAGTCCCCGAGACCAAAGCGGGAAATTATCTTGCGCTGCCTGTATCGACAGAATATTTCGGCGGCACACGTGTCCACAGATGTGAGATACCGCGACAATGCTATCAGGCGTCGCGTTTGCAGCGCCGCATATACGGCAACTAAGAGCGGAATCCGACGCTGATGTACACTGTGTAATCAAAAGTATCCGGACACCCGGCTGAAAATGACTTTCAAGTTCATAGCGCCCTCCATCGGTAGTGCTCGAATTCGATATGGTGTTGGCCCACTCTCGGCCTTGATGACAGCTTCCACTCTCGGAGGCATTACGTTGAATCAGGTGCTGGAACGTTTCTTGGGGAATGGCAGGCTATTCTTCACGGGGTGCTGCACCGAGGGGAGGTACCGATGTCGGTCTGTGAGGCCTGCCACGAAGTCGGCGTTCCAAAACACCCCAAAATGTTCTATAGCATTAAGGCCAGGACTCTGTGGAGACCAGTCCATTACAGGGATGTTATTGCCGTGTAACCACTCCGCCACAGGCCGTGCATTATAACCAGGTGCTCGATCGTGTTGAAAGATGCAATCGTCATCCCCGAATTGCTCTTCAACAGTGGGAAGTAAGAAGGTGCTTAATACATCAATGTAGGCCCGTGCTGTGACAGTTACACGCAAAACAACAAGGGGTGCAAGCCCTCTCCATGAAAAACACGACCACACGATAACATCACCGCCTCCGAACTTTACTGTTCACACTACACACGCTGGCAGATGACGTTCAACGGAATTCGTCATACCCTCACCTTGCCATCGGATCGCCACATTGTACACCGTAATTCGTCAGTCCACACAACGTTTTTCCACTGTTCAGTCGTGCAATGTTTACGCTCCTTACACCAAGCGAGGCGTCGTGTGGCATGTACCGGCGTGATGTGTGGCTTATGAGCAGCCACTAGACCATGAAATCCACGTTTTCTCCCCTCCCGTCTAACTGTCATAGTACTTGCAGTGGATCCTGATGCAGTTTGGATTTCCCGTATGACCACCACTCTTTATGACGAGTGCGCGTGACCAGTGCATGGAGATGCACACCATGTGCTCAAAAGTATCTGGACATCCTCAAAAACATACGTTCTTCATATTAGGTCCATTGTGCTACCACCTACAGCCAGGTACTCCATATCAGCGACCTCAGTAGTCAGTAGGCATCGTGAGAGCAGAATGGGGCGCTCCGCAGAACACACGGACTTCCAACCTGGTCAGGTGATTGGGTGTCACGTGTTGTACGCCTGTACGCGAGATTTCCTAGGTCCAATGTTTCCGATGTGATAGGGAAACGGAAACAGCACAAAAGCGTACAGACCTCGTCTGTATGCCGGCCGTGGTGGCCGAGCGGTTCTAGCCGCTACAGTTTGGAACCGCGCGACCGCTACGGTCGCAGGTTCGAATACTGCCTCGGGCATGGATGTGTGTGATGTCCTTAGGTTAGTTAGGTTTAAGTAGTTCCTAGTTCTAGGGGACTGATGACCTCAGATGTTAAGTACCACAGTGCTCAGCGCCAACACTGAAAAGCCAACACGCCGTGGCGTGGACTCGGCTATTGTCTGCAGTAGTGCTGGAGGGAACAGACCCCATGAATCCTACAGCGCTGTCCATAAATCCCCAACACTACGACGGGGTGCCGATCTCTTCTGAACAACACGTTGCAGCGCATCCCAAATATGCTCAATAATTTGCACGTCTGGGGAGTTTGGTGGCCAGCGGAAGTGTTTAAACTCAGGAGAGTGTTTCTGTAGCCATTTTGTACCAATCGTGGAAGTGTGGGTTGTCGCATTGTCCTGTTGGAATTCCGCAAGTGCGTCGGAATACACACTGGATACGAATGGGTGCAGGTGCTCAGGCAGCGTGTTAACTGTCAGAGTCGTGTCTATCACTCCAACTACACACGCCCCACAGTATTACAGACCTTCCACCAGCTTGAACACTCCCCTGCTGATAGGATATTTCATGAAATTGTCTCTATACCCGTACGCGTCCGACCAGGCAACATGTTTCCACTCATCAACTGTCCACTGTCGGATGTTGATGGGCCCAGTCGAGGCGTAAAGCTTTGTATTGTGCAGTCATCAAGGGTACACGAGTGGCCCTTAAGCACCGAAAGCCCATCTCGATGGTGTTCCGTTGAATGGTTCGCACGCTGACACTTGTTCATGGCCCAGCATTGAAATCACCACCAATTTGCAGAAGGGTTGCACTTGTGAAACGTTGAACGATTGTCTTCAGTCGTTCTTAGTACTGTTACTCAAAAAAAAATGGTTCAATTGGCTCTGAGCTCTATGGGACTTAAACTTCTGAGGTCATCAGTCACCTAGAACTTAGAACTACTTCAACCTAACTAACCTAAGGACATCACACACATCCATGCCCGAGGCAGGATTCGAATCTGCGTCCGTAGCTGTCGCGCCGTTCCAGACTGTAGCGCCTAGAACCACTCGGTCACTCCGGCCGGCACGACGCAAGGCTTTATGACTCGCCTGGGCCTGTCAACACCTACATTGGGCTAGGTCGGACGAGTCTCGCTTCAAATTGAGCGGATGGACGTGCACAGGTACGGAGAAAACCTCACGAATCCGTGGACCCAGTATCTCAGCAGGTGGAGGCTCTGTAATGGTGTCGGGCGTGTGGAGTTGGAGCGATATGGGACCCCTTATACGTCTAGATATGACTCTGAGAGGTGAGACGGACGTAAGCATCCAGTCTGATCACCTGCATCCACCGATTGAGGTGGCGCAGTGGTTAGACACTGGACTCGCATTCGGGAGGACGACGGTTCAATCCCGCGTCCGGCCATCCTGATTTAGGTTTTCCGTGATTTCCCTAAATCGCTCCAGGCAAATGCCGGGGTGACTCCTTTCAAAGGGCACGGCCGACTTCCTTCCCCGTCCTTCCCTAATCCGATGAGACCTCGCTGTCTGGTCTCCTTCCCCGAAAACAACAACAACCTACATCGATTGATGTCCATCGTGCATTCCGACGGAGTTGAGCAATTCCAGCAGGACAATGCGACAACCCACACGTCCAGAATTGCTACAGAGTGGCTCCAGGAACACTATTCTAACATTTTCGCTGGCCACCAAACACCACAGACGTGAACATCATTGAGCATATCTGGGATGCCTTGCAGTGTACTGTTCAGAAGAGATCCTCACCCCCCCCTCGTTCTCTTGCAGACTTATCGACAGCCCTGCAGGACTGATGGCGTCAGTTTCCTCCAGCACTACTTCAGACATTGGTCGAGTCCACGCCACGTCCTGCTGTGGCACATCTGCGTGCTCGCGGGTCCCCTCGCGATACTGGGCTAGTGTACCAGTTTCTATCACTCTTGCGTGTACATCAATCACCAAGGGACCATGAATCATAGTAACTGGCATGAATTTCCACTTGATACGTCTACCCGTTGCTGAGGAAAAGGGTTTTCAACGGGCGGGCGGACGGAGCGACAAAGAAAGCGACGCTGTACGGGTGTACACGACGCGGTGCTCTGTGCCGGCAGTAGCAGACAGCAGCGCGCCACACATTCCCGAAGTTCGACACACAACTGAACAAAGGCAACGCTATTAATTAACTGCGTGTTGTTCTCCTTACTGTGCGTGTCTTCACCCAATCAACATGAGAACATGTTATGTATAGGCCTTCTTTATACTTTTTCGGCATATATTTGAAACTATTTTTGAACGAGTACGCAAACTTTTGGAGATCTACGTATAAGAACAAAGCCGCTATGAATCCAACATACAACGTTGGCAGTCACTATCAGGGAAAATACAGCATTTTAAATTTTCCAAGCGGTTCTAGGCGCTTCATTCCGGAACCGCAGGACTGCTACGGTCGCAGGTTCGAATCCTGTCTCGGGAATGGATGTGTGTGATGTCCTTAGGTCAGTTAGGTTTAAGTAGTTCTAATTTCTGGGGGACTGATGACCTCAGACGTTAAGTCCCATAGTGCTCAGATCCATTTGACCATTTTTAAATTTTATTCTAATCTATATTTCTGTTTCAAAGGACTTTAATATACTAAATGCACAGATATTTAAGAACTAAAGAGGTATGCACTGAAATGTAATATCGCAGTACACAAAAACCTTACATCGCAAACGACGTGTAAGAGAAAACTGTAATTTAGAAACTGAGTGAATTGAGTGGTGAAGTTTCGGAAGTCTTGATAGCCGCTCGCCCGCTCAGCCGATCGGCTTTCCGCCTGGCGGAATTGTGTCGGGGTGCGGTGAAGCGGCCAGTCTGTGGGTGGTTTTTAGGCGGTTTTCCATATCCCTCGGCGAATGCGGGCCGGTTCCCCTTATTCCACCTCGGCTACGCTATGTCGGCGACTGCTGCGCAAACGAGTTCTCCACGTACACGTACAACACCATTACTGTACCACGCAAACGCAGGGCTTACGCTCGTCTGGTGTGAGACGTTCCCTGGGGGGTCCACCGGGGGCCAAAGCGCACAGTAACCCTGGGTCCGGTGTGGGGCGGCGGAGGGGTGAAGTGGACTGCGGTAGTCGTCGTGGACCACAGCGGCTGCGGCGGGGACGGAGCCTCTCCGTCGTTTCTGGGCCCCCGGCTAACATACAACATGCAGTCTTGCTAACGGGGCTACAGGTCAGAGTGGTGTGTGCCTTCAGCTCAATGGTGTTGGTGGGATGTGCTCAGATAAGCAGCTACACTTGCGTTTACTGCCTTCTTTACGTTCTTTAATCGTCTCAGTTGTGCGACTGGATTCGTGATTTCCTGTCAGGAAGGTCCCAGTTCGTAGTAACAGACGGCAAATCATCGAGTAAAACTGAAGTGATATCAGGTGTTCCCCAGGGAAGCGTCCTGGGACCTCTACTGTTCCTGATCTATATAAATGACCTGGGTGACAATCTGAGCAGTTCTCTTAGACTGTTCGCAGATGATGCTGTAATTTACCGTCTAGTAAGGTCATCCGAAGACCAGTATCAGTTGCAAAGCGATTTAGAAAAGATTACTGTATGGTGTGGCAGGTGGCAGTTGACGCTAAATAACGAAAAGTGTGAGATGATCCACATGAGTTCAAAAAGAAATCCCTTGGAATTCGATTACTCGATAAATAGTACAATTCTCAAGGCTTTCAATTCAACTAAGTACCTGGGTGTTAAAATTACGAACAACTTCAGTTGGAAGGACCACATAGATAATATTGTCGGGAAGGCGAGCCAAACGTTGCGTTTCATTGGCAGGACACTTAGAGGATGCAACAAGTCCACTAAAGAGACAGCTTACACTACACTCGTTCGTCCTCTGTTAGAATATTGCTGCGCGCTGTGGGATCCTTACCAGGTGGGATTGACGGAGGACATCGAAAGGGTGCAAAAAAGGGCAGCTCGTTTTGTATTATCGCGTTATAGGGGAGAGAGTGTGGCAGATATGATACACGAGTTGGGATGGAAGTCATTACAGCATAGACGTTTTTCGTCGCGGAGAGACCTTTTTACGAAATTTCAGTCACCAACTTTCTCTTGCGAATGCGAAAATATTTTGTTGAACCCAACCTACATAGGTAGGAATGATCATCAAAATAAAATAAGAGAAATCAGAGCTCGAACAGAAAGGTTTATGTGTTCGTTTTTCCCGCTCGCTGTTTGGGAGTGGAATAGTAGAGAGATAGTATGATTGTGGTTCGATGAACCCTGTGCCAAGCACTTAAATGTGAATATTCCCCTACTGCACCTTCATCAAAAGCGTCTACGAAGGGAATGATCTGACTCAAAAAGGACGTGCCCCAATCTGGCTTTTCCTTAGTTTCGTTTCACGCTCGTTTCTAAAATGTTGCAACGTCCACCATGATAGAAACAGGTAACGACAGATATCGGCAGATGCGAATGCCAACCATGTCCCGTGGTCCACAACTCCACTGTCCTGTTCCCCAAAGCAGCTGTGTGCCGTTTGGCCAGCGTCGGGCTAGCGTCAAAAGTCTCATACAACACACCTCCCCACAATCGTGTACGGGTGTCGTTTACGCGCCAGCCGGGCAAGTGTGGAACGATGCCACAGCCTTGTCTACAACTAACGCTTTCTCGTCAGTCTCTAATAGTCATGCCAGATTTGTCAAATAACACGTTACATATACACGGAAGTTTGTCAGTCTTTCACGATCTGAGTGAAGTTTGACAAAGCCGCAAAAGACTGACGGGCTCGAGGTTTGTGTACATACAAAACTGCCGACAAGCCTGTGCATGTAGAAACTCCTCAGTCTTATCGCTCAAACTCAGCTCTGCTGCCGATCTACTCTCGGTGATTCCAACTCTCATTTCGGTGTATGTAAAGCGAAAGAAAACGATAGACTTGCTACACTGGACTCAAGGACTTCATAGAGCTGTAGCAAATTTTTCCTTGCCTCTGCCAAGCACACTCTGATGATTACAGCAACAGACACAACGAAAACGAAGCATACACCAAAGAAATGGTTCAAATGGCTCTGAGCACTATGGGACTTAACATCTGTGGTCATCAGTCCCCTATAACTTAGAACCACTTAAACCTAACTAACCTAAGGACATCACACACATCCGTGCCCGAGGCAGGATTCGAACCTGCGACCGTAGCGGTCGCGCGGTTCCAGACTGAAGCGCCTAGAACCGCTCGCCCACTCTGGCCGGCCTGTGACTGAAGGCAGATTATTGCTACGGAGAGCCTTGAAGGAGTATCTCCAAGGCGGCGAAGCTGATCGAAAGTCCACGTGAGCATCTACGGAAAGAGGTAGAAAGACAGTGAAACCACCACTAGGTGCTGAATGGATGGACGTCCACGACTCTCCACAGAACGTGGGGTTTGGAGGCTTATCCGCTCTGTAAAGGAGGATCTGTGGCATCTCTGTGAAAAGAGGACAACGCTGGGGCATTCACAAGCGTTTCAGAGCACGCTGTTCATAGTGTATTGTCAAATACGGATCTCAGCCGCAGACCATCTCTACGTGTCCACATATTGTCCCAACGACACCAAAAATGGCTCTGAGCACTATGGAACTTAACATCTATGGTCATCAGTCCCCTAGAACTTAGAACTACTTAAACCTAACTAACCTAAGGACATCACACAACACACAGCCATCACGAGCCAGAGAAAATCCCTGACCCCGCCGGGAATCGAACCCTGGCGTGGGAAACGAGAACGCTACCGCACGATGTACAAACGACACCACGAATTACGATCCCAATGGGCGTGCAACCATCGGGAATTGGCCGTTGGTCAATGAAAACGTGTCGGCTCTTCGGGTGAATCAAAATTTTGCTACAGTAGGTCGCTCGTCGTCTCCACAAGCGCCGTCATCGACGTGAACGGCCGCCCGACGCGTGCATGCTGGTGGGAGCAGTATACTGCTGTGAGAGACATTCTCCTGCGCTTACAAGGGACCTGTGGAAGTAATCGAAGATACGCTGACAGCTGCGAACCATTTCCATCCCGTCATGCTCGATGTCTTCCCCGACGGCGATGTTTATCTTTCAGCTGTATAGCTGCCTGAGTCTAAGAGTCAGACCCGTGCTTCAGTGCTTTGAGAAGCATTATATAGTCAACTCACGCTGATGTCTCGGCGAACACATTCGCCAGAAGCAAATCCTATGCGACCCACCTGGGTCGCTATCGGGCGCCATGACACCGTACGCAAATCAGTGGCCCGTTATTTACGCGAAATACGTGAGCTGTGCGTAGCCATCTAATGCCACATACCTCCACAAACACACTAACATTCTTTCGGATTCCTGATATGCACAATCTGTTACGTATTTCGCTCCAATGACGGACAAACAAGCTATTAAGCATTTGGTCATAATGCTTTGGTTGATCAGTGCATGAGTTACTGCAGCACACAGATGAGTTGGAAAAATGATTTCAAACACATTGCTGAAGACACATGGTAAGAAGGGAGGAAGTGCAGGAGGTGAGATCAGTTTAGGCGAGTTGAAGAAAGCCGAAGTCAGTGTGCAAGTCAAAACATAACCGCCGCGTCGCCGCTAGCGAAGTAGCTCAGTAACTAAAAAATAACTTTGTAAGATTTGTTGAGAAAATTCCCTTTTTGATGACACATTTTCTTCAGCATGGGAAATGGGTGTATATGAACCTTTTTTCGGGCTGTTGTATGTCTCTTTCGTTCGAAATTTTAAAATACAATGCTGGCGATCACAATTGCTTCACCACGTAGATGAGGTGCTACAGACGCGAAATTTAACCAAACGGAAGAAGATGCTGTGATATGCAAACGATTAGCTTTTCAGAGCATTCACACAAGGTTGGTGCCGGTGGCGACACCTACAACGTGCTCACATGAGGAAAGTTTCCAACCGATTTCTCATACACAAACAGCAGCTGACTGGCGTTGCCTGGTGAAACGTTGTTGTGCTGCCTCGTGTAAGGAGCAGAAATGCGTACCATCACGTTTCCGACTTTGATAAAGGTCGGATCGTAGCCCATCGCGATTGCGGTTTATCGTATCGCTCCATTGCTGCTCGCGTTGGTCGACATCCAATGACACAGAATATGGAATCGGTGGGTTCAGGAGGGTAATACGGAACGCCGTGCTGGATCCCAACGGCCTCGTATCACTAGCAGTCGAGATGACAGGTATCTTATCCACACGGCTGTAACGGACCGTGGAGCCACGTCTCGATCCCTGAGTCAACAGATGGGGACGTTTGCAAGACAACATCCATGTGCTCGAACAGTTCCTAGACAGTTCCTGTCTGTGCTGCATCACGGACAGGAGCGCCTGCGATGGTGTACTCGACGATGAACCTGAGTGTACGATTGACAAAACGTCATGAATCGCAATTCTGTTTACAGCATCACGATGGTCGCATTCGTATTTGGCGACATCGCGGTGAACGCACATTGAAAGCGTGTATTCGCCATCGCCATACTGGCGTATTACCCGGCTTCATGGTATGGGGTGCCATTGGTTACACGTCTCGGTCACCCCTTGTTCGCACTGATGGCACCTTGAACAGTGGACGTTACATTTCAGATGTGTTACGACCCGTGGCTCTACACTTCATTCGATCCCTGCGAAACCCTGCATTTCAGCAGGATAATGCACGACCGCATGTTGCAGGTCCTGTACGGGCCTTTCTGGATACAGAAAATGTTCGACTGCTGCCCTGGCCAGCACATTCTCCAGATCTCTCACCAGTTGAAAACGTCTGGTCAATGGTGGCCGAGCAACTGCCTCGTCACAATACGCCAGTCACTGCTCTTGATGAACTGTGGTATCGTGTTGAAGCTGCATGGGCAGCTGTACCTGTACAGAACGACGTATACCCTAGAAACACCGGACATAGGACAATGAAAGCACATAAACAAATAACAATGCAGAATCAAGACGCACCCAACAGTCGATATATACAGAATGCACACAACAGTCGATAGGGCAGCTCGTGGAACCCACGATAACGCGTGCCTACGTCACTATGACGTACGGCTCTCCTCGCCTAGCGTGAGATGAATGCTACCCGCCGACCCCCAGCCTCCGTGTCAGCTGGAAGCGGCCCGCGTGTTTGCGAGGAAAGTCCCGCTGCAACCTTAAGCCCAGCCGTGGCGCGCTGTACACGGGAAGAGCCCGCCAACTTCCCGCTGCACCGCCTTCCACAACTCCCGTCCTGCACTTCCACGACGCGCGTCCGGTAACCAGGTTCCGGTACACCACACCGTTCACAACACCTTTAACTACAAAACTCTATTTTTCAACATAATCCCCGTTGACTGCCACAGTTTGACACCTTCCAGGGAGAGCTTCCATGCCTTTACGGTATCACTGTATAGCAGTGGTGGGCAGGAAATCGCGTATCTGTTAGAAATCACAGTGATTGAGAAGTCACAGATATCACAATGACAACTTTACAGAATCTAACTGCGATCTCAGTCACAGTTAGCAGTGGTAAGTAGCATTCCACATTCAATGCCGTGAGCCATCTGTTGGCCGAATTCCATACTGCTTTCTGCGATTTGAGTGACAAGTCGCGGCTATAAGTCGCAAGTAGCAACTGAAAAGCGCAGTTAACATTCTTTTCCTACTGCCACCTGTTGACCGACGTACGTACTTCGTTATGAGAGCCTTGTGCCTCACGAGATCGGTGTGCTGTGTGTGCATATGAAGGACTTATTTCAATAGTGGTACGAGTCCATTTTTGTTCATTTTGAGATACAGAGTTGTAAAGTTAAATGAGCGCTGAAAAATCAGCAGTTGAGATACCACAAATATTCAAGCATATGGCTTTTTGCCCCCCCCCCCCCCCCCCATGAACCATGGACCTTGCCGTTGGTGGGGAGGCTTGCGTGCCTCAACGATACAGATAGCCGTACAGTAGGTGCAACCACAACGGAGGGGTTCTGTTGAGAGGCCAGACAAACGTGTGGTTCCTGAAGAGGGGAAGCAGCCTTTTCGGTAGTTGCAGGGGCAACAGTCTGGATGATTGACTGATCTGGCCTTGTAACAATAACTAAAACGGCCTTGCTGTGCTGGTACTGCGAACGGTTGAAAGCAAGGGGAAACTACGGCCGTAATTTTTCCCGAGGACATGCAGCTTTACTGTATGATTAAATGATGATGGCGTCCTCTTGGGTAAAATATTCCGGAGGTAAAATACTCCCCCATTCGGATCTCCGGTCGGGGACACTCAAGGAAATGTCGTTATCAGGAGAAAGAAAACTGGCGTTCTACGGATCGGAGCGAGGAATGTCAGATCCCTTAATCGGGCAGGTAGGTTAGAAAATTTAAAAAGGGAAACGGATAGGTTAAAGTTAGATATAGTGGGAATTAGTGAAGTTCGGTGGCAGGAGGAACAAGACTTCTGGTCAGGTGACTACAGGGTTATAAACACAAAATCCAATAGGGGTAATGCAGGAGTAGGTTTAACAATGAATAAAAAAATAGGAGTAAGCTACTACAAACAGCACAGTGAACGCATTATTGTGGCCAAGATAGACACGAAGCCCATGCCTACTACAGTAGTACAAGTTTATATGCCAACTAGCTCTGCAGATGACGAAGAAATTGAAGAAATGTACGATGAAATAAAAGAAATTATTCAGATAGTGAAGGGAGACGAAAATTTAATAGTCATGGGTGACTGGAATTCGAGCGTTGGAAAAGGAAGAGAAGGAAACATAGTAGGTGATTATGGATTGGGGCTAAGAAACGAAAGAGGAAGCCGTCTGGTAGAATTTTGCACAGAGCATAACTTAATCATAGCTAACACTTGGTTCAAGAATCATAAAAGAAGGTTGTATACATGGAAGAATCCTGGAGATACTAAATGGTATCAGATAGATTATATAATGGTAAGACAGAGATTTAGGAATCAGGTTTTAAATTGTAGGACATTTCCAGGGGCAGATGTGGACTCTGACCACAATGTATTGGTTATGACCTGTACGTTAAAACTGAAGAAACTGCAAAAAGGTGGGAATTTAAGGACATGGGATCTGGATAAGCTGAAAGAACCAGAGGTTGTACAGAGTTTCAAGGAGAGCATAAGGGCACAGTTGACAGGAATGGGGGAAAGAAACACAGTAGAAGAAGAATGGGTAGCTCTGAGGGATGAAGTAGTGAAGGCAGCAGACGATCAAGTAGGTAAAAAGACGAGGGCTAGTAGAAATCCTTGGGTAACAAAACAAATATTGAATTTAATTGATGAAAGGAGAAAATATAAAAATGCAGTAAATGAAGCAGGCAAAAAGGAATACAAACGTCTCAAAAATGAGATCGACAGGAAGTGCAAAATGGCTAAACAGGGATGGCTAGAAAACAAATGTAAGGACGTAGAAGCTGATCTCACTAGGGGTAAGATAGATACTGTCTAGAGGAAAATTAAAGAGACCTTTGAAGAGAAGAGAACCACGTGTATGAATATCAAGAGCTCAGATGGAAACCCAGTTCTAAGCAAAGAAGGGAAAGTAGAAAGGTGGAAGGAGTATATAGAGGGTCTATACAAGCGCGATGTACTTGAGGGCAATATTATGGAAATGGAAGAGGATGTAGATGAAGATGAAATGGGAGATACGATACTGCGTGAAGAGTTTGACAGAGCACTGGAAGACCTGAGTCGAAACAAGGCCCCCGGAGTAGACAACATTCCATTAGAACTACTGACAGCCTTGGGAGAGCCAGTCATGACAAAACTCTACCAACTGGTGAGCAAGATATATGAGGCAGGCGAAATACCCTCAGACTTCAAGAAGAATATAATAATTCCAATCCCAAAGAAAGCAGGTGCTGACAGATGTGAAAATTACCGAACTATGAGTTCAATAAGTCACAGCTACAAAATACTAACACGAATTCTTTACAGACGAATGGAGAAACTAGTAGAAGCTGACCTCAGGGAGGATCAGTTTGGATTCCGTAGAAATGTTGGAACACGTGAGGCAATACTGACCTTACGACTTATCTTAGAAGAAAGATTAAGGAAAGGCAAATCTACGTTTCTAGCATTTGTAGACTTAGAGAAAGCTTTTGACAATGTTCACTGGAATACTCTCTTTCAAATTCTGAAGGTGGCAGGGGTGAAATAGAGGGAGCGAAAGGCTATTTACAATTTGTACGGAAACCAGATGGCAGTTATAAGAGTCGAGGGACATGAAAGGGAAGCAGTGGTTGGGAAGGGAGTGAGACAGGGTTGTAGCCTATCTCTGATGTTATTCAATCTGTATATTGTGCAAGCAGTAAAGGAAACAAAAGAAAAATTCGGAGTAGGTACTAAAGTCCATGGAGAAGAAATAAAAAGTTTGAGGTTCGCCGATGACATCGTAATTCTGTCAGAGACAGCAAAGGACTTGGAAGAGCAGTTGAATGGAATGGACAGTGTCTTGAGAGGAGTATATAAGATGAACATCAACAAAAGCAAAACGAGGATAATGGAATGTAGTCGAATTAAGTCGGGTGATGCTGAGGGTATTAGATCAGGAAATGAGACACTTAAAGTAGTAAAGGAGTTTTGCTATTTAGGAAGTAAAATAACTGATGATAGTCGAAGTAGAGAGGATATAAAATGTATACTGGCAATGGTAACGAAAGCGTTTCTGAAGAAGTGAAATTTGTTAACATCGAGCATAGATTTAAGTGTCAGGAAGTCGTTTCTGAAAGTATTTGTATAGAGTGTAGCCATGTATGGAAGTGAAACATGGGCGATAAATAGTTTGGACAAGAAGAGAATAGAAGCTTTTGAAATGTGGTGCTACAGAAGAATGCTGGTGATTAGATGGGTAGATCACATAACTAATGAAGAAGTACTGAATAGGATTGGGGAGAAGAGGAATTTGTGGCACAACTTGACTAGAAGAAGGGATCGGTTGGTAGGACATGTTCTGAGGCATCAAGGGATCACCAATTTAGTATTGGAGGGCAGTGTGGAGGGTAAAAATCGTCGAGGGAGACCAAGAGATGAATACACTAAGCAGATTCAGAAGGATGTAGGTTGCAGTAGGTACTGGGAGATGAAGAAGCTTGCACAGGATAGAGTAGCGTGGAGAGCTGCATCAAACCAGTCTCTGGACTGAAGACCACAACAACAACAGCATGTAGGCCAGTGGCAGGGTTCTTCCGGGAAAGGCCACTTCCCCCACCGAAAGCGCTGTTTACAGGCAGACTATACTGGTGGAGATCCGGAGCCAACGCCTCGCTGCATCAGTAACCTCGCCATAGTCCGTGAACTGCTTCCCGCGGGCTGCATCCTTCATTGGACCGAACAGATGGATATCGGAAGGTGCGATATCCGGGCTGTAGCGTGGGTGAGGAGGAACAGTCCAGTGAAGTTTTGTGAGCTCCTCTCGGCTGAACAGACTTTTGCAATACAGTGGGAAGCAAGAATGTGGCTAAAACATCAATGTAGGCCTGGGCTGTGACAGTGCCACAGGAAACAACAACACTATCACACCGGAACAGTGGATCCAGGGACGTTTAGGAGAGTGGAAATCTCGCCCACAGACGTACGACACAAGTGACACCCAATCACCTGACCACGTTCCAAGTCCGTGAGTTCCGCAGAGCGATCCATTCTGTTCTCTCGCTACGTATAATGACTACTGAGGTCCCTGATATGGAGTACCTGGCAGTAGGTGGCAGCACGATGCACTTAGTATGAAAAACGTACGTTGTTTTCGGGAAGTGTCCGGATACTTTTGATCACATATTGTATGTCTATTACCGTCGCGGTACAGAACGCACGCGTAATGGTAGATTTCATTCAACTCGCCAAACACACGAGCTATTCAGTGTATGACTATGCAGCTGGCATCAGCGTGCTCTAGAAGTGTTAGACTACGTTTAGATTTTACCTTTACGTCAGAAAAACGATATGAACTTATGCACGAAATCAACACTATGCCATCAGCTGTGGCGCTGTATACTACTGAATATTACCTAATTTCCGTAACAAGTTCAAAAATGGTTCAAATGGCTCTGAGCACTATGGGACTTAACATCTGAGATCATCAGTCCCCTAGAAGTAAAAACTGCTTAAACCTAACTAACTTAAGGACATCACACACATCCATGACCGAGGCAGGATTGGAACCTGCGACCGTAGCGGTCGCGCGGTTCCAGACTGAAGCGCCTAGAACCGCTCGGCCACAGCGGCCGGCCCGTAGCAAGTAAAATGGTCCCTATGTCAACAGACATTGGTTACCGGACACGTCATTGCAGGATTTGACCCATACCTTTACCTCCCGTAGACCCTTTTTCGGGACACCTTCTTTGTGGCTATGTGGCTCACTGATTTTTTTTTCTTTTTGTACGAATTGTGGCTTTGAGTACCAATCGTCTGACCATGTCAGTTCGAACTAACTTGTATTGTTCTTTTTCTGCAACAATAACGAGTGTGTTGAATTGCGTCGAAATTGGTTATCAATTCAAACATCTTTCAGTCGTCCAAATTTGAAAATTTTTGTTTTATTGGGCTCCGAGTTTCGGCGATATATTCTGCCGTCTTCAGTCCCACTGACCGACGTGTATGACTATTCCTGCCTCCGTTTCAGTCCCCTATATTGACAAGGCATTTGATGTTCGAGATGATCGTTGTCTGAAGTAGAAATCTGGGGATACCACTCACTGAAAACTGGTACTTATTTTGACTGGACGAGAAGAGGGAATCTACCTACACGTCGAAGATGGCGTAATATATCGCCTAAACCGGTAGCGCAATAAAATAACTATCTGAGAATTTTGACCACCAAAAGGTGTGTGATTTGACATTCTGCACTGAAAAGCCGGCGTCCCGCAACCATCTACGAAAAGATGGACACAGAGAGACTCGATGTGTGTCGAAATGTGTTTCCCCTATCGTAACAGCCTTGACTCGTTTCCACACGCCAGAGGTTGCCCCGGGCCGGTGTGTGATTCACGCAATGTAAATAGGCGGCCAACATCTTTCAGCGACGCACGAATTCTCTCAAACGCGGCAGTCGTCTGAGGGACTGGCGCAGCGCTCCAACAGGTGGCAGCACGAGTCGCGACTAGGTGCGCGCGCCGCCAACAGATGTCGCGGCAGTCGCGTCGCGGCCACGTGCGGCGCCAATTCCGAGCAGCAAAAGGCCACGTGGACGCGCGCACGGCTACGAACTCACTTCCGGCGGGCCGTAAGCAGAACCTCGTCCCCCTCTCTGCTACACCACAGTCTACTCGGCGACGCATTTAAATTTTAAATATCAGCGCACGACACCAAGCTCGGTCGATAATTGCAGTGAGACAAGCTTTTTTCATACAGGGAGTCACAACCTGCAATTTGTTAAGAGACAGCTGCTGATTTCGTAGCAGATTTTAGTCACTCCCCTTCAATTATACGGGGTGTTCGAAAATTTCCGTTACAAACTTCTAGGACTTCTAGAGGGGTGGGTATACGTAATATTTTAAATGGAAACCCATGTACGGAAGCGTCGTCCAGCGACGCTACAGAGCATCAAAGTTATAGACGTCGGCGCATGTTAATGTATGTGTATACAGGGTGAGTCTCCTACGATGTCCGAAACTTGCAAGAAGAGGTAATTTCCAACATTCTGGTAACCCAAACGTGTTCGTTCTGCATCTCGTACCTCGACTTTTCGAGGATGGTGGAGAAGGACAAAATGTATCAATTTGAAGTAAGGGTCCCTGGACCGGAAACGAAAGGGTCGAAAGTTATAAGCGAAAACCGTTCTGGTACCACTGACAGCGGAATACGTGTGACGGTACTGTTGTTGCTAAGATTGTAGGGTAGGTACTTCTGAGGTGCTGCCCATCATTTCCAATGGTGGAGATGAGGCACGGAAGTAAAGAACTATCGTGAAGATTGGGTATAGATACGTTCATGTTCAAATCTGGTGCTCATTTGTAGTACTGAATAGGAAATTAAATTAGGCGCATTGTAAGACATTTGCTGTTAGATTGCGAAGATTGGTAGTAGCTGGAATGGGCAAGAAATCTGCCGATGACAACTATAGCGCTTATGAGTCAAGAAAATGTAGACAATCACTTTCGATACCCTATGTATAATACCGATTTATCACAAGTTTAACAGACGTGTGATTTACATCGATTTAACTACGGAAAAATATCGATTTTATAAAATATCGATTTTATTACGGAAAAATATAGATTTTCCCCCCCAGGCCTACTTCATACGATGCACAGACGAACAGTGGACACGTCTGCCTGTGTTCCCTTAAGAAGCGTCCGCATAGCCTTACACTTGAAAACAGACCGAGCACGCATGCGTAATTTGGACAGAATCCGGCATTCAGCACATCGCTTTCCGCGTCGGATTGAGTTCGTAGCGTTGCTTAGTGCAACCGAAGTTTTCAAACAATTTTGTTTACTGCAGCTCTGTAAACAAGATTTTTTTTTTCATGGAGGTACGTTCCGCAATGCAACTAAATAAAAGAAGTTTTTTTCCATACACGTGTCGTTTCTGATATTTATTAAGCACAGTGAGTGGTCTGCAATAATTGTTTGTTTTTACACACATACATAATAAATGCGTTACGTAGTACTTACACGTGTTTTTTTTTTTTTTTTTTTTTTTTTTGAACAAATCTGGCACACAATCTTCGTGAGGTTAAATTATCGTTGGTGTTACTATTTTCAATGGACTACCAACAACGCAAATCGTAACACCAAACGATAATTTTAACTGGCGAAATTTGTGCTGCAAAAGTAGATCCTAACTTTTAAAAAAAGATAAAAGCATCAGGAAAAGTAACAGAATAATGTGCCTTAACTGTAACGTAACGTATTTATTGTAGAGGGTGGTTAAAAAGGAATCGGCGCGTAAATTTATGTTTGTCGGTGGGTGACAATGTTTTGATTCGTTTCTATTTCCAGAAATAAAAATAAAAAAATGGCTCTGAGTACTATGGGACTTAACTTCTGAGGTCATCAGTCCGCTAGAACTTAGAACTAGTTAAACCTAACTGACCTAAGGACATCACACACATCCTTGCCCGAGGCAGGATTCGAACCTGCGACCGTAGAGGTCCAGACTGTAGCGCCTAGAACCGCTCGGCCGACATTTCCAGGAATATTCCCATTGTTGACGCGGTTTGTATTTCTCGCATTCTATGCCAAACCATGGAACAGTTCACTTGTGCGCAACGTGTGCTAACCGTGAAACCATTTCAGCCGGCCGCGGTGGTCTCGCGGTTCTAGGCGCGCAGTCCGGAACCGTGCGACTGCTGCGGTCCTTAGGTTAGTTGGGTTTAAGTAGTTCTAGGGGACTAATGACCACAGCAGTTGAGTCCCATAGTGCTCAGAGCCATTTGAACCATTTTATGTGAACGGAGAAAGTTATGCAGCAACTATCAGACGACTTCGCTAGATTCTACGGCGTAATGATTTACCGAACGAATCGGCAGTTCGCAGACTTACGAGGAAGTTCTTCTTTGAGACGAGTTCAACAGTAAACCTTAGAAGGCCTCGGCAAAACATACCAGTGGTTCGTGACAGAGTGGCTCTCAGTCCAATGAAATCAGCTCGACATCGTTCACAACAAATGGGATTAAACTGTTCTTCAGTATGGATCTCCATTACCACAACTATAAAAATTCAATTGACGCAGCAGTTGAAAGTGAAGGGTCACCAGTTCTGAGAGGACGACAGTTTCGCATACAAAATCGTCTTCAGTGATTAAAGCACATTTACACTTAATCCAGGAGTGGGTGCGTGCGGTACACCTGTTACCGAGCGGTTTTACATCGTGATTATTTCTGTTAAGTTTAAAGTAGCAGCGCTCCCGCGATTAGTATCTTTCAAATGGTTGCATCGCTGAACATCCGTTTACAGCTAACGTCAGTTGGACAGCCTAACAGAGAGCAGCAGGACGTTGCACTGACTTGAGGTACAACTGTCCACCGCGCGCATATCTACGTAACAATTTCTTAAGGCAGGTGTTTTCTCTTTTTTTAAACATTTTTCATACTAAATTCGTTGTAAGTACAATATTTAAAATTTTTATTAATCTCAATAATTTAACTATGTTAACTGAAGTGATTACTTCTGCTGTCTTCAACATGTACTAGAAATTACAGAAATTGTTACTCTTAAACGCGTTTTTATTGTAGTATAAATTTTTCGGAATATTTGAAAAGATAGTCAGCGATCTTAAAATTTGTTAAAATTACAATTTAAAACAGTCTATATCGCAATCTTGTTAAAAAAAATCGTGTTAAAAATAAAACAATAAAAAAGTATTTTGACATGATTGCGATCAAGACTGTTTTGAATTTCAATTTTATTGTAGTGATGTCAGATCCGAAGGAAAGAAGTGTGGGTGTGTCTTGCGACCCTTAAGTGTGGCTGAGGTGGCTCCAAGAAGATGCAGAGAGTGATGAAAACGACACATTTGACCCTGAAGAATCTGATTCAAATGAGAGTGGGCAACTGATGGAAAGCGATCATGACACTGAAACTGAACAATCTGCAGATCGAAACGATAATAAGAACGGAGAGTCTAGCATTTCTTATTACCTTCGGATGGGCAGTAAAACAAAATGGTTTAAGTCCTTTCCTAAGAGAAACGGCCGGCCGGAGTGGCCGTGCGGTTCTAGGGGCTACAGTCTGGAACCGCGCGACCGCTGTGTCGCAGGTTCGAATCCTGCCTCGGCCATGGATGTGTGTGATGTCCTTAGGTTAGTTAGGTTTAAGTGGTTCTGTCTACGGGAGTGATGACATTAGATGTTAAGTCCCATAGTGCTTGGAGCCATTTGAACTATTTTTTTAAAAAACGTGTTGTAAAAGATATGTCTGGTACCAAAATTGACCCTGAATAATGAAAAGTGCGAGGTCATCGACATGAGTGCTAAAAGGAATCCGTTAAACTTCGTTTGTTTAACGATAACTCTGTCAAATCCAAAGGCCGTAAATTCAACTAAATACCTAGGAATTACAATTACCAACAACTGAAATTGGAAAGCACAGTAAATGATGTGGGGAAGGCGAACCGAAGATTGGGTTTCATTGGCACTACACTTTAAATGTAACAGATCTACGTGAAGGTTTTGGGAGATGATTTCATCCCCATTACCCAAACTGACCTAGATTACGACAATATGTGGTTCGTGCAAGACGGAGCGTAGCCTATCCAGCAGGAGAGCGTTTGATGTGCTGGAGGAGCATTCTGGGCACTGCATTCTGACTCTGGGGTACCCAGATGCCTCAATTGGCAGCTATATTCTCCGGATGTGAACACAAGCGACTCATTTCTGTGGGGCTGTATTAAAGACAAGGTGTACAGCAATAACCCCTAAACCATTGCTAAGCTGAAAACAGCCGTTGAGGAGGTCATCGACAGCTTCGATGTTCCGACACTTCAGCGGGTCATGCAGAATTTCGCTATTGGTCTGCCCCACACATCGCCAGTGATTGCGTCGTAACGATCACGTCATAACCTAAATCTGAATATCTGTAGTGACATTTACATGTTGAATAAAGCATGTGCACGCCGTAGTTTGTAACTAATTTACTTTTTTTCATGTAGTTCAATAATTGTCATCCTGTACTATTCTACTCTAAATCCAGTACGATGCATTATTTGACTATTACAGACTACGTACTTAGTGAGCTGCGAAAGAGCATTTAGATCGCTGTCCAAGTGTTAGAATACCGTGTTACAAGTTACCAGTCTTTAATTAGCTTTCAAACAAGATGAGAACGTCCAGATAAATCGAGGAAGAAAATTAATTGGAAATTCAGCGTCTAATGAACGAAATACATCACACTAAATTAACTGTAATTGTGATCGTGAGACTAAATAAGAGGCAAAATTTTTTGTCGAGATAATGCCGGCAGGTGCCGCTAGATCGTAGAACTAGCTACAGCTACGTAATTAGATTGAATCATGATTGTCAACGTTTATTTATTTATTAGTAGCTGTGTCTAGAAATATCCTGAAGTCTACAACATATTGCAGTACGACTTTCACGGTTATTTTAAGAATTAAATTCATATGAATATTAATAACGCTATGACACAATAACGATATGACACACGACGGAGATACTACCAACAGAAACTCCTGGATTGTGCTGCTATTGAAAGATCGACTAATACCAGATATTTTTCGAGCTGTGACGTCAACTCCTCGAACAGCCAAGTGCTCAGAGAGAGAGAGAGAGAGAGAGAGAGAGAGAGAGAGAGAGAGAGAGCGCGAACACACGGCGAGAAGCCTGGGCCCGCTATCAGACGACAGACAGTCACTTGTTCGCGAGTGGGTCGGCCATTGCCGCCGGTGGCGCCGCTCCTGCGTGGCGGCCGGCACTGCGTGACAGATGACTGGCGCCGACCCACGTGGGCAGCCACGTGCACCTCCTTGGCGCTGCCGCCGGCATCTCAATGGCCTCCCGGCTCTGACGGACAATCGGGTGCATGTAACCAAGCACGGCTGGCCTTAGTCCAATGAATGCACAATTGTGTACCTGCAGCTCTGCTCTAAAGTAGGGACGGCGACTGTCGCTCAAACGACTCTTTCCTGTTACATCTTTTTTTCCCACGCCAATTAAGCTTCACTATTCAAACCGCTAACAATAACCGGTTTCTGAAACACCCATTTTCGATTTCTTTTGTCCACATTATTTTCTGCAATTAACGTAGAAATGGAACAGAGGCTGAAAAATTATTCAACAGGCAAATTAAAGACAGCTTAGCCTTTCCACCGCTTGCTGCTTTTCTTGAAATGTGAGAAGTAGCTGAATACTACAAAAAATCTCGAGTATTCTTCCAATGATCCCATTTTTTTTTAAATATCTGCTCCAATATGACAGGCGATCATACCACTATTTGGACATTACGAATAGTCATCGGTAAAATATAGAAACTGAACCAGCAAAAGCAATTACATCTGATGTGGAATAATGTTTTCAGTGGACTGATGAAAAGTCAAGATTTTTTTGTGTGTTGAGGTAATTATTTCGTATGACATAAAGATGAATGCTAAAGTGGAGTAGTATGCAAATATAAACAAACAGGGATAAAGGTCTTAAACATACACAGATCTATTTCTTCGGCTTCAACATTTCCATCAGTTGTTTATTTTTCTAACGTAACACTCTAAAATCTCCAATGTTTTTCGGTATATTGTTGTTGTTATGGTCTTCAGTCCTGAGATTGGTTTGATGCAGCTCTCCATGCTACTCTATCCTCTGCAAGCTTCTTCATCTATTGCATCCAACATCCTTCTGAATCTGCTTAGTGTATTCATCTCTTGGCCTCCCTCTACGATTTTTACCCTCCAGTACTAAATTGGTGATCCCTTGAACCCAAAGAAAGCAGGTGTTGACAGATGTGAAAATTACCGAGCTATCAGTATAATAAGTCACTGCTGCAAAATACTTTCTCGGTATACAGGACAAAAATAACTGCAGACGGAAACGTATGTCTGAAACCGTCATCAACCGAGACAACGGAGCATCGCATTCATAGGAGACAAGGCCTCTATGCGTAACAGCAAGCTGCATCTCCTCCACTGGCGATCGTGGAAATCAGTCGCGATCACAGAATAAAACACAACATTGGCAGACGTTACACTTGCAGTCCGTCAGGGTAGAAAGTCACGTTTGCTGCAGGAGAGGTAGCCTAGCGGCAGGCGCTGGTGCCTATAACTTCGACGCCGTGTAGCGTCGCCGGATGTCATTTCCGGACACGGGTTCATATCCTCGATTTGTTCCTCGAGACACCCTCTTCACCCCTTGATGTTTCCGAAACATTTCTGGGGCACTCTATACAACTACCAATCTGATATTTGTTTCCTGTGGGCTTTGCGGTGTTGCAATTTTATGGGGAGCTTTTCAACCATTTGTTATTGTTGTTGTTGTTGCTGTGTTCTTCAGTCCTGAGACTGGTTTGATGCAGCTCTCCATGCTGCTCTATCCTGTACAAGGTTCTTCATCTCCCAGTACCTACTGCAACCTACATCCTTCTGAATCTGCTTAGTTTATTCATGTCTTGGTCTCCCTCTACGGTTTTTACCCTCCTCGCTGCAATACTAAATTGGTGATCCGTTGATGCCTCAGGACATGTCCTACCAACCAATCCCTTCTTCTGGTCAAGTTGTGCCACAAACTTCTCTTCTCCCCAATCCTATTCAATACTTCCTCATTAGTTATGTGATCTACCCATCTAATCTTCAGCATTCTTCTCTAGCACCACATTTCGAAAGCTTCTATTCTCTTCTTCTCCAAACTAGTTATCATCCATGTTTCACTTCCACTCCACACAAATACTTTCAGAAATGACTTCCTGACACTTAGATCTATACTCGATGTTAACAAATTTCTCTTCTTCAGAAACGCTTTCCTTGCCATTGCCAGTCTACATTTTATATCCTCTCTACTTCGACCATCATCAGTTATTTTGCTCCCCAAATAGCAAAACTCCTTTACTACTTTAGGCGCCTCATTTCCTAATCTAATTCTCTCACCATCGCCCGACTTAATTCGACCACATTCCATTATTCTCGTTTTGCTTTTGTTGCTGTTCATCTTATATCATCGTTTTAAGACACTGTCCATAACGTTCAACCATTTGAGTTATCAAATTTCTTTGATATGTTCTGACACAACCGCATTTCCCCAACCTTTCTACACTAAAGTCGAACAGCGAGGCAAATATGTCCAACAGATCTCGGCGAAAATAGTATGGTCAAAACACGCATTAAAAGTTCGGGTTCAAAACATCGGTAGTAGTTACTCTTATTTATCAGATCTTATCTATTTATCTCATCTAGAAGATAAAAATCACTGACGCAGCGAAGCTGTGCATGGCTTTGAGTGCTTGCGATAGGAGGGAGGGACATTTCTTGTTGGTGTTCTAAACTGACGGCATTCGGGATAATGTTAGTGGTATTCTCAGACTTTTCGCATAATATGCAGTTATCTGTATTGAAGTACTGTCTGAATAAAAGCTGCAGAAATATTGAATATGACCTCGATAAGATTCCAAAAGCTTACAGTTTATTAACTTGTTTGAAATGTACAATTTTGCACTTCACCATACGAAAAACTACAAACGTAAACAGCACTCAGGGATTAGGCCTTAGGGCTGTTCCGACTGTTCGACTGGTGTCTACAAGGTAGTGAGAGGAGCGATCCATGATAGGGGCGCGCGATCAGCATAGCATGAAGCCACACCCTCTCGCCGTTACTGCCAGCAGAGGAATCCTCGCATTGGCGCTGGTGCTTTATTCGAGCACATCCTCATTTGGCCTTGCAAGGCTGGGTTGACGCCATTTGATACCTCCGTATCCAAGGAAAAAATCCAAAGGCATACCTGGAATCGAACGCACGTGCTTCCGCACGTAAGCAGCGTCGCTGTCTGTTCGCCTACGGAGACAGCCACGGTCAAACCTAATATCATTTTAATATGCTTTCTACAAGTAAAACTAAAGAAAAAAGTTCACGTAAACATACGTCCACAAATATTTGCTTACGGAGTTGTGGCTAATAACAGATTTTGCTCGAAATTTGGCAACTTCGCTAATATGAAGCCATCGCAAAACTACCCCACGTTAAAGTGGGGTAGTTATTGCTCTGCTGAATCTAATAAAACAGGTTCCAGGCGTGTATCTGCAGCAGTTTTCCAGAACATCCAGGGAAGCAAAGACGTACTTTCGAAAAATTTGTAATTTATTAACTGCTTGGCCAAATTTGTTATTTTTTTTAAATTTCAGATAATTGCACAAAGTTTTCAACAGAACTTGTAGAAAATTTAATATTGGATAAATGATGGTAATAACGTTAACTGAAACTGTATGAATGTGTCAGATAATCTGCCTTTATTAATGGTCCTGAGCACTATGGGACTTAAATGCTGAGGTCATCAGTCCCCTGGAACTCAGAACTTAAACCAAGGACATCGCGCACATCCATGACCGAGGCAGGATTCGAACCTGCGACCGTAGCGGTCGCGCGGTTCCAGACTGTAGCGCCTAGAACCGCTTGGCCACACCGGTCGACCCTTTATTAATACCATAGCACACGTGAATTCACGTAAAACGGGAAAAAACCAATGCTCAGTGTTAAGGAAGCTGTACAGTGTATATACAATTTCACAATAAATGTACAAAAATGTGTCCCTTTTCTGAATTTGCGCTATTGCATTCATAATGCGAGCAAGTAATGCCTCACGTGTACTGACTGCGTGCTCATAAACTATGTCTTTCATCCATCCCCATACACAAAAATCCATTAGTGTTAAATCGGGCGATCTGCGTGGCCAGAGACATCTAGCACCACGACCAATCCATTTCTGGGGCTTGCCAACAGTGACACAAACGCCTCTACACTCTTAATGGAAAGTCTGGAGCAGAAACCTGCACGCCATAAACGTGGATGTACAACTAAATTCCACTCAGAGAACCGTCACCGGCCCTCTCAGGCCAACCCCCGTCGAGTGGCTTCCGGTGCTGGAATACATCGCTCCTGCTTCCACGTTAGAGAGAAAGCAACCCAGGGCGGTAGAGAAATGGAAGCAAGCCCAGGGCTAGCCATACATGCCGACATGGGAGGACCCGCGAGACTCAAGTCCAGGAAGCCTGCCTGGAGCAGAACACTGGGCACAGAGGGCCTCGATGATTAATTGAAGAATGCATGGCAGGGTCTGAGGAGTCGTGGAAAACCATCACCTAGTCCATGACCCAACCAAAAGGGTTGAAGGCTTCAATCCCAACAGGAAACACTGGTCGGCTCCAAACACGTTTCGCACGGGAGTTGGACGATGAAGACAGCAGACAACCAAATGCAGCTACACAGGCGATTCGTGTTATGACTGTGGCGAGGTACAAACAATGGACCATCTTCTGGTTTGTACCATTCATGCTTTCTGATAGCCGGCCGGTCAGCCGAGCGGTTCGAGGCGGTACTGTGTGGAACCGCGCGACCGCTACGGTGGCAGGTTCGAATCCTGCCTCGGGTATGGATGTGTGTGATGTCCTTAAGTTAATTAGGTTTAAGCAGTTCTAAGTTCTAGGGGGCTGATGACCTCAGAAGTAGTTCTAAGTTCTAGGGGACTGATGACCTCAGAAGTTAAGTCCCATAGTGCTCAGAGCCATTTGAACCATCTGAACGACTCTCTCATGTCGCTCCACAAGTTGACGGACAATGCCAGGAAATGGCTCCATAATCTTAATGTCACTGTGTAATTAACTGTCTTCAATTTATGCGCTTTTTGTTCCATTTAATGTAAAAATGTAGCCTCCCTGACATAATTGTAATGTAATAATATAATTTGTTTCCACATTGTAAGTTCCAAACGCTTATTGTGATCTATATTAATCTCATGTGTTCTTTGTAAAATGTATCTGGCAGATCGAACGAGAAATAAATAAATAATGGAAAGTAAACAAATTTACTTGTGTAATAGTCTTTGCATCTCTGGATGTTCTGGAAAGATTCATGTGTGGGACATATTTTATTACATTTACCAAGGCAATAACAATACAATAGATGGACAGTTTTGCGATGTCTTCCTATTAGCGAAGTTGCTAAATTTCAGGCGAAATCTTTTACTAGCCGTAACTCAGTAACTAAACATTTGCGGACCTATGTTTATATGAACTGTTTTCTTTACTTGTAGAATAACATAATAAAATATTTACACATCACTCTGTACACTGACTCACTGGTAGGACACTGGAAAACGGTCAGTCTACAGATAACATTGCTAACAGAACAGTTCTGTCACCTGTTCCACAATGTCGCTTATGTGCGTGCGACCCAACGAAACAGGATTAACAGAAACAATGAACGTATACAGAGATTAGGGACACCAATGGTTACTGCTTTGTCTGACGCGTGGGAGTCTTCCGCGCTGATGCTGAAAAACTTGATCGGACAGATAAACTACAGCGTAAAGGTTACGTCCAAAACGTCGAGAACGAGTATCATGAGTCAGTCTAGAGAGATTCCTCCACCGACTGCGTACTGCTACAGCAGGAACTGCGGAGGGAACATCCGACTAATTATAGCGCAGGCAGAGGCGTTTAAGCAGTGTCTTCCGCTCCATACGGGAAGAAGCCCTAAATAACTGCTACAGCGCGAAGTGCTCTCTACCAAGCTCACACAGCGCTTCGCAGCGTGTGTATTCGCTTGGTGCTAAGTTAGTAGCGGTTTTTTTTTTTTTTCATAAGAAACACGACAGATGCACGTAACAGACACTTAAGTGGTCAATAATACGGGGTGTTCAAAAAGTCTCTCCGCAGTACCGTATGACTGTTAGCGGCGAGTGCCGTATGCCGCAGTGAATACACCGAAATCAAAATCATTGAAATACAAGTTATTAATTAACTGAATATTCACTTTTACTTACAAATTTTCATATTAAATGTTAAAAGTCTCCCCCCCCCCCCTGTTGTTGAATACACAATTCATTTTCCCTAATCATGGTCCCAAACAGAAGCTGTAACGTTTCTTCCCCAACAGAAGCAGTGAAACAGGATATTACAGTTTTCGGTTCATCGATGGATTTTGGACGGTTTTTATAGACAGTTACTTTCACTGCACCGCAGAAGAAAAAGTCAGGTGGTGTTAGGTCAGGCGATCATGGAGGCCAAAGTCCCTGTGAAATTATGCGATCACCAAAAACATCAGCAAGGAGAGACATTGAAACGCGAGCAGTATGCGCGGTTGCACCATCTTGTCGAAAATAACCGTTCAGTATTTAACTTAACACAAGTTCTCCTATGAATGAGTACAGAACATCACTGCAGCATTGTACGAGTTTATTGTTTCGCTGAAAAATAAGGGACCCACAATCAGACGTCTGGAAACTGCAATCCAAACTATTTTCACAGAATGAAGTGGTTCCTCAGAAATACACAATGGATTTGCAGTACTCCACATGCGAGAATTTTGCGAGTTCATGTACCCGGATAAATGAAACCACGCCTCATCAGTGAAAAACGTTTCATTAAGAATATTCCTTCCATTTTGTTGAAAGAGATTTTTGAACCATTGACAATAATGTCTCTTACCACGACCAGTACATTTCAGTTCTTGCACCACTGTGACTTTCTATGGGAAAAAGTTCTGATGTGTGTGTGTGTGTGTGTGTGTGTGTGTGTGTGTGTGTGTGTGTGTGGGTCGTTGCGACACTTAACATCGATTTCCTGGGCGGGTTTTCTTACTGGCTTGTTTGGACTCGGGGACATTTATGGGAAATATCGAGTAGTTTGTCCTCAGGCAAAAAGCTAGGCCGACCACTTCTCGGTGCATCTGTCACTGAACCCGTACTTCGAAATTTATTAGTCAGATCTCGCACAGTATCGCGACGTGGGAGTGTTGTCTCCGAGAAAACTGAATTTAATGTTTGACGTAGTGAAACTGTGTATTTACCGCCACCTTTGAACACTTGTTCGAGTAAAAACACACGTTCTTCAATGGTTAGCATTTTAACACTGACAAAAACGAAACAGACGAACAAAGAAACTGAACTCAAACGTTGACGTCAACACGTAACGACACACATCAACGATACTGCTGACGCTGGCTGAGATAACGAAACAACGGAATGTTGGGAGAGTCCACTAAGAGGGAAGTAACCCAGGCAGGCGAACGATCACACGGCACGCTCGGCTAACAATCATACGGCCCTGCGGAGAGACTTTGTAAACACCCTGTATATATTTATAACATTCTGCCAATGCTGGGGTAACTCTTCGATTGAGCGACTGCAGAAATCGTGTGGTTTTGAGGCGAAGAACTTGTCAAGCCATGGTCCGGAGCGCACTTCCATCCGGAAAGGACGTTTCTTGCAGGTTGTTGGAGAGAGGGCGGAGAAAGTTAAATCTGAGTGCGCGAGATCAGGTGCATAAGGCGGCTCTCGAATGACTCCCCAAGCCAACTCCTGTATAGCCTTTTCTGTTAGTCTAGCAGAGTGCAGGCGAGCGTTACCGTGGAGTAGCATCACTTCACACAGTCATCTTGATCTTTTCTCCCGACTAGTAACGAGACAAGAGAGAAGAGGTCGCTGTTGTTCAGGAGACAACTGATGACGAGCAAGCAGACAAGCAGGTATGGCCACCCGCTGATTTCTGTGAGTTTGGCTTGGAGCATGCGGCACCCATACACCTTCTCCACTGGACGCAAATTTCGCACGACGGTGGAATGATCACAGTTGATGACGTTTGATAGCTCACTAGTGCACTGACGTGGCCCACTGCGGATTAATGCGTTTAAACGATATTGTCAAAGGCCGAAGGTCTTTCTGAACACGGAGAGTCAATAATGACGAAACCATCCTCCTTAAAACGAGAAAACCACTTTCCTGTCGTGATCTGTCCAGTACCATTATCTCCATACTGGCGCAAATGTTTCTGGCGGCCTGCGCTCCTTTCACCCATCTGCTGAACTCGAGCAGGGAAATTTGTCGGAAAGGGTTCAGATTTCTCCAACTGGCTCTCCATTTTCTAGCGTCCACAGCTCCAATCACTAACGAAAACATGTAAACTCAAACAGCAATAGTGAACTACAAATGTCCGGAACCGCTTGCTACGGTCGCAAGTTCGAATCCTGCCTCGGGCATGAATATGTGTGATGTCCTCAAGTTAGTTAGGTTTAAGTAGTTCTAAGTCTAGGGGACTGATGATCTCAGATGTAAGGTCCCATAACCATTTCAATCATTATCGAAATACAAATCAAAAAATGTAAATCAAAAAATAAATCCATACTGCGTGAAGAGTGACAGAGCACTGAAAGACTTAAGTTGAAAAAAGGCCCCGGGAGTAAACAACATTCCTTTATAACTACTGATAGCCTTGGGAGAGCCAGGCCTGGGAAAACTCTACCAGCTGGTGAGCAAGATGTATGAGACAGCCGAAATACCGTCACACTTCAAGAAGAATATAGCAATTTCAATCCCTAAGAAAGCAGGTGTTGACAGATGTGAAAATTACCGAACAATTAGTTTAATAAGTCACAGCTGCAAAATACTAACGCGAATTCTTTACAGACGAATGGAAAAACTGTTAGATGCGGACCTCGGGGAATATCAGTTTGGATTCCGTAGAAGTACTGGAACACGTGAGGCAATACTGACCCGACGACTTATCTTTTTTTAAAAAAAAAAAAAAAAAAAAAAAAAAAAAAAAAAATTAAGGAAGGGCAAACCTATGTTTCTCGCATTTGTAGACTTAGAGAAAGCTTTTGACAATGTCTACTGGAATACTCTTTCAAATTCTGCAGACGACAAGGGTAAAATACAGTGAGCGAAAGGCTGTTTACAATTTGTACAGAAACCAAATGGCAGTTATAAGAGTCGAGGGGCATGAAAGGGGAGCAGTGGTTGGGAAGGGAGTGAGACACGGTTGCAGCGTCTTCCCGATGTTATTCAATCTGTATACTGAGCAAGCAGTGAAGGAAACAAAAGAAAAATTCGGAGTAGGTATTAAAATTCACGGAGAAGAAATAAAAACTTTGAGGTTCGCCGATGACATTGTAATTCTGTCAGAGACAGCAAAGGACTTGGAAGAGTAGTTGAACGGAATGGACAGTGTCTTGAAAGGAGGATATGAGATGAACATCATCAAAAGCAAAACGACTTATGGAATGTAGTCGAATTAAGTCGGGTGATGCTGAGGGAATTAGATTAGGAAATGAGACACTTAAAGTAGTAAAGGAGTTTTGCTATTCGGGGAGCAAAATAACTGGCGATGGTTGACGTAGAGAGGATATAAAATGTAGACTGGCAATGTCAAGGAAAGCGTTTCTGAAGAAGAGAAATTTGTTAACATCGAGTATAGATTTAACTGTCAGGAAGTCATTTCTGAAAGTATTTGTATGGAGTGTAGCCATGTATGGAAGTGAAACATGGACGATAAATAGTTTGGACAAGAAGAGAATAGAAGCTTTCGAAATGTGGTGCTACAGAAGAATGTTGAAGATTAGATGGGTAGATCACATAACTAATGAGTAAGTATTGAATAGGATTGGGGAGAAGAGAAGTTTGTGGCACAACTTGCCCAGAAGAAAGGATCGGTTGGTAGGACATGTTCTGAGGCATCAAGGGATCACCAATTTAGAATTGGAGGGCAGCGTGGAGGGTAAAAATCGTAGAGGGAGACCAAGAGATGAATACACTAAGCAGATTCAGAAGGATGTAGGTTGCAGTAAGTACTGGGAGATGAAGAAGCTTCGCACAAGATAGGGTAGCATGGAGAGCTGCATCAAACCAGTCTCAGGACTGAAGGCCACCACAACCACTGCAAATCCATAGTAACCATAATGGCAACATAAAACACAACACAGAGTACGCGAGAGAACTTGCCCCCTTGTAACAGCCGTGTACCGTAAGTCTCTAGAGGAACGGAAGGTTCCAAATGATTGGAAAAGAGCACAGGTAGTCGCAGTCTTCAAGAAGGGTCGTCGAGCAGATGCGCAAAACTATAGACCTATATCTCTGACGTCGATCTGTTGTAGAATTTTAGAACATGTTTTTTGCTCGAGTATCATGTCGTTTGTGGAAACCCAGAATCTACTCTGTAGGAATCAACATGGATTCCGGAAACAGCAAGCGTGTGAGACCCAACTCGCTTTATTTGTTCATGAGACCCAGAAAATATTAGATACAGGCTCCCAGATAGATGCTATTTTCCTTGACTTCCGGAAGGCGTTCGATACAGTTCCGCACTGTCGTCTGATAAACAAAGTAAGAGCCTACGGAATATCAGACCAGCTGTGTGGCTGGATTGAAGAGTTTTTAGCAAACAGAACACAGCATGTTGTTATGAATGGAGAGACGTCTACAGACGTTGAAGTAACCTCTGGCGTGCCACAGGGGAGTGTTATGGGACCATTGCTTTTCACAATATATATAAATGACCTAGTAGATAGTGTCGGAAGTTCCATGCGGCTTTTCGCGGATGATGCTGTAGTATACAGAGAAGTTGCAGCATTAAAAAATTGTAGCGAAATGCAGGAAGATCTGCAGTGGATAGCCACTTGGTGCAGGGAGTGGCAACTGACCTTTATCATAGACAAATGTAATGTATTGCGAATACATAGAAAGAAGGATCCTTTATTGTATGATTATATGATAGCGGAACAAACACTCGTAGCAGTTACTTCTGTAAAATATCTGGGAGTATGCGTGCGGAACGATTTGAAGTGGAATGATCATATAAAATTAATTGTTGGTGAGGCTGGTAGCAGGTTGAGATTCATCGGGAGAGCCCTTAGAAAATGTAGTCCATTAAGAAAGGAGGTGGCTTACAAGACACTCCTTCGACCTATACTTGAGTATTGCTCGTCAATGTGGGATCTGTACCAATCGGGTTGACGGAGGAGATAGAGAAGATCCAAAGAAGAGCGGCGCGTTTCGTCACAAGGTTATTTGGTAACCGTGATAGCGTTACGAGAATGTTTAACAAACTCAAGTGGCAGACTCTGCGAGAGAGGCGCTCTGCATCGCGGTGTAGCTTGCTCGCCAGGTTTCGAGAGGGGGCGTTTCTGGATGAGGTATCAAATATATTGCTTCCCCCTACTTATACCTCCCGAGGAGATCACGAATGTAAAATTAGAGAGATTAGAGCGCGTACGTAGGCTTTCAGGCAGTCGTTCTTCCCGCGAACCATACGAGACTGGAACAGGAAAGGGAGGTAATGACAGTGGCACGTAAAGTGCCCTCCGCCACACACCGTTGGGTGGCTTGCGGAGTATAAATGTAGAGGTAGATGTAGAAGAACGCCACGAACTTGTGGAGCAGCCTAATGGATGCCTGGCGTCTCTGTAGCACACGCCGCTTGACACCGGGCTGGAGACGTCTGCTAGGCGAGGCAGGAGAGATGTACCGACAGGGACGCGACTACTGTGTGAAGGCGCTCGACCACTCACCGATCTGCTGGTGCTGGAACATGACGACGTCGTGCTGGAGCGGCTCCTCGCTGCCCATCATGGCGGCGCTGCGGCTCGTCGTGTCGCGCGGCCAGAGGCTGCCCTGGCTGTGCCGCCTCTACGTGCTGCTGCTCCGCTGGGGTTCTGACGCTGGGCCGGCTCTCAGAGGTGTCGCTTAGCGGCTGCCGCCATGGGCCACGCTGGCCTCGCCTCCGCGCCTATTCCATGAGTCGCGCCTAGCACCCACCATAGATCACCATCGCGGTGGACGCAGCTGCTGGGCACACCGCAGAGTCCCTACCATCACCGCGCGACCGCTCCACAACCGACAAACCAGCCATACACGCACAACCGCCACACTTCGGCACTGCCTCTATTCGCAAAAAGTAGAAAATTATCCTCCACTCTCTTCACTTTGATGCTCCTGTTCTCAGACGTACCGAACTGCCCAGAGATCCACAGGTCAACTTCGCGACGCAATAAAACGTTATATCCTCGGTAAAGAGATTAGCTTGGGCGGAGTATTCTCCGTTCTCGCCTCCACTCCAAGTACAAACTCTCTTTTTCACTCCGACACTGTCGCTGAGCGGAAACTGCACAGGAGGGAAGCCGTTGGTGCTGGATCGGCAACTGCAAACGAAATTGTGACTCAAGTCGGTTTTTTGTTATTGTTGACAGAAACAAAACAAATGTGGTGTTAGTAAAACCCAGCCTTGTGCGTGCGTATCGTACGGCCGTGACTGGAACTCGCTGAGGCTTTCAGAAGAGCGACTCTCTGTTCGAAGTTGACCAGATACAGATGTTGGTGTGCGTCGCGTTGAGAAACAGCTTACACAGCGTGCCAATCATGCGGGTGGCGGCGAAAGTTGTCCCCAACATGCCGAGCAGTATATAATGCAGTAGCGTCTGGTTGCCCTTCCCACCAATCTGGGGGTCGGGCCTGACAGTTCACAAAACTTCAACACTCTTCCAACACACGAATCACTATCGGCGACGATGGTGAAGGGCTCCTCCGATGTCAGCATACAGGGTGGTCCACTGATCGTGACCCGTCCAAATCAATGTATCCCGAGAACTACTCGAAAAAAGTAAATTGAAAAACCGGAATTCCGATTTATTAAACTTGTTCTGGAATGCCTTCCTTGGAAAATAAAAGTTGCTTTACAGAATACAAAGTCAAATATCGCACGCATTAAGCATCAAACGAAAAAACCACAAAGAACGACACTCGTCTACCTTGAAGGGGGCAACCAGATGGCGCTTTGGTTGACCCGCCAGATGGCTCTGCCATAGATCAAACGGATATCAACTGCGTTTTTTTTTTAAAAACAGAAACCCCCATTTTTATTACATATTGATGTAGTACGTAAAGAAATATGAATGTTTTAGTTTGACCACTTTTTCGCTTCCTGATAAATGGCACTGTAATAGTCACATAAGTGTAAGTACGTGGTATCACGTAACATTCCGCCAGTGCGAACGGTATTTGCTTCGTGATACATTACCCGTGTTAAAATAGACCGTTTACCAATAGCGGAAAAGGTCGATATAGTGTTGATGTATGGCTGTTGTGATCAAAATGCCCAACGGGCGTGTACTATGTGTGCTGCTCGGTATCCTGGATGACATCATCCAAGTGTCCGGACCGTTCACCGGACAGTTACGTTATTTAAGGAAAAAGGAAGTGTTCTGCCACATGTGAAATCTCAACCACGACCTGCAACAAATGATGATGCCCAAGTAGGTGTTTTAGCTGCTGTCGCGGCTAATCCGCACATCAGTAGCAGACAAATTGAGCGAGAATCGGGAATCTCAAAAACGTCGGTGTTGAGAAAGCTACACCAACATCGATTGCACCCGTACCACATTTCTATACAGCAGGAATTGCATGGCGACGACTTTGAACGTCGTGTACAGTTCTGCCACTGGGCACAAGAGAAATTACGGGACGATGACAGATTTTTTGCACGCGTTCTATTTAACGATGAAGCGTCATTCATCAATAGCGGTAACACAAAACAGCATAATATGCCCTATTGTGCAACGGAAAATCAACGATGGCTGCGACAAGTGGAACATCAGCGAGCTTGGCGGGTTAACGTATGGTGCGGCAATATGGAAGGAAGGATAATTGGCCCCCATTTCATCGATGGCAATCTAAATGGTGCAATGTATGCTGATTTCCGTACGTAATGTTCTACCTATGTTACTACAAGACGTTTCACTGCATGACAGAATGGCGATGTACTTCCAACATGATGGATGTCAGGCACATAGACTGGCGTGTGTTTGAAGCGGTATTGAATAGCATATTTCATGACAGGTGGATTGGTCGCCGAAGCACCATACCGTGGCCCGCACGTACACCGGATCTGACGTCCCCGGATTTCTTTCTGTGGGGAAAGTTGAAGGATTTTTTCTGTCGTGATCCACCGACAACGCCTGACAACATGCGTCAGCGCATTGTCAATGCATGTGCGAACATTACGGAAGGCGAACTACTCACTGTTGAGAGGAATGTCGTTACACGTAGTGCCAAATGCATTGATGTCGACGGATATCATTTTGAGCATTTACTGCATTAATGTGGTATTTACAGGTAATCACCCTGTAACAGCATGCGTTCTCAGAAGTGATAAGTTCACAAAGGTACATGTATCACATTGGAACAACCGAAATAAAATGTTCTACCGTACCTACGATTTGTATTTTAATTTAAAAAACCTACATGTTACCAACTGTTCGTCTAAAATTGTGAACCATATGTTTGTGACTATTACTGCGCCATCTATCACAAAGCGAAAAATGTGGTCCAACAAAAAGATTCACATGTCTTCATGTACTACACGAATATATAATAAGAAATAGGGGTTCCTATTTAAAAAGAAACGCAGTTGATATTCGTTAGACCTAGGGACGCGCCATCTAACGGGCGAATCATAGCGCCATCATGTTTCCCCTTTCAGGCTAGACGAGTTTCGTTCTTTATAGTTTTTTCATTTGATGCTTATTTCGTGAGATGTTGGGCCCAGTCACTATCAACGGCCCACCCTGTATAATACACACGTCGCCAAAATATTCCGAACTCAAAGTGCCAGACCACAAGCCTCAGCAGACTGGTGGATTCCCCCTGCCGGACCAGGAAGCCACGTGCTACAGCGCAGCCTCGTAAGCAGAACCTCCTACAAGCGGCCATGTCTGTGTGGTCCATTTAAGCGGCGCCGCTATCTTTTGTGTCACCTGCAACCACTCAGTCCCCACAGACACATGATGCGTCTGTCACAAAATGAGACAATGGCGTGCAGCGGGATGGGACACCACACCAACATGCTTCGTTGGCGGCCTTACAGGCCATGTTCCCCTGTATCTCAATGTGACCAGGTATCCACCTCCTTGCCAATGTGTTGCAGCCGCTGTAAGGAGTCACGGATGAGCTGAATCAACTAGTCTACTGGACACATTTGGTCAAGTATCGTCTACTGGAGACATCTGGTGAAGTGCTTGTAGTGCACTAAGCGAATCGGAAGATACAAGAACCTTGTACGGTGATGTCTCTGCGTCTTCTCCAGTGCCATCATAATGCCATATAACTCGGCACCATAATTTGTAAACTGTTCCGGAAGAGGCACTCAGGAAACACTATCATGGGAACTAGCGGTACAGCCGAGGACATTCTTTTGCTGTGATCCATCCAGATAAAGAACGGTGAAACTTTGGCACCTACTTAAAATGAAAGAAACAAAGTTGTAAAAAAGTTATGGGTTCACCATCCTGTGCACACAGACTCACATCTGGGCTGCCCCGAGAGGCTCCTCTTGATATCCGAATGCCGTCATGTGTCCAGTATATAATATCTTGAGGTAGGAAACACGGGCTGATCAGTAGACGACGCTGCCGTAATCTAAACGTGATCGAACGTCCTATAAAATTGGGGGACGAGGGACCTGTCAGTTCCCCATGCTTTACCGCTAGCTAGAATTTAACACAGCTCCAGCGCGCGATGAAATACCTAGCAGATTCTATACGGATTTTGCGGCTGAGTTGGGCTTTCTGTTGAACACCGTCCGTTTAAAATCACTCCATAGTTGATAATTCACGGGTTGGAGGTGTCTTCCTCCAATTAGACTGTTCAACGTCATGCCTGAACTATTAGCCAAAAACAATTGTAGCGAAATACGCACATTTCATGCACAAAAGTAGCCAAGAAATACTGGATTCTTTCGCAAAAGAGGCGATTCGGATCGAGATATTCAATCATAATCAAAGAGCTAGCCCACCAGCAGGTAAACTTCATAAGACATGGTTCAAATGGCTCTAAACACTATGGGACTTAACATTTGAGGTCATGAGTCCCCTAGAACTTAAAACTACTTAAACCTACCTAACCCAAGGACATCACACATATCCATGCCCGAGGCAGGATTCGAACCTACGACCGTAGCAGCAGTGCGGTTCCGGACTGAAGCAACTAGAACCGCTAGGGCACAGCGGCCGGTGTAAGACAGTATAAAACCAAACATTTCGTAAGCAGAAAAAAATAATTGTAACTCGTTCTACAGAGAAATAAGTATAACGATATGAACGATATAATCTGCAGCGCAGTGGTTCTCTCTCCGTCTGCCGTATAAAAGGAGGGGGGGGGGGGGGCGTTCTGAACTGCCAAATACTAATATTTATTTTTCTTTTGAAGCCTTTACTAAAATGACTGCTAATGATATTATTTTCAATTAATTACTTTCAATCTATTTATTTATTGTTAATCTTTCGTTGCATCGTTTTCATCATCGTACTGACTTTTTTATTTGGTCTTATATTTCTTCTTATCATTGTCCTTTATTTTGGAATCTCCTTCTGTCACCTAAAACCTGTAAATGAGTGGCAACCATAACTGTTCATCAGCCGGTATCGTGTCGGATCGCGTACCAAAAGCGAGAAGTTGCAATACGCTTTTAGCGCTGAGAATTGATTTATTTTCTCCCTCGAGTTTGGTCGTACACCTCGCCTTGAGCAAAGCGAGCGTGAGTTAAGAGTTATTGCCACATGTTGCTGACCGCCGTTTCCTCGGACACACCACACGTCAAGAAGGTGTCGCCACGTTAGGAAACGAGTGTAAATTCAGGGATACAAAACGCTTTGTCTGCCGCAGTTCTGCCACTGGTAGCAGCTTGGCAATATCGCTCCGCGTTACACGAACGGCACTTCAGCAGTTGCTAAGTGACCCACCGTGTTTGCGTATCGCCTTTAAGCGAGGGGTAGCCGATGTGCCAACACTGTAGCGCCAAACAACAGACGTCAACTATCAAGAAATTTTAAATGGACTACATCGTACACTACTGGCCAATAAAATTGCTACACCAAGAAGAAATCAAGACGATAAACGGGTATTCATTGGACAAATATATCATACTAGAACTGACATGTGATTACATTTTCACGCCATTTGGGTGCACACATCCTGAGAAATCAGTACCCAGAACAACCACCTCTAGCTGTACTACCAGCCTTGATACGCCTGGGCATTGAGCCAGACAGAGCTTGGATGGCGTGTACAGCTACAGCTGCCCACGCAGCTTCAACACGATACCACAGTTCATCAAGAGTAGAGACGGGCGTATTGCAACGAGCCAGTTGCTCGGCCACCATTGACCAGACGTTTTCAATTAGTGAGAGATCTGGAGAATGTGCTGTCCAGGGCAGCAGTCGGACATTTTCTGTATTCAGAAAGGTCCGTACAGGACCTGCAACATGCGGTCGTGCATTATTCTGCTGAAATGTAGGGTTTCGCAGGGATCGAATGAAGGGTAGAGCCACGGGTCGTAACACATCTGAAATGTAACGTCCACTGTTCAAAGTGCCGTCGATGCGAACAAGGGGTGACCGAAACGTGTACCTAATGGCAACCCATACCGTCACGTCAGGTAATACGCCAGTATGGCGAAGACGAAAAAATGACGTTATGCCATTCGTGCACCCAAGTTCGTCGTCGAGGACACCATCTCAGGCGCTCCTGTCTGTGATGCAGCGTCAAGGGTAACCGCAGCCACGGTCTCCGAGCTGATTGTTCTTGCTGCTGCAAAACGTCGTCGAACTGTTCGTGCAGATGGTTGTTGTCTTGCAAACGTCCCCATCTGTTGACTCAGGGATCGAGACGTGGCTGCACGGTCCGTTACAGCCATGCGGATAACATGCCTGTCATCTCGACTGCTAGTGATACGAAGCCGTTGGGATCCAGCACGGCGTTCCGTATTACCCTCCTGAACCCACCGATTCCATTTCTGCTAACAGTCATTGGATCTCGACCAACGCGAGCAGCAATGGCGCGATACGATAAACCGCAATCGCGATAAGCTACAATCCGACCTTTATCAAGGTCGGGAATGTGATGGTACGCATTTCTCCTGCTTACACGAGGCATCACAACAACGTTTCACCAGGCAGCGCCGGTCAACTGCTGTTTCTGTATGAGAAATCGGCTGGAAACTTTCCTCATGTCAGGACGTTGTAGGTGTCGTCACCGGCGCCAACCTTGTGTGAATGCTCTGAACAGCTAATCATTTGCATATGACGGCATCTTCTTCCTGTCGGTTAAATTCCGCGTCTGTCTTTCTGGTGTAGCAATTTTAATGGCCAGTAGTGTACATTCCGGCGGTGGACAACCTTTACCAAAAACAGTGGTGGAACTACTGACACATTATTATGAAAATTCCGGCCCCGGTAGCTGAGTGGTCAGCGCGACAGACTGTCAAAATTGAGGGCCCGGGTTCGATTCCCGGCTGGGTCGAAGATTTTCTCCGCTGAGGGCTGCGTGTTGTGTTGTCCTAATCGTCATCATTTCATCTCCATCGACGCGCAAGTCGCCGAAGTGGCGTCAAATCGAAAGACTTGCACCAGGCGAACCGTCTACCCGACGGGAGGCCCTAGTCACGGGCCATTTTTTTTAATGAAAAGTGGCATCACATCTGCATGGATAATTACCATAACAATGCAAAACTTGTAGACAAGTTACTTGAAAAGAAAATTCGAGTTTGTGGAACGACACGGAGAAAGAGGATTTCCCGAAAAATTAGAGCGCGCAGAAGTCAACGTGCTTGGCATCAACGAAAAGGTGACAAGTAATCCGAATTAGTGCTGCCGGCGCCGAGCTAATACATTTGCACGCGACGTGCGGACGGCAAAGTGTTAATACTCGACTTGGGCAGCGGGCGTCTCGCCGCGCTAGCGTGGCACACGCGTCAGCTTCTTCCAAGTCTGCCGACGCCTGTCCGCCCGACACTATACGGTGCGCCCTTCCTACCGCGAAATCGTCACCCCGGTCGCAGACTTCTCTGGGCAGTTCACAGCGAACGGAGACAAGGAAGTCGCTGACACGAAACGGCGCCTCTGTTTAGTGTAGCAGTGGCGAGTCTAACGGCGGGGCGACCACTTCCGGCGGACGTCGCGACGCCACAGGCCAACTTCCGCGTCCTCCGCTTCACTGCAAACGCGGCGACAGGGAGCAGAACGGCTGCAGCGGCGGGCACGCATGGAGCCCGGGTACCCCGCAACTAAACGCCCACACTGGTACGGCGCTGTTTGGACGGCGGTACCGGGACCCGGCAAGTCCTGACAAAACTCTACCGTCTGGTGAGCAACATGTATGAGACAGGCGAAATACCCTCAGACTTCAGGAAGAATATAATAATTCCAATCCCGAAGAAAGCAGGTGCTGACAGATGTGAAAATTACCGAACTATCAGTTCAATAAGCCACGGCTGCAAAAAACTAACGCGAATTCTTTACACACGAATGGAGAAACTAGTAGAAGCCGAGCTCAGGGAAGATCAGTATGGATTCCGTAGAAATGTTGGAACACGTGAGGCAATACTGATCTTAAGCCTAATCTTAGAACAAAGATTAAGGAAACGCAAACCTACGTTTCTAGCATTTGTAGACTTAGAGAAACCTTTTGATAATGTTGACTGGAATACTCTCTTTCCAATTCTGAAGGTGGCAGGGGTAAAATACAGGTAGCGAATGGCTATTTACAATTTCTACAGAAACCAGATGGCACTTATAGGAGTCGAGGGACATGAAAGGGAAGCAGTGGTTGGGAAGGGAGTGAGACAGGGTTGCAGCCTCTCCCCGATGTTATTCAATCTGTATATTGAGCAAGCAGTAAAGGAAACAAAAGAAAAAATTGGAGTAGGTATTAAAATCCAGGGAGAAGAACTAAAAACTTTGAGGTTCGCCGATGACATTGTAATTCTGTCAGAGACGGCAAAGGACTTCGAAGAGCAGTTGAACGGAATGGACAGTGTCTTGCAAGGAGCAAATAACATGAACATCAACAAAAGCGAAACGAGGATAAAGGAATGTAGTCGAATTAAATCGGGTAATGCTGAGGGAATTAGACTAGGAAATGAGACACTTGAAGTAGTAAAGGAGTTTTGCTATTTGGGGAGCAAAATAACTGATGATGGTCGAAGTAGAGAAGATATAAAATGTAGACTGGCAATGCCAAGGAAAGCGTTTCTCAAGAAGAGAAATTTGTTAACATCGAGTATAGATTTAAGTGTCAGGAAGTCACTTCTGAAAGTATTTGTATGGAGTGTAGCCATGTATGGGAGTGAAATATGGACGATAAATAGTTTGGACAAGAAGAGAATAGAAGCTTTCGAAATGTGGTGCTACAGAAGAACGTTGAAGATCAGGTGGGTAGATCAGATAACTAATGAGGAGGTATTGAATAGGATTGGGGAGAAGAGAAGTTTGTGGCACAACTTGACTAGGAGAAGGGATCGGTTGGTAGGACATGTCCTGGATCACAAATGTAACATTGGAGAGCAGCGTGGACGGTAAAAATCGTAGGAGACCAAGAGATGAATACACTAAGCATATTCAGAAGGATGTAGGTTGCAGTAGGTACTGGGAGATGAAGAAGCTTGCACAGGATAGAGTAGCATGGAGAGCTGCATCAAACCAGTCTCAGGACTGAAGACCACAACAACAACAACAAGGGACCACTTCCCATTTCGCAGTTGCTCACGCTGACCACGGGGCCACGGCGCTGCTGAGCTTACATTGTCCTTGATGTTACGTATCTTGCGCATGGACTACTAAGTTTGTATATTTTGCTTATTTTTTTCATAATTCCACACAACTTCTTCGTGTTTTCTCGATTGGTCTGCGTTCAGTTTTTCAAGGCCTACCCACTGTGCCAACTTATAACTACATCTGAGGGGGCTGCGATAGGAAGGTTCCCATGTGAGAAGTGTTTATCTTCGCCCGCGGCGCGGGTAGGAGATCCCACGGCGGCGGAGTCCACGCCTGCACGCAGATAAGGCGGCCCTCGGCCCATGCCGGCCAATCCGTCTGTCAACAGCGGAGCGGCCGTTACGTAAGGCGCGGCCTGATGACCGTGACGTCACAGCAGCGTGCCGCGCACGTGAGGCGAGCGGGTCACGGCCGCGCAGCGCCTGCTGTAGCGTCGCGGGGAGTTGTACCAGGTGCATTCAAGTTCTAAGGCCTCCGATTTTCTTTCTAATTAACTACTCACCCGAAACCGATGAAACTGGCGTTACTTCTCGACGTAATCGCCCTGCAGACGTACACATTTTTGACAACGATGACGCCACGATTCCATGCCAGCGGCGAAGGCTTCTTTACGAGTCTGTTTGACCACTGGAAAACCGCTGAGGCAATAGCAGCACGGCTGGTGAATGTGCGGCCACGGAGAGTGTCTTTCGTTGTTGGAAAAAGCCAAAAGTCACTAGGAGCCAGGTCAGGTGAGTAGGGAGCATGAGGAATCACTTCAAAGTTGTTATCACGAAGAAACTGTTGTGTAACGTTAGCTCGATGTGCGGGTGCGTTGTCTCGGTGAAACATCACACGCGCAGCCCTTCCCGGGCGTTTTTGTTGCAGTGCAGGAAGGAATTTGCTCTTCAAAACATTTTCGTAGGATGCACCTGTTACCGTAGTGCCCTTTGGAACGCAATGGGTGAGGATTACGCCCTCGCTGTCCCAGAACGTGGACACCATCATTTTTTCAGCACTGCCGGTTACCCGAAATTTTTTTGGTGGCGGTGAATCTGTGTGCTTCCATCGAGCTGACTGGCGCTTGGTTTCGGGATTGAAAAATGGCATCCACGTCTCATCCATTGTCACAGCCGACGAAAAGAAAGTCCCATTCGTGCTGTCGTTGCACGTCAACATTGCTCGGCAACATGCCACACGGGCAGCCGTGTGGTCGTCCGTCAGCATTCGTGGCGCCCACCTGGATGACACTTTCCGCATTTTCAGGTCGTCGTGCAGGATTGTGTGCACAGAACAGACAGAAGTGCCAACTCTGGAGGCGACCTGTTCAACAGTCATTCGGCGATCCCCCAAAACAATTCTCTCCACTTTCTCGACCGTGTCGTCAGACCGGCTTGTGGGAGCCCGAGGTTGTTTCGGTTTGTTGTCACACGATGTTCTGCTTCAATAAACTGTCGCACCCACGAGCGCACTTTCGACACATCCACGACTCCATCACCACATGTCTCCTTCAACAGTCAATGAATTTCAATTGGTTTCACACCACGCAAATTCAGAAAACGGATGATTGCACGCTGTTCAAGTAAGGAAAACGTCGCCATTTTAAGTATTAAAAAGAGTTCTCATTCTCGCCGCTGGCGGTAAAATTCCATCTTCCGTACGGTGCTGCCACCTCTGGGACGTATTGACAATGAACGCGGCCTCATTTTAAAACAATGCGCATGTTTCTATCTCTTTCCAGTCCGGAGAAAAAAAGTCGGAGGCCTTAGAACTTGAATGCACTTCGTATATCCCGATCCTCGCCTCGAACGTACGGAACCTCACGAGACCGCACGGCAGACGCTACATGCGGGGATGGATCAGCGGGCAAATCCGCCAGGATCCGAGACAGACAGACACAGAACAGCATATACCGCATCATTTCAGCGAACCGACTCTGTGCCCACCCCACCAAGTAACAGCATCCGGTGGTAGGAGGTCTCCTCCAGCCTGGAGCTGATGAGCCCATCTTTCCCTGATCTTCCTGAATGGCTTGCCGCCGGAGCGTACACAGATGCTTCGCAGGCTCACACTTTCCCACATTGCACAAAAAGTTCTTAAACTCCTGCGAGGAAGTAGCGCCTTAAGCCGTCGGCACACGGACCGTGCTGTCGAACGTTAACGTGGAGCGTTCCAAGTCCGACGTGCTGCTGAACGCTCAGGAGCGATGCGACTATGTGCACACGGTACGTGGGACCCAACGTGGTATACGCGATGCCAACGCGCTCCAGCGGCAGTTGAGCGACGTTTCTAGTTCGTAAATCACACTGTTCACTCAACGGGCGCGCGTAAAATTCCCGCGTTAGCTCCATTAAAATGCACGTTTCTTCCATCGTCCACGAAAAGGCAAGTACAATCTACCATCAGTAAGGACAGAGGCTTATTAAAGTTCCGGAACCAACAGTGCGGTACAAATTTGGAATACTTCTCCGCATAAGATAAACATTATTTCATCGTTCCCACATTTTAGTAAAACCCCAAGGCAATTCTTACCTGATCACTATTCCTACCCAGTAGCAGAATTTTTACAACATGTGAATTACGAAGCGTGAACGGAAAAGAAGCAAAATATCTATATACGAGTAGCGCAAGCTGTCCTTTAGATTAAGCCAATCGAACGAAGTCACCCATCAAAAAAAGGGGAACTTGTACTTACATAACTTCAAATATAACAGTCTATACTTATATTAAGCTAATAACAAAGCAACAGAACCTAATAAAAACGCGAATGTTAAGAAAAAAAATTGTTTGTGTCAGGACGCGAAACACCGCTCAAAAAAAACCTCATTACTAGACATTGATGCTATTCATTACGCTTTTTTTTTAAAAAAAATCTCATTTAGTTCGTATTTTTTCGTTGAATCTGATCGGGCCGGGAGTCGTAAGACACCCTTTTAAGTTCGTTGTTATTCTATTATCTCAGTTTTTTTGTTACAGAGGGCAGCTAACCCTCTGACCGAAAACGCTGAGCTACCGTGTCGGCTTACGCTAAATCAACATCACAGCTCTAGTAACTTATCATAGTATGTTACCTCTCGCTAAAAACATTATTCCTAGTTATGTTACTAATTGAAATTTAATTATAACACATTGTACCAAGAACAATGCGTTTTGGGTGGATCTTCAGTGTGTCGCTGCCTTCCAATAGCCTACTCTCATAATACACAAGTTACAAGAATTCTTTTGCCACGAATATGATGTTACTCATTATTTTATTGGCAGGAATCACACAGTTAGCAACGGATTTTGCAGTGATTCTCAACTTGCTGGTGCTCAGAAATGGCACATATAGGTACAGGCTCGAAATGAATGGCAATATGGCGCCTCACAAGTCTGTACTGAAGGGAGACGGCGTGCTAGTGACGTAGGTTGCGTTGTGCCATGTCATTGGTCAACGCTCAGAATATCTGACATGTCAGATATCGCTCTGCATGTTCGGAAAGACTGCCGCACGTGCTGTTCCACGCTGTGACGCCAGAAACTCGGCACGCTCAACGCTCGGATGCTTGGTCCGTGTGCCGACGGCTTTACACTCATGGGGTAGCAATACGCAGACATAAAGACGACGTTACTCTCACGTGCACGAGGTGTTAAAGGTCAGAGTATTGGCGAAGCTCTCACTTGTACTCTGGTGGTTCATGTCAAATGGCTTCCGATGTCATTGTGAAATTAACACTTTGAACGCGGAATGATAGCTCGAGGTAGACGCATGTGACATATCAGTAGCTGAGTGGTCATCGCAAAAGAATGTCAATCCAAAGGGCCCGGGTTCGATTCCCGGCTGGGTCGGAGATTTTCTCCGCTCAGGGACTGGGTGTTGTGTTGCCCTCATCGTCATCATTTCATCCCCATCGACGCGCAAGGGGCCGAAGTGGCGTCAAATCGAAAGACTTGCACCAGGCGAGCGGTCTACCCGACGGGAGGCCCTCGTCACACGGCATTTATTTTAGTTGGAGCCCAGGAAACTGAAAAAATGTGGCGTGTTCAATTCAACCCCGATTTGTTGGTCTCGTGGTAGGGTTTGAGCGTCACACAGACCCCATGAGCCCATGAACCCAGGTTGTCAACAAAGAACTGTGCAGGCTGGTGGTGGCTTCATAATGGTGGGGGCTCTGTTTACTTGGAATGGACTGGGTCCTCTAGTCCAACTGAAGCCATCATTCAGTGGAGATGGTTATGTTCGCCTAGTTGGAGACCAATTGCAGCCGTTCATGGAGTTCATGTTACCAAACAGCGATGCAATTTTTATGGGTGACCATATCACTGGGCCGCAATTATTCATGACGCTTAGCGACCGACGACCTCAGCAGTTTGGTCCCATTAAGTCCTCACCACAAATTTCCAAAAATTTCGCATCGTGCACGTAGAAGGCCCCGGTGCTGCTGTGACGCAGACGGGCGGCTGTTGCTTTACACGCCGGCCCTGCTCACTACCCCACGTGAGACAATCAACCGCCAGCGACACGAGTTCAGAGATTACGGGCCCACACGGAGCCGGTGTAGGAACACTACTGGCGCACGGTGTCCAACTTGGCTCGGCAAAATTGCATTAGCGCTCTGTCCGCGGTTGGCGGGTTTCTCGTCGCTTAAGATAGCGAAGTTAAGGAATAGCTACTCCTTTTCCGTTTTGTGGAGAACTGCGCAGTTACCAGTCGTGCACAGGTAGGGTGAATATTCCAACGGGGGACCACATGGTGAAAATTGCCCTGAGTATGGCGGCAATTTAAATAATGTCATTTTGAATAATTGATTATAAGTTTATCAATCGCTGTTATACTCCACACAACTACGTTGTCAAAAAAACTTCGTTTACGACAATAATTGACAGAAAAATGACTATTAAGCGTTACGTCACAAGTATTTATTGGGAAACAGCTAAAACGGCCGTGCAGTCCTGCTATATGTTCCCTGTGTTTGAGGTTTGCTGGAGCGACAAGAACGTTATTTTCAGAATCCATATAAATAAAAATCAATTGTCGAATGTATCAACAATTACCGCCTGATCGATCTGGTTGATTTTTCTTTTGTTGTGTTGGTAATTGTCAGAACAAGGTTTACAGGAACGTAAATTTTTCCAAAATCCACCGGAAAAGAAGCAAATTAAAATCGATTGTGAAACCTCATCACCTCAGAACTGCTTAACCTGTTTGGTTGACTGATAACCTCGTTCTTTAATCCCTCTAATTTCCAGGCCAACAAAACGACTTGTTCTTTCTTTTCTTTTTTATGTTCGTAATTGAGCATGATAATGGTGTTTTTGGTACGAAAAACAAAAAATTTCATTCACTTTCGTAGCTCTACTTGTACATATTTGATAACAAAAGAAAAAAATGTATATATAGCCATTAAAACTACTTACACCATGAAGAGGACGCGCTACAGACGGAAAATTTAACTGGCAGGAAGAAGATGCTGTGATATGCAAATGATTAGCTTTTCAGAGCATTCACACAAGGTTGGCGCCGGTGGCGACACCTACAACGTGCTGACATGAGGAAAGTTTCCAACCGATTTCTCATACACAAACAGCAGTTGACCGGCGTTGTCTGGTGAAACGTTGTTGTGATGCCTCGTGTAAGGAGGAGAAATGTGTACCATCACGTTTCCGACTTTGATAAAGGTCGGATTGTAACCTATCGCGATTGCGGTTTATCGTATCGCGACATTGCTGCTCGCACTGGTCGAGATCTAGTGACTGTTAGCAGAAAATGGAATAAGTGGGTTCAGGAGGGTAATACGGAACGCCGTGCTGGATCCCAACGGCCTCGTATCACTAGCAGTCGAGATGACAGGCATCTTATCCGCATGGCTGTAACGGATCGTGCAGCCACGTCTCGATCCCTGAGTCAACAGATGGGGACGTTTGCAAGACAACAACCATCTGCACGAACAGATCAACGACGTTTGCAGCAGCACAGACTATCAGCTCGGAGATCGTGGCTGCGGTTACCCTTGACGCTGCATCACAGACACGAGCCCCTGCGATGATGTACTGGACGACGAACCTGGGTGCACGAATGGCAAAACTTCATTTTTTCGGATGAATCCAGGTTCTGATTACAGCATCACGATGCTCGCATCCGTGTTTGGCGACATCGCGGTGAACGCACGTTGGAAGCGTGTTTTCGTCATCGCCATACTGGCGTATCAACCGGCGTGATGGTATGGGGTGCCATTGGTTACACGTCTCGGTCACCCCTTGTTCGCATTGACGGCACCTTGAACAGTGTACGTTACATTTCAGATGTGTTACGACCCGTGGCTCTACCCTTCATTGGATCCCTGCGAAACCCTACATTTCAGCAGGATAATGCACGACCGCATGTTGCAGGTCCTGTACGGGCCTTTCTGGATACAGAAAATGTTCGACTGCTGTCCTTGCCAGCACATTCTCCAGATCTCCCACCAACTGAAAACGTCTGGTCAATGGTGGCCGAGCAACTGGCTCGTCACAATACGCCAGTCACTACTCTTGATGAACTGTGGTATCGTGTTGAGGCTGCATGGGCAGCTGTACCTGTACACGCCATCCAAGCTGGGTACACGCCATCCAAGCTCTGTTTGACTCAATTCCCAGGCGTATCAAGGCCGTGATTGTTCTGGGTACTGATTTCTCAGGATCTATGCATCCAAATCAAGTGAAAACGTAATCACGTGTCAGTTCTAGTATAATATATATGTCAAATGAGTACCTGTTTATCATCTGCATTTCTTCTTGGTGCAGCAATTTTAATGGCCGGCAGTGTATATGACGGTGAAACATTTGTTACCGAAAACTTTTTTTACACGCACTCTAATGAACCTTGGGGCAGACTTAAGGTAGGCCAACGAAGGTGAACGAACGAGACACAACGAATTCGCCCGAACGTTGGCCACCGATGCATTGGCACCGTGCCCGACTACCCGCCCTGGAAGGGCGTGCGGCCATGTGGAATGACATTCGTCTCTGATAACTCGCCCACCCTGCTGCCGTTTTGTTGTCGCTATAAAGCGGCGTTTCAATCAGAATCTGAACGGCTGACACTGCGACGGAAGAGGGGAGTTTATCAGTTGGGACAGGTGCAGCATTTATTTTACTGCAAGACGCTCATCATCAGATAAAGGAGGAAACGACCTCTTTTCAAAAGTAGAGAGCCGTGCGCTGGGAAACAATTAGTGTCTACCTTAAAGGTGAATTCAAATATGGGCTGTTTCATACTTTCTCCGGATGAAAGCTGCGGACTTCGAATTGTTATTGAACTCTGCTGGACGTCACATTTCCGAAGAGACTACCTATTTTAGGAGAGCAGTAAATGCAGCAAGAACTTAATATTCTCTCCCGGTTTTTATTTGTTTCTCTTCGTCGTTCGCGGGGAAAAAAAAGATATCAATAAAGACATCATTTTCTTTTTCACATCGTGTACATTATTTTCTAATAGCCGAATTGTCTCCCTCAAATCGCTATCTTTTTCAGTTCCGTTTTTCAACTGCAGCTCTTAGGGACGTGCCCGTCCACGATAAACCTACCAAGGCCAATGCTCTCTCCATATTCCACGCCATACTCCAGTTTTTTTTTAAACACAATAAACACACACTCTTTGCGAGAACAGGCAAACAGCGACTGTTAAAATTAAGTTTTTCAGGAAAGCTACTGTCTTATCGGCTGGTTTTGCTCTTTAACCCATTAGCGCTCTGCGTTGCCATATGACAACGTCTGTAACACTTTTTTTAAAATCGTTGATTTCACGACATCAACGAAGCGAGAGTGTTGGCATCACTGGATTCCTTCTCCGCAAGAATGTGAAGATCACTACAGTGCAATAGTTTTAACAATACATTTAAATACTGCGGCATAAGCAGCGTCGCAAGTCGTCGTTTGCTGAATGACGAAGAAAAATGGAGTATAAGTTCGAGTAAGTACGTTTTACGCAGTAACTTACGATATGTAATTTGGTTTTTTAGTATGGTTGTGCTTTAAATAATCGAATATATATTCTTTGGAGGTTACTGCTTGCTGTGAAATAAATGTTCATTTAGGCCGTTTGAACGTCGGTGTTGCCATATGACTACGCTAGGCGCTTGTACTCAGTAAAAGGACGAATTTTCTCTTTTTTGTTTTAGAAGAGGTTCCTCGCTTGCTGAGACGCTGGAAATTCTTTATAATAACGATATTGAATGTGGTGTGTTTGGTGACCCCCAAGATTATTTTCTAAGAAAGATCGGGGATATTTTGAGGCAGCAATAGAGACGAATGATGGATTATTGTATGTGCGGCGGCTGCACAACTCAGTTGCCACAATGATCTCTTCTTCATGTGGTGCAGAAGAAGTTGGCCGAGTTGAGAGATTCTCGCAACTAAAAAACCGAAATATTATGATTCCCAGACCAAAATTGGTAGCCAAATATAATACATGTATGAGAGGTACTGATCAGGTGGATTAGCATCTAGCAAGCTATTGCATTGCAATAAGAAGCAAGAAATGGTACTGGTGCCTCTTTACATGGATGTTAGATGCCGCCATGCAAAACAGTTGGATTTTGTGTAATAAAGCACGAAACTAAACTATTTCTCAGCTTGATTTCAAGAGAGAAGTAGCAGTACTTGCAAAGACACCAAGCTTTACCAAAAGAAGCCGGCAGACCATCTGCATCAAGGGCGTGTTCCGAGAGCCGCATATCAGACTCAGTTAGATATGATAACACTGACCACCTCGTCCAGCACACACAAGGAAAGAAGAAGAAAAGGTGTGCACACAAGGACGGTAAATCTATTGTGGCAACAATGTGTTCAAACTGTAATGTGGGATTGTGTATTGGCTGAAACTTGCTGGCAGATTAAAACTGTGTGCCAGGCCGAGACTCGAACTCGGGACCTTTGCCTTTCGCGGGCAAGTGCTCTACCGACTGAGCTACCAAAGCACGACTCACGCCCGGTACTCACAGCTTTACTTTTGCCAGTACCTCGTCTCCTACCTTCCAAACTTTACAGAAGCTCTCCTACGAACCTTGCAGAACTAGCACTCCTGAAAGAAAGGATACTGTGGAGACATGGCTTAGCCACAGCCTGGGGGAGGATTCCAGAATGAGATTTTCACTCTGCAGCGGAGTGTGCGCTGATATGAAACTTCCTGGCAGATTAAAACTGTGTGTCCGACCGAGACTCGAACTCGGGACCTTTGCCTTTCGCGGGCAAGTGCTCTACCGACTGAGCTACCAAAGCACGACTCACGCCCGGTACTCACAGCTTTACTTTTGCCAGTACCTCGTCTCCTACCTTCCAAACTTTACAGAAGCTCTCCTACGAACCTTGCAGAACTAGCACTCCTGAAAGAAAGGATACTGCGGAGACATGGCTTAGCCACAGCCTGGGGGATGTTTCCAGAATGAGATTTTCACTCTGCAGCGGAGTGTGCGCTGATATGAAACTTCCTGGCAGATTAAAACTGTGTGCCCGACCGAGACTCGAACTATGGACCTTTGCCTTTCGCACACCTTTTTTGAGGGGTGACTTCGTTCGATTGGGTTAATATACAGGGCAGCTTGCGCTACTTGTATGAAGATATTTTGCTCCTTTTCCTTTCACGCTCCGTAATTGACATTTTGCAAAGATTCTCCTACTGGATAGGACCACTGATAAAGTAAGACTAACGTTGGGTTTTACTAACATGTGGGAATGATGAAATAATGTTTATCTTATGCGGAGCAGTATTCCAAATTTGTACCGCACTGTTTGTAACGGAACTTGTATAAGCTTGTGTCCTTATTGATTGGACACGGTAGTTTCCTTCTCGTGGACGATGGAAGAAATGTGTGTTTTAATAGAGTTGACGTGGGAATTTTGGGCGGGCCCGTTGAGTAAACAGTGTGATTTACATACTAGAAACGTCGCTCAGCTGCCGCTGGAGTGCGTTGCGATCGCGTATACCACGTTGGGGCCCACGTACCTGTGAACATAGTCGCATCGCCCCTGAGCGTTGATCAGCACGTTGAACTTAGCACGCTCAACATTAACATTCCGCAGCACGGTCCGTGAGCCGACGGCTCAAGCAAATGACGCCCAACGAGGCGACTGGTTGTCGTTCGTTGGGTCGCATACCTGGCGCCAGCTGTGGCGGAGGTGGCCAGCCAGAGCTGCTTGCAACTGTCAAGAACAATAAGACTACAGAGACCGTTGTGCCTCGTTCTCTACTGGCCGTGGCCTGGGTGCTCCGTCCACGGCGTGTGTGGGTGTCGGAGCACTAGTCCAGCCTGCGTGCGCGCCTGTGTTCGCAGCGCAACGTCCGCAATTAGCCCACCAGTTAGCAGCATTCCTGGAGTGTCTGCTTCACGGCCGCAACGGCGCAAATGGCGCGCTGCCTATCCACGTCGGAACAGTGTCTAAAAACATTAAAAATTTCAAGAAGAGTAACTCGAACTTGACAATGGCGTTGTAATTTCATCGGAAAAATATTGCACTACGTGATCAAAAGTATCCCGACACCCCCTGCAAAACATATTACTGCCAGGTACTCCATTTTAGTGGCACCAATAGTCATTGTCGTGAGAGAGCAGAATCGGCCTCTCTGCGGAACTTAACGGACTTCGAACGCGGTCAGATGATTTTCTGTCATACGTCTGTACGCGAAATTTCGACACTGCTAAACATCCCTAGGTCCACTGTTTCCGATGTGACAGTGAAGTGCAAACGTGAAGAGACACGTACAGCACAAAACCGTACAGGCCGAACTCGTCTGTTGACTGACACAGACCACCGACAGTTCAAATGGCTCTGAGCACTATGGGACTTAACTTCTGAGGTCATCAGTCCCCTAGAACTTAGAACTGCTTAAACCTAACTAACCTAAGGACATCACACACATCCATGCCCGAGGGAGCATTAGAACCTGCGACAGCAGCGGTCGCGCGGTTCCGGACTGTAGCGCCTAGAACCGCTCGGTCACGAAAGGCCGGCGCAAATGCTAGAAGAAGAAGAAGAAGAAGAAGAAGAAGAAGAAGAAAAAAATGGTAGTATTGGGTCGCGAATCACCGCTCCAAGGAGGATGTCTCAACTCGGCAGTGACGCTACTCCTTACACTAAACGAACAACACTCGCCTTGTATCTAATCATATTATGTTACGCCGTCCTGAAAACCTTAATCCTAGTTATGTTACTAATTGAAATTCAATTATAACAAATTGTACCAAAAACAATGCGTTTTGGGCGGATCTTCAGTGTGTCGCTGGCTTCAAATGGGCTACTCCCATAATACGCAAGTTACTATAATTCTTTTGCCACGAATATGTTTCTCGTTATTTTACTGGAACGAATCACACAGTTGACAACGGGTTTTGCAAAGATTTTCAATTTACTGGTGCTCAGAAACGGCTTATATACTTACAGGCTCGAAATAAAGGTCAATATGGCAGTGTAGCAACACTGGAAGACGTGAGGCAATAATGACCTTACGACTTATCTTAGAAAATGAATTAAGGAAAGGCAAACCTACGTTTCTAGCATTTGTAGACTTAGAGAAAGCTTTTGACAATGTTGACTGGAATACTCTCTTTCAAATTCTAAAGGCGGCAAGGGTAAAATACAGGGAGCGAATGGCAATTTACAATTTGTACAGAAACCACATGGCAGTTATAAGAGTCGAGGGGCATCAAAGGGTAGCAGTGGTTGGGAAGGGAGTAAGACAGGGTTGTAGCCTCTCCCCGATGTTATTCAATCTGTATATTGAGCAAGCAGTAAAGGAAACAAAAGAAAAATATGGAGTAGGTATTGAAATCCATGGAGAAGAAAGATAATGGAATTTAGTCAAATTAAATCGTGTGATGCTGAGGGAATTAGATTAGGAAATGAGACACTTAAAGTAGTAAAGGAGTTTTGCTATTCGGGGAGCAAAATAACTGGCGATGGTTGACGTAGAGAGGATATAAAATGTAGACTGGCGATGGCAAGGAAAGCGTTTCTGAAGAAGAGAAATTTGTTAACACTAAGTACAGATTTAACTGTCAGGAAGTCATTTCTGAAAGTATTTGTATGGAGTGTAGCCATGTATGGAAGTGAAACATGGACGATAAATAGTTTGGACAAGAAGAGAATGTAAGCTTTCGAAATGTGGTGCTACAGAAGAATGTTGAAGATTAGATGGGTAGATCACATAACTAATGAGGAGGTATTGAATAGAATTCGAGAGAAGAGAAATTTGTGGTACAACTTGACTAGAAGAAGGGATCGGTTGGTAGGACATTTTATGAGGCATCAAGGGATCACAAATTTAGTACTGGAGGGTAAAAATCGTAGAGGGAGACCAAGAGATGAATAGACTAAGCAGATTCAGAAGGATGTAGGTTGCAGTAGGTACTGGGAGATGCCGAGGCTTGCACAGGACAGAGTAGCATGGAGAGCTGGATCAAACCGTCACATGACTGAAGACAACAACAACAACAACAACATCAACTCTGATCCTAACCACCCCTCCATTCCTCTGTCCTTTTCCCGGGCTCCATCTCCCCCAATTCCATCCTCTGTTTTTCCCTACCACCCCTCTCTCTGCCACGGTCTCTCCTCGGAGTCCTTTTGCATTTCCCTCATCAGCCTCTTCTCATTCCCTCTCGCGTCTGCGCTGTCCCTCTCCCCCCTTATGACTCCTCTGCCTCCTTGCCCCCCCCCCCCCTCCCCCAGTTTTTCGGTTTTTGCTTCCTCCTTCCTTGTTCTTGGCCCTCCTCCAGGTCCATCTGCCTTTGGCTCGGGAGTGTCATCTTTGTGCCGCCATTTTCGTGCAGTGTTTTACAGTGAGTGTTCCATGTTGTGTTTTTTGGGAAGTGTTGCGAACGGCCATCATACTGTCGCTGGGTGTACTTTTTATCTCTAGCGAACAGAAACGAGACTGTCGCCATGTTTTTTTAATTGTGTGTCTAGTATGTTAATTGTCTGATACATGTGTCTTTTATTAACATTGCCAACCCCTTTTGCTTTCTGTTTTAACTTTCCCCCTTTTTCCGCCACTTCACACTTTAAGTCACCGTTTTATCGCCTGTTTTTCTTGTTTCTTTTCTTGTTCCGTTTTTAAAACAAATGTCTGTTGGCTGCAGAGCAGCGTACTAAGCTGCTGCCAGCCCGCCCCCTTCGCCAAGAATTTAAATTCGATAAAGGAATAACAAAACAAAAAAAAGCAGAATTTGGTCCGTCTCTAAGGCAGCGCCATCTCGCAGTGCGGAGACGGACGAGCGCTGCGCCTGCGCTGTTGTGCTTAGCGGGGCGCGCTTTAGTGGGACTCTGTACACAACAGTTCCGTATCTCAAGATAATCGCTAGAGGACCGACTATGAACGGTTTCGATGTGACCCAAAATGTTTGAGGCGGCCCGTACGAATCGCCGCCTACAACCCCTGAGAAGGCTGCGACAGGTACTGTGGGCTCCCCCCTGGGTACGACTTTATACAGTGCTACCAGGGCGTCGGCAGTACGGCGCTGCGGCTCTCCAGTTGGTGGGGTGTCGTGGCCGCCGCGGCCGCAGGGCCAATTTGCGAGCCACGGCCGGCCGGCTAGATTGCTCGCTTGCCTCGCGGCACGTCTCGTAGCTGCGGCGCGCTGACGGGGCGAACCGACACCGACGACAGGTCGGGACACACACGGCCGTGCCGAGACACGTGCGAGTGTCGGCCGTCACCCGGGCAACGAAATACGTCATCAAAACAAACGTAGCGCAGCGGGCCCCAGTTGACCGGGCCGTGCACGGGGAACGCCAACGGGCCGGGCGCGATTCGCCGTGTTTACTTTTTCACGTGAGGGACCCGGCCTGACGGTAGAGTTGTCCTGCGAGCTGTGCAACTGCTCAAGACTGTTCTGTGTACAAAACACGGATGTGGAACGACTAATAGAAGAAGTTCGTAAGTCTCCTGTTCTATACGGCCAGGGAAGTGGAAACTACAGGAATATCGAGTACAAAGACAGAGTTTGGAACACAACTGCAACAAATCTACAAGCCAAAGCTAAGACAAAAACTATACAAGTTTTAATACCCGAAAGATATTTATTTACTTTTTATTTTACAAACAGATGTTTGGTTTATGTCATCGTTACATTGCCAAGGCGACATGTTGTTGCCATTCCGCAGTCCCTTGTGGAGAATTCAGGAATTTTTTGAGTTGTTCTCGTACAGCAAATGCAGCATCTGTCGCTCTCCCACGACTTCGAGGTAGGTTTCGAAGATTTGACGATCTTCCAGGTCCCTCAGCAGTTTCCTTCTGATCCATCCCCTGTTCTGGCACCTTACAACCTTCCATTTTTTCGAATAAAGTTGTACAGTACACACACGCAGCCGTCAGAATGATTGTAAGGTTATTACGATCTCCCTGAAGGATTCTTCTAAATATTCGAAATTTCTGTTGCAGTATACCGAATGCATTTTGCGATATTCTTCTTGCCGGACTCAAAACGATAATATACCCTTGTCATTTGTTAAGTTCCTGCCAGGATATGGTCGCATCAAGTACGTTCTGAGAGGAAAAGCTTCAACGCCTACAATTACCATTGGAAGTTTAATATCAGTTCCGGATAAAGTTTTACTTCCGAGGTTTGAATTTACTAGAATGCCTCCATCATCAGAGTTTTTTCCGTATGCTCCCACGTCTATTGCAATAAAGTTACAACATGGGTCAACTTAGCCTCATCACATATGAGATGAGACAATAATGTTCGAAACTCTCCCTGTACTGGCCTTGTTTTCCAGCCACTGTGGATCGATAATTTTCTTCTCCTCGTTTGCCTTCGTTCTTTTTCCTCTTCGTCTAAAGCAAGTGCTGTAAGTCCGGGTTCACTATCACGAAAATCAGTGAACATGTTTTACAGCTCTCACAAACAGAAACACAGATCACTACAGGGAACAACAGACACACGGGCGTGCCCCGGTCAGGAACGGAGCGTCACTCGTCCCACGCTGCGCCACCACACGGCCCGGACGTGTGAGTCGCCACCTTCAGTTGTAAGTTGGCACAGTGGATAGCCCTTGAAAAACTGAACACAGACCAATCGAGAAAACAGGAAGAAGTTGTGCGGAACTATGAACAAAATAAGCAAAATATACAAACTGAGTAGTCCACGGGCAAGATAGGCAACATCAAGGATAATGTGAGCTCAGCAGAGGCGTGGTCACGGATGGATGGCAATGAAAATGGAAGACGAAAATAGAAGAGGTAGCTGGGTTTCGAAAATGGCGCGCAAAGTTCAGAAGGCGCCTCGCTAACCACTCTGGCAACCGAGCGAGGTGGCGCAGTGGTTAGCAGACTGGACTCGCATTCGGGAGGACGACGGTTCAATCCCGCGTCCGGCCATCCTGATTTAGGTTTTCCCTAAATCGCTCCAGGCAAATGCCGGGATGGTTCCTTTGAAAGGGCACGGCCGACTTCCTTCCCCAATCCGATGAGACCTCGCTGCCTGATCTGCTCCCACAAAACAACCCAACCCCACTGTGGCACCATTTCGTTTGCGGATATCACGCGGCCGAAGGCACATATAGTACCGGAAAATACGTGGAGACCTTTGACCGTCGTTTTCTCAGAAACGGTCGAGTACGTAAGGATAAGGAGGGGCTCGTGTTGGCTTGCTTTCACAGCCAGCTTATGGCACTCGCGGGTGGCGGCACCGGCGGCGCGCTGCGCTCCGCTGCCGTGTCCCAGTTGGCGGTAACGGTGCCGCCGCCGCATTCCTGAGGATGCGCGCGCTCGGCCGGAACGCCGCTCGCTTCCCGCTGCCAAAACGTGGACCCGAGCTCTCCTCCCACCACTAACGGCGGCTGCAGCGACGGCACTGAACGCAACGTTTATGCTGATTGCTACAGCCTCAAGGATGTCGCTCTGTACAGCTCAGCGCCGCAGGCTTAACATCCCGACCTTACTGACTATTCGACTACGTTGGCATCTGCATCCAGGATTTCGCCACTAAGGCCCCCACCGCCAATCGAACTGCTTATAAAATGGTTCGTGTAAAACAACGTATCACGTGAACTGCACTACTGTCCATTGAAATTGCTACACCACGAAGACGCGAAATTTAACCCACACGAAGAAGATGCTGTGATATGCATATGATTAGCTTTTCAGAGCATTCACACAAGGTTGGCGCCGGTGGCGACACCTACAACGTGCTGGCATGAGGAAAGTTTCCAGCCGATTTCTCATACACAAACAGCAGTTGACCGGCGTTGCCTGATGAAACGTTGTTTTGATGCCTCGTGTAAGGAGCAGAAACGCGTACCATCACGTTTCCGACTTTGATAAAGATCGGATTGTAGCCTATCGCGATTGCGGTTTATCGTATCGCGACATTGCTGCCCGCGTTGGTCGAGATCCGATGACTGTTAGCAGAATATGGAATCGGTGGGTTCAGGAGGGTAATACGGAACGCCGTACTGGATCCCAACGGCCTCGTATCACTAGCAGTCGAGATGACAGGCATCTTATCCGCACGGCTGTAACGGACCGTGCAGCCACGTCTCGAACACTGAGTCAACAGATGGGGACGTTTGCAAGACAACAACCATCTGCACGAACAGTTCGACGACGTTTGCAGCAGCAAGAACAATCAGCTCGGAGACCGTGGCTGCGGTTACCCTTGACGCTGCATCACAGACAGGAGCGCCTGAGATGGTGTCCTCGACGACGAACTTGGGTGCACGAATGGCATAACGTCATTTTTTCGTCATCACCATACTGGCGTATTACCTGACGTGACGGTATGGGTTGCCATTAGGTACACGTTTCGGTCACCCCTTGTTCGCATCGACGGCACTTTGAACAGTGGACGTTACATTTCAGATGTGTTACGACCCGTGGTTCTACCCTTCATTCGATCCCTGCGAAACCCTTCATTTCAGCAGGATAATGCACGACCGCATGTTGCAGGTCCTGCACGGGCCTTTCTGAACACAGAATATGTTCGACTGCTGCCCTGCCCATCACATTATCCAGATTTATTACCAACTGAAAAGGTCTGGTCAATGGTACACGAGCAACTGGTTCGTCACAATACGCCACTGACTACTCTTGATGAACTGTGGTATCGTGTCGAAGCTGCAAGGGTAGCTGTACCTGTACACGCCATCCGAGCTCTGTTTGACTCAATGCCCAGGCGTATCAAGGCCGTTATTATGGCCAGAGATGGTTGTTCTGGGTACTGATTTCTCTTGATCTGTACACCCAAATTAAGTGAAAATGCAATCACATGTCAGTTCTTGTATAATATATTTGTCGAATGAATACCCGTTTAACATTTGCATTTCGTCTTGGTGCAGCAATTCTAATGGCCAATAGGGAATGTATCGTACACTGATATGAACTTCCTAGTACATTCGCTGGTGTACGAGGACTGGGCAAAAAATTCCGGAGTAGCTTTGTGCGATCATTGTCTCTTTCAAAATTCTCTCCTCCCGCTATTTTTCAATTCCGAAAGCACGCTCGGTACGCCCCTTGCTCGATAGCCCATTCAGCCGTCTTCAAATTTTCTTTTACCACGTCTATCGTTGCTATTCTTCGTCCTGTCAACGGGTGTTACAACTTTAGAAATAAAACAAAGTCTGCATGGGCCAGACAATAAATGAGGCAGCACACTGAAAAAATGGTTCAAATGGCTCTGAGCACTATGGGACTTAACATCTGAGGTCATCAGTCCCCTAGAATTTAGAACTACTTAAACCTAACTAACCTAAGGACATCACACACATCCACGCCCGAGGCAGGATTCGAAACTGCGACCGTAGCGGTCGCGCGGTTCCAGACTGTAGTGCCTAGAAGCGCTCGGCCAGCAGCACAATGATTTTTTTTTTTTTTCTGCAACAGTGACGCACCAACCGGGATGAATGTGCGGAAGCGTTATGGTGACGCAAGAGCCACGATGTGTCTCGCCACATTTCAGGCCGCTTTCTTCTCACACTTTCTCGCAGGCGTCGCAACACGTCCCAATAGTACCGACGGTTAACAGTTTGTCCTTCTTGCACGAATTCACGATGAACTGATCCTTCAAAGAAAACTATGAGCATGGCTTTGACTTTTCACCAGACCTGACGAGCATTCTTCGGTCTCTCTATGAGTACGTTAACCGAACGAGTGTGAAGATTCGACCTTTGTCTCAACAGTACAACCGTAGACCCACGTCTCATCACCGGTAATCATTCTCTTAAGGGACATCTCGATCTCATTTGCGCGATCCAGAAGTTCTTGACAGACTGCGAGGCGAAGATCTTTCTAGCCTTGACTCGTGAGCCATGGGACGAACTTAGCGGCAGCGCACTGCAGCCCAAGATGCTGTGTCAGGATTTCTCGGCGTATACAACTGAAATGCTACGTCCTTCTGCAGTCTCTCGGACAGTCAGTCTTCGATTGGCTCGCACGATTTCAAAAATGGCTCAGAGCACTGTGGGACTTAACATCTATGGTCATCAGAACGTAGAACTACTTAAACCTAACTAACCTAAGGACATCACACAACACCAGTCATCACGAGGCGGAGAAAATCCCTGACCCCGCCGGGAATCGAACCGGGGAACCCGGGCGCGGGAAGCGCACGATTTAGTTGACGTTCGCGACATGAGCGTCGTCGGCAGACATCGAAAGGCGTTCTGAACGAAGTCCGGCAATTTTGAAACCGTGTGAACCATTCGTCACACAGAGTACGGGTTAAGGCACTCGTCAGCGTAGGGTTCCTGCATCATTTGGGTGTGTCTCTGTGAAGGTTTCCTCCAGTTAGACGCAAAATTTAATTGAGACGAGTAATGCTGCCATCTCGATATTCGCTAACTGTACGACACGACGTTCTACTCAATACAGCACTGAACAATAACTGACAGCCGGCCGCGGTGGCCGAGCGGTTCTAGGCGCTTCCGTCCGGGACCGCGCGATCGCTAAGGTCGCAGGTTCGATTCCTGCCTCGGTTAGTAGTTATGAATTCTAGAGGACTGATGTCCTCCGACGTTCGGGCGAGATGCTGAGCGCTCTGACTGGAGGAAACCAGCTGCAGTGCGTAACTATTAAGTATTTTTAATCACCAGACTGCGGCAGTGGCGAGCCTCCGTTGCGCAGGAAGGCAGTGGGGAAATTAAAAAAGCAGAGCGAGAAACAAGTTTTCCGGTCCGAAGGTCGCGGCGAGCCACCTGTTGCCGACCGGCGGCTGCGCGCATGCGCGGAGCGCCGCTTGCCGATCTGCTGCCACGGCTGGCCAATTAATTATTTGTGGCGGCCGCTGCAGTAGTAGGGCAGCACCAGCAGTGACGGATGTGCAGCGGCGTGCAGCTTCCTGCAAAGCAGCGACAACCACCCTCTGCTGGTCGAATGCGGTTGCAGTGCTGTCTTGACCGACGCAACCTCGTTAAAAGTATCTAGGCGTGCGCTCCAAAGCCTTAAGCCGTCGGCACACGGACCGTGCTGTCGAACGTTAACGTTGAGCGTGCCGAGATCAACGTGCTGCTGAACGCTCAGGAGAGATGCGACTATGTGCACACGGTACGTGGGCCCTAACGTGGTATACGCGATCGTAACGGAGTCCAGCGGCAGCTGAGCGACGTTTCTAGTACGTAAATCACACTGTTTACTCAACGGGCCCGCCCAAAATTCCCACGTTAGCTGTATTGAAACACACATTTCTTCCATCGTCCACGAAAAGGAAAGTACCATGTCCAATCAATAAGGACACAGGCTTATAAAAGTTCCGTTACAAACAGTGCGGTACAAATTTGGAATACTTCTCCGCATAAGATAAACATTATTTCATCATTTCCACATTTTAGTAAAACCCCAAGGTCAGTCTTACTTGATCACTGTTCCTACCTAGTAGCAGAGCCTTTGCAACATGTCAATTACGGAGCGTGAAAGGAAAAGGAGGAAAATATCTTTATACAAGTAGCGCAAACTGTCTTGTAGATTAATCCAACCGAACAGTCACCCCCCCCCCCCCCCCAAAAGGTGAACTCGTATTTACATAACATCAAACATTATAGTATATACTTATATTAAACTAATAATAAGTTACCAGAAGCCAATAAAAACGCGAATGTTGGGTAGAAAGGATTCGGAAGTGAAGTTTTCAGCACGGCGTAACATAGTATGATTAGTGATGAGAGGTGTGTTGTTGGTTTAGCGTAGTGTCACTGTGCAGTGATAAAGTGTTTATTGGGGCGGCTGTTTACTTGGATACTCAAGCCCGCCAGCTGTGAGGGCTGCTGCACCGGCGGCTCACACGCGGCTGGCTCGTGTTTCCTGGAGGCGGCGCGCCGCGGCGGACGTTTGATCGATAATGTGGCGTCTCGCTAGCGCTGGCGGCTGCCACGCTCTGCCATTTCTGTCCTCCGCTGCCCGCGGACGACAATTCTTGCACGGCGGCAGCCACCGGAGCGTTGCGAAACGAGGCGTCATCGGTCAGGCAGCTGTCAGCCCGAGTCTGTACGATCAGACCTGCACACAGAATCGGCATGTGCGGTTTCCCGCGCCCATTTCTATCTCCAGTGTGGAAATAAATGACGGGCTAAGGGCCAAGAAACTACTGTCGAGTCGTCCAGTTTTTTTTCTTCTTTTTCTGACAAAAATATTTTAATGAAAAACGTTCAGTAATATTTTCTACTTACTGTCTATAGTAAGTCGCACAAGTTTCGCAATTTTTATAAGTTCTCTTCCTTTTATCAATGCATATAAATATTGAGACTTCCTGGCGGATTAAAACTGTGTTCCGGAGCGAGACTCGAACTCGCGACCTTTGCCTTTCGCGGCCAAGTGCTCTACCATCAGAGCTACCCAAGCACGACCCCACGACGCGTCCTCACAGCTTCAATTCCGACAGTACGTCGTCTCCGACCTCTTCTGCATTAGTTACTGAACGCTCATCGCAATACTACCGATTAATAATACACTACTGTAAAACTAACGCTTGTGGCCAACATTAGAATACTCCAGGGTGACACTGAGTAACGCGAACGTTTGAAATGAGTAGTGGCAGCCATTGGGCAGGTGGCAGCACTGCGGGTTCGTGACACACAGCGAGCAGTCGCCATTTCAGTAATCGTGGAGCAGTGGAGCGAACAACAGCATGCCTTAGCCATAAAAATGTTTTATAAAAACTGTGATAATTTGGTAGGAGCGCAGAGGGAGTTTCGACGTTTTTATAATTGAGGGCGTTCCGTCGAGACACACGATAAAATGTTCGATTAATAACTGTGAGCAGACTGGATTTGCATCGGCCTTGCCGCAGTGGATACACCGGTTCCCGTGAGATCACCGAAGTTAAGCGCTGCCGGGCGTGGCCGGCACTTGGATGGGTGACCATCCAGGCCGCCGTGCGCTGTCGCCATTTTTTTCTTCTGGGGCAACCTAATGAACAAGGTCTACACGACTCGACTAAGAAGCCTGTATGAGTTATTACAGAGAATCCGGGATGGAATTGACAGTATCCCAGCTGAGATGATGTAGCAGTCAATGATGAACCTGAACAATAGAATGTATTCGTACAAGAGGACGCCTTCAAAAAAAAAAAAAAAAAAAAAAAAAAAAAAAAAAAAAAAAAAACACGTCAATGTTTCGTGAATGGGAAGGTTGTAAGGTTTCAATTACTATGAATGCAATTTCTTTCCTCCACCACTTCTAGCTTTATTGGACTGTGCAACCGTTCCCGCTTTTCTACAAATGGTTCAAATGGCTCTGAGCACTATGGCACTTATATTCTGAGGTCATCAGTCCCCTACAACTTAGAACTACTTAAACCTAACTAACCCAAGGGCCTCACACACATCCATGCCCGAGGCAGGATTCGAACCTGCGACCGTAGCGGTGCCGCACTTCCGGACTGAAGCGCCTAGAACCTCTCGGCCACTGCGGCCGGCTTTAAAATTTCATCCGTACAAAGTACAGATGCTGCAACAATTGAAGGACAACGATTACCAGCTACGATTAGGATTCTGTAAACAAATGATAACAAAAATAAACAATGATAATGAATTTGTAAACAAGGTGTGGATGTCATGACGCACATTTTCACGTCACAGGTTGGTCATGAGCACCCTTGACACGCTAGTAAAGTGACAGTACGCTGTGATGTTTCATCGCATGAGATGACATATGTGCGAGAATTGTTTGGCAACCGTGCGATCTGACGATTCTGTAACATTCCCTGGCCCCCCTAATCGCCACATTTATCCATCAGTGATTTTTTTTTTTCTGCGGCTACCTCAAGAGCGAAGTCTACACGACTCGACCAAGAAGCCTGGACAAGTTAAAAATTCACAGTATCCCATCTGAGATGTCGCTGAAGAATCCCAACAGCAGAATGTATTCGTACAGGAGGACGTCGTCCAAAGGGCATAATTTTTTTTTTAAAAAAAAGGATAAATTCGATGTTTCGTAAATGGCAAGGTTGTTACGTTTCAATTACTATGAATGCAATTTCTTTCCTCCACCACTTCTAGTTTTATTGGATTGTGCAAATGTTCCCCTTTTTGAGTGTCACCCTGTACTTCTAAACAAACATTCCGCGACTAGATGGAGAGAGCGTGGCGTTGGCTGCACGGTCCCGATACTAGCGTATCCAGACCAGCGAAACTGACTGACTTCTTGTCCCTGTATGCACCCTAACCTCTCCCACCCTACCATCGGGCTTCCTACGCGAGGTACAGGATGGGGTGAGCGTAACGGCAACACACTCATCGCTCGAAACAGTTGCTTTAAATTTCGCAACGAGTACGTCAGGTTTCTTGCAAGAATCCCGATTTACGTTCCCCCATTATTTCTGCTGCTCCTTCGCGCGGGCGGTAGACATCTTTTACCACGATAGCAGCGCCGCGCCTCTAAACTGGATGTCGGTTGTCCATTACATAAGGATTCCAAAGACGGGAACGATAGCAATTGCACTGTAATTCGATGAAGGGCGCCACACACGAGCTGCAGATCGTGGCGACCCGTCCATACAGCGTACGTGTGTGGACAGAGAGCAGATCGCTAATCGCTCGGAATTCCCACGCAAGCTGACGAGGCTCAAGTGACGTGTCGTAACAGCGCGGTTGGCCTGCGACTAGTTTCTCTAGTTACTAAGCGTGCTCATGTAGTTTTGTTTCGTTCCGCTCTAACCACATCGCGCAACAACTTTGCATTACGAGGTGCATTCAAGTTCTAAGGGCTCCATTTTTTTCTAATTAACTGTTGTTGTTGTTGTTGCTGTGGTCTTCAGTTCTGAGACTGGTTTGATGCAGCTCTCCATGCTACTCTATCCTGTGCAAGCTTCTTCATCTCCCAGTACCTACTGCAACCTACATCCTTCTGAATCTGCTTAGTGTATTCCTCTCTTGGTCTCCCTCTACGATTTTTACCCTCCACGCTGTCCTCCAATACTAAATTGGTAATCCCTAGATGCCTCAGAACATGTCCTACCAACCGATCCCTTCTTCTGGTCAAGTTGTGCCACAAACTTCTCTTGTCCCAAATCCTATTCAATACTTCCTCGTTAGTTAGGTGATCTACCCATCTAATCTTCAGCATTCTTCTGTAGCACCACATTTCGAAAGGTTCTATTCTCTTCTCGTCCAAATTATTTACCGTCCATGTTTCACTTCCATACAAGGCTACACTCCATACAAATACTTTCAGAAATGACTTCCTGACACTTAAATCTGTACTCAGTGTTAACAAATTTCTCTTCTTCAGAAACGCTTACCTTGCCATTGCCAGTCTACATTTTATATCCTCTCTACTTCGACCATCATCAGTTATTTTGCTCCCCAAATAGCAAAACTCCTTTACTAGTTTAAGTGTCTCATTTCCTAATCTAATTCCCTCAGCATCACCCGACTTAATTCGACTACATTCCATTATCCTCGTTTTGCTTTTGTTGATGTTCATCTTATATCCTCCTTTCAAGACACTATCCATTCCATTCAACTGCTCTTCCAAGTCCTTTGCTGTCTGTCACAGAATTACAATGTCATCGGCGAACCTCAAAGTTTTTATTTCTTCTCCATGGATTTTAATACCTACCCCGAATTTTTCTTTTGTTTCCTTTACTGCTTGCTCTATATAGAGATTGAACAACATCGGGGACAGGCTACAACCCTGTCTTACTCCCTCCCCAACAACTGCTTCCCTTTCATGTCCCTGGACTCTTATAACTGCCATGTGGTTTCTGTACAAATTGTAAATAGCCTTTCGCTCCCTATATTTTACCCCTGCCACCTTTAGAATTTGGAAGAGAGTATTCCAGTTAACATTGTCAAAAGCTTCCTCTAAGTCTACGAATGCTAGAAACGTAGGTTTGCCTTTCCTTAATCTTTCTTCTAAGATAAGTCGTAAGATCAGTATTGCCTCACGTGTTCCAACATTTCTACGGAATCCAAACTGATCTTCCCCCAGGTCGGCCTCTACTAGTTCTAATTAACTACTCACCCGAAATCGATAGAACTGGCGTTACTTCTCGACGTAATCGCCCTGGAGACATACACATTTTTCACAACGCTGACGCCACGATTACGTGGTAGTGGCGAAGGCTTCTTTAGGAGTCTGTTTTGACCACTGGAAAATCGCTGAGGCAATAGCAGCAAGGCTGGTGAATGTGCGGCCACGGAGAGTGTCTTTCATTGTTGGAAAAAGCCAAAAGTCACTAGGAGCCAGGTCAGGTGAGTAGAGAGCACGAGGAATCACTTCAAAGTTGTTATCACGAAGAAACTGTTGTGTAACGTTAGCTCGATGTGCGGGTGCGTTGTCTTGGTGAAACAGCACACGCACAGCCCTTCCCGGACGTTTTTGTTGCAGTGCAGGAAGAATTTGTTCTTCAAAACATTTTCGTAGGATGCACCTGTTACCGTAGTGCCCTTTGGAACGCAATGGGTGAGGATTACGCCCTCGCTGTCCCAGAACGTGGACACCATCATTTTTTCAGCACTGCCGGTTACCCGAAATTTTTTTGGTGGCGGTGAATCTGTGTGCTTCCATCGAGCTGACTGGCGCTTGGTTTCGGGATTGAAAAATGGCATCCACGTCTCATCCATTGTCACAGCCGACGAAAAGAAAGTCCCATTCGTGCTGTCGTTGCACGTCAACATTGCTCGGCAACATGCCACACGGGCAGCCGTGTGGTCGTCCGTCAGCATTCGTGGCGCCCACCTGGATGACACTTTTCGCATTTTCAGGTCGTCGTGCAGGATTGTGTGCACAGAACCCACAGAAATGCCAACTCTGGAGGCGATCTGTTCAACAGTCATTCGGCGATCCCCCAAAACAATTTTCTCCACTTTCTCGATCGTGTCGTCAGACCGGCTTGTGCGAGCCTGAGGTTGTTTCGGTTTGTTGTCACACGATGTTCTGCCTCCAATAAACTGTCGCACCCACGAACGCACTTTCGACACATCCACGACTCCATCACCACATGTCTCCTTCAACAGTCAATGAATTTCAATTGGTTTCACACCACGCAAATTCAGAAAACGGATGATTGCACGGTGTTCAAGTAACGAATACGTCGCCATTTTAAGCATTTAAAACAGCTCTCATTCTCGCCGCTGGCGGTAAAATTCCATCTGGCCTATCAAGGTCGTTATTACAGCCAGGGGTGGTTGCTCTGCGTACTGATTTCTCAGGATCTATGCACCCAAATTGGGCGAAAATGTAGTCACATATCAGTTCTAGTATAATATATCTGTCCAATGAATACCCGTTTATCATCTGCATTTATTCTTCGTGTAGGAATTTCAATGGCCAATAGTTACTTAGCTTGCAATGTTAAATCACGGGATAATCAAAATACTGGCGAAGGAGATCGCATCCGATAAAATCTTGCAAGTACCCCTCCACTCGCACTAAACCTTGAGAAACGTCCCGGTTTGACCGGTGGGTCCGGAGACTGTGGTACAAGTGCCGTACAGTGTGACTGGCCACGCTTTCCCACCCGAGTTCTGCGATAATTAAGACGGTCCGTCCTTGAACTGACTTACTGAGCCGCCGCGTACGAGTTCTGCCTGCCTGTTACGTGGACATAATCTCCTCGTGGCTTTATGTCCGCTTGCAGAGCCGTAGCAGCACCGTCGCATTCTAAAAGTGCAATATACTGTCTACGTTTTATGTAAGGAAGGGGGAAGATTTTTTTTGTGTAAATAATTTTTTATACGCCATGCCATTAAGGTCTCTTTATTTACGAAACTCTGTAAAATGAACTCGTGCACACTGTTAACAAGCTGTCTATTACCGGTACGAGATCATGGTGTATCGCATGACTAGATCGAAAGACATCCTATCAATGACTGCCGACTATGGAGCACTAAGTGTAACCTGATCATACAGTCGGTATAGTTCGTGTAATATCGTACATCTACGGTTATACCGACGTGATTCATTTATTTATTAATATTTTTCTGTGCGGTCCCTGATTTCTCTTATTTTATCGTGACGATCATTTCTCCCTATGTAGGTGGGTGCCAACAGAATGTTTTCGCAATGTAAGGAGAAAACTGGTGACGGTGGTGGTTGTGGTTAGTGTTTAACGTCCCGTCGACAACGAGGTCATTAGAGACGGAGCGCAAGCTCGGGTTAGGGAAGGATTGGGAAGGAAATCGGCCGTGCCCTCTCAGAGGAACCATCCCGGCATTTACCTGAAACGATTTAGGGAAATAACGGAAAACCTAAATCAGGATGGCCGGACGCGGGATTGAACCGTCGTCCTCCCGAATGCGAGTCCAGTGTGCTAACCACTGCGCCACCTCGCTCGGTGAAAATTGGTGATTTTAATTTCATGAGAAGATGCCGTCGCAACGAGAAACGCCTTTAAAAAAAAAAAAAAATGATTGCCACTCCCATTCACTTATCATGTCTGTGACACAATCCCCTATTTCGCGATAACACAAAACGAGCTGCCCTTCTTTGTACTTTTTCCATGTCATCCGTCAGTCCCACCTGGTGAGGATCCCACACGGCACAGCAGTACTCAAGAACAGGGCGGACAAGCGTGGTGTAAGCAGTCTCTTTAGTAGACCTGTTGCAGCTTCTAAGTGTTCTCCCAATGAATCGCAGTCTTTGGTTTGCTCTACCCACAATATTATCTATGTCATCGTTCCAATTTAGGTTATTTGTAACTCTAATCCCTAAGTATTTAGTTGAATTCGCAGCCTTAAGATTTGTGAGACCAATCGCGTAATCGAAATTTAGCGGACTTCTTTTAGTACTCATGTGAATAACTTTACACTTTTCTTTATTTGGGGTCAATTGCCACTTTTCGCACCATACAGATACCTTACGTAAATCATTTTGCAACTCGTTTTGATCATCTGATGACTGTACAAGACGGTAAATGACAGCATCATCTGCAAACAATCTGAGAGGGCTATTCAGGTTGTCTCCCATGTCGTTAATATAGATCAGCAATAATAGAGGGCCTATAACACTTCCGTGGGGAACGCCGGAAGTTCCTTCTGTTTCACTCGATGACTTTCCGTCTATTACTACGAACTGCGATCTTTCTGACTGGAAATCACGAATCCAGTCGCACAACTGAGGCGATACTCCGTAGCCACGCAGTTTGGTTAGAAGACACCTGTGAGGAAATTTCTCTTTTCGCATAAACGTTCTCACTACCGCCACTACGTATTCTGTATGTTCTCTATTTCGACCATCTCCATTTATTTTGTGTAGCGCAAGTAGGAAAGCTTATCTATTATGTGTCATTTCTTAATCTTCAGTTCGGACACTAGCGGATTATTTCTCTTTCGCCGAGAATAAAAAGGAGCTGCTATTCAGGAAGTCAAATGGAAATTCTGTCCATGCCTGTCTGGCTTCCTGCCATCACGAAGCCCGACAGATAAGTGAGTATCTTTAATGGTCGCCCTCCAAGTGATTGGCAGCGGCTGATAAAGAACACATCGCGAACGGTCGCCAGTCAAGGGAAGGACGCCAGAGTGCTACCTATCTACGTCTTATCTGTGCACTGTCGCTGCGACTGAGTCTCCGTGCGAACGTTTTCTTTCACCGCGAACACACAACTACGAAATACTACTAGCCCCCATTCAGGAACAGAGATAGAAAGGTACTAATCGTGGTAAACCTCCCGTCATTCGTAACAACGATAACGCATACGCGCCTAAACCACGGCAAATGTCCAATCCACCTTTTCCCAACAGCACTGTAATAAGATTCTTGAAGGTTTCCTGGCTGTTGAATGTTCGATGAAATTTCGGGATTGCAGCCGGATCATGTTGACTGCTTGCAACGACATTTCGGCTGGCAATCGTCCCGTTATCTTCAGGTTAGCGTCCGTCACTGGAGACTGCGGGTTCCCGGAGTCAGCTTTATAGCAAATAAATGGCAGGAAAACGCATGTACATTGGCCTCCGTCACAGGAGCGTCCTCTACTATCTGTGGCGCGCAGGCGCATGCGCAGAGGTGAAAACTACGTGTCCTCCCTCTGTCGAAATGCGGCCCCGCGTCGCTAAAAACAGACGTCAGATGTTCCAGACATGTCTTTATCTACACCTACGTGACTAATCTGCAATTCACATGTAAGTGCTTGGCCGGCCGCGGTGGTCTCGCGGTTCTAGGCGCGCAGTCCGGAACCGTGCGACTGCTACGGTCGCAGGTTCGAGTCCTGCCTCTGGCATGGATCTGTGTGATCTCCTTAGGTTAGTTAGGTTTAAGTAGTTATAAGTTCTAGGGGACTAATAACCACAGCAGTTGAGTCCTATAGTGCTCAGAGCCATTTTTTTTTCTAAGTGCTTGGCAGAGGGTTCATCGAACCACAATCATACTATCTCTCTACCATTCCACCCTTAACAGCGCGCGGGAAAAACGAACACCTCGACCTTTCTGTTCGAGCTCTGATTTCTCTTATTTTATTTTGATGATCATTCCTACCTATGTAGGTTGGGCTCAACAAAATATTTTCTCATTCGGAAGAGTTGGTGACTGAAATTTCGTAAAAAGATCTCGCCGCGACGAAAAACGTGTTTGATTTAATGACTGCCATCCCAACTCGTGTATCATATCTGCCACACTCTCTTCCCTATTACGTGATAATACAAAACGAGCTGCCCTTTTTTGCACCCTTTCGATGTCCTCCGTCAATCCCACCTGGTAAGGATCCCACACCGCGCAGCAATATTCTAACAGAGGACGAACGAGTGTAGTGTAAGCTGTCTCTTTAGTGGACTTGTTGCATCTTCTAAGTGTCCTGCCAATGAAACGCAACCTTTTGCTCGCCTTCCCGACAATATTATCTATGTGGTCCTTCCAACTGAAGTTGTTCGTAATTTTAACACCCAGGTACTTAGTTGAATTGACAGCCTTGAGAATTGTACTACTTATCGAGTAATCTAATTCCAACGGATTTCTTTTGGAACTCATGTGGATCATCTCACACTTTTCGTTATTTAGCGTCAGCTGCCACCTGACACACCATACAGCAATCTTTTCCAAATCGCTTTGCAGCTGATACTGGACTTCGGATGACCTTACGGACCTTAGACGGTAAATTACAGCATCATCTGCGAACAGTCTAAGAGAACTGCTCAGATTGTCACCCAGGTCATTTATATAGATCAGGAACAGTAGAGGTCCCAGGACGCTTCCCTGGGGAACACCTGATATCACTTCAGTTTTACTCGACGATTTGCCGTCTATTACTACGAACTGCGACCTTCCCGACAGGAAATCACGAATCCAGTCGCACAGCTGAGACGATACCCCATAGGCCCGCAGCTTGATTAGATGTCGCTTGTGAGGACCGGTGTCAAAATAAAATGTCTTCTGTCTCAAGGCCGGGATGTATAAAATTCCTTGCCAGTGTGGCAAAGCTTACATCGGTCAGACGACACGCGCAGCAGGTGAACACCAACTCCACACTCGCCTTTCGCAGCCCATTAAGTCGCCCGTGGCTGAGCACTGTATTACCACAGGACACGCTCTATCGATTTTTCTGCCACGAAAATCTTGGCCCCAGGGGATAATTTTTGGGATTCAGTAATTGAAGAATCTGTGGAGATACGCCTGGCGAAAAACCTTATAAATCGTGACGGCGGTTTTCAACTGGACAAGGCTTGGGACCCGGTTATCTCTCTAATTTTCTCTGAGAAAAGACATTTTATTCATAATGACACACTTGAGACATCTGACGTCTGTTTTTAGCGACGCGGGCGCGCCACAGACAGAACAGTAGCTCCAGAGGGCGCGGATTTCGATAGAGGAAGCTCCTCCATGCGATTGCGGTTTCGCGCCAATTTTTTGCTCCGGGAACTTGCAGTCTCCAGTGACGGACACTCACCTGAAGATGGCTGGACGATTGCCAGCCGAAATGTCGTTGCAAGCAGTCAACATGATCCGGCCGCAATCCCGAAATCTCATCTAACAGCACTGTGATAATCTCGTGGACCTTACGCCCACATTCGGTGTCAGATGAAACAGACAGGTACCCCACCACTACGACAGACACCTCAGGCTGGAGTGTGCGCACGTTTTGGCCGGTAGGAGGCTTTGTCCCTGAGCCACGCCAGACCGTACTGACTCCTGTACAAAAGCGGCGGGAATACACATAGTTTGAAGTGTTAACGATCAATAAGTGACCTACGATGTCTGCTCAATAAATTCCGGGCTCTTTGTCCACTTATTGTGCATAGTCTCCAAGATTGGTACACTGCTGCCAACACTGTTGCCACTTCTGGAAGCATTCTTGCTAGGCCTTCTAACAAAATAGCGCGAACTGCCATCTGTGAATTTTCTTTTACCTCGTCTATCGTTGCAAAGCTTCGTCCTTTCAGAGGGGTCCGGATATAAAAAAATAATAAAAAAATAAAGCCACTGGGGTCAGGTCTGGAGTCCTTGGAGGATGAGGAAGCACCCTGATTTCGTTTTCTGTGCAACACTCACGAATCAACAGGCATGAATGTGCGGGTGCGTTACCGTGACGCAAGAGCCACGATGTGTCTCGCCACATTTCAGGCCGTCTCGTTCTCTCACTTTCTCGCAGACGTCGCAGCAAGTCCCGATACTACCAAAGAGTTTTTCTCCGTGGCACGAATTCACGATGAACTAATCCTTCAAAGTCAAAACAAAAACTATCAGCACAGTTGTGACGTTTGACCTGACTTGACAGGCGTTTTTTGGTCTCGGCGCATCTTTTACGACCCGTTCTCAAGATTGGACCTCGATCTCAACATTATAACGGTACACCCACGTCTCATCGCCAGCTAGCTGTAAGTGTCTTAAGGAACATCTGCTTATCATTTGCGCGATCTATAAGCTCTTCAGAGATTGCAAGGCGACGGTCTTTCAGGTTCAAATGGCCCAGAGCACTATGGGACTTAACATCTGAGGTCATCAGTCCCCTAGAACTTAGAACTAACCTAAGGACGTCACACACATCCATGCCCGAGGCAGGATTCGAACCTGCGCGGTTCCTGACTGAAGCGCCTAGAACCGCTCGTCCACCCCTGGCCGGCCGGTCTTTCAGGTCTTGCCCTGTGAGTCTTGGGACGAACGTGGCGGCCACACGATGCATTCCACGATGCAGAGTTAGGATTTCATCACATGATGCATATGAAATGTCACAGTGTTCTGCAATCTCTCGAACTGTCAGTACTCGATTGGCACCAGTGTGCGATTTGTGCTTTTACCAGGGGGGGGGGGGCGAGATGTCTTAGGGGGTTAGTATAATTATATATGTTACTAGCTCGGACCGTGGCGTTACCTATGGTTAAACAGTTCTTTATAAACAGATGTTAGTGCCGAAACTCACTTTTCACGCATAAGCACTATCAGAAAAGCCATGCCTTGTTATATCTTTAAAAGTACATTACAGGTAAAGCTTATTTACATAATCGTCTACACACAGGCATACGAGGGGAATTCAAAAAGTAAAGGCACATTTGTGAAAAGCTGTACTTATTCTGATGACAGAAAACTGAAACATGCGTTATTTTTCTACGTAACCTCCCTGGACTTCAATGCAGTTTTCCTGACTTTTTACAAGTTTTTTTTTATTATTTCATCAGAAAATACGTTTATCGGCTGCATCTGTAACCAATTTTGCACCGCAGCAATGACGTCTCCGTCACTTTCAAATCTTCTTCCAAACTTGTGAAAATCGCTTGCAGCCAGGTCTGGACTGTATGGTGAATGTTCCAGCACGTCGAATCTAAACTCCTTTATTGCGCCAGCTGTCAGTTTGGCATAATGTGGACGAGCGATATCTTGCTGCAGGATGACACCTCTTCACGGATTTCAACGACGTTTGGATCTGATTGCAGGTTTTAGTTTCGTACACAACACATCCACCATACAATACAGACCTGGCTCTAAAGCCTCGTTTACGCTGGGGCGACGTCTGGCAACACTGTAGCATGTAACGGAAAAGTGGCGTGCGTCGTCTTGTCGTTTAGTTCTAAATGTTTTGAAATGCTTACCTACTACATAACACTTTTTCAAAATTAATAAGCAAACGTATTAATAGTAAGACTGTATTAAAACTTTCAGTGTCCGGCTCCACAAATTTAAAGTACAGGGTAATTCAAAAAGAATACCACAACTTTAGGAATTTAAAACTCTGCAACGACAAAAGGCAGAGCTAAGCACTATCTGTCGGCGTATTAAGGGAGCTATAAAGTTTCATTTAGTTGTACATTTGTTCGCTTGAGGCGCTGTTGACTAGGCGTCAGCGTCAGTTGATGCTAAGATGGCGACCGCTCAACAGAAAGCTTTTTCTAAGATGGCGACCGCTCAACAGAAAGCTTTTTGTGTTATTGAGTACGGCAGAAGTGAATCGACGACAGTTGTTCAGCGTGCATTTCGAACGAAGTATGGTGTTAAACCTGCTGATAGGTGGTGTATTAAACGTTGGTTACAACAGTTTACAGAGAATGGGTGTTTGTGCAAAGGGAAAAGTTCTGGATGGCCGAGAACAAGTGATGAAAATGTAGCACGCATCCAGCAAGCATTTGTTAGCAGCCCAGGAAAATCGACTCGCAGAGCTAGCAGAGAGCTGCAAATTCCACAATCAACTGTATGGAGAGTCCTACGAAAAAGGTTAGTTATGAAACCTTATCGTCTGAAATTGGTTCAAGCACTGTCTGCAGCTGATAAGATTAAAAGAATCGATTTCTGTGATTTTATCCTTGCTCAAATGGAAACAGATGAATCTTTCGTTTCAAAGATTGTGTTTAGTGATGAAGCAACTTTCCACACTAACGGGAAAGCCAACCGTCACAATGTCTGTATATGGAATCTGCGGGAAACAACTCAGTATGAACGTGACTCGCCTAAGGTGAACGTTTTCTGTGCCATTTCAGCCAATAAAATTTTTTGGTCCCTTTCTTCGAAGGTGCTACTGTAACTGGACTACAGTATCTGGAGATGTTAGAGAATTGGCTGTTCCCTCAGCTCGAACAAGAAGCACAACAATTCATATTTCAGCAGGATGGAGCGCCACCACATTGGCACTTATCTGTCCGTAACTACCTGAACGTCAACTACCCGAGACGATGGATCGGCCGCCAGGCAGCCCATGACAGAGCACTTCATCACTGGCCTCCAAGAAGCCCTGATCTTATCCCCTGCGATTTTTTCTTATGGGGGTATGTTAAGGATAAGGTGTTTCGGCCACCTCTCCCAGCCACCATTGATGATTTGAAAGAAATAACAGCAGCTATCCAAACTGTTACGCCTGATATGCTACAGAGAGTGTGGAACGAGTTGGAGTATCGGGTTGATATTACTCGAGTGTCTGGAGAGGGCGATATTGAACATCTCTGAACTTGTTTTTGAGTGAAAAAAACCCTTTTTAAATACTCTTTGTAATGATGTATAACAGAAGGTCATATTATGTTTCTTTCATTAAATACACATTTTTAAAGTTGTGGTATTCTTTTTGAATCACCCTGTATATGTGAAGTTTTACTCCCGTGCGTGGGCAATAAACATCCCAGGTTGGGATGCATAAACTAAAACCAGAGGAGGGGATGGTCTGATGCAGAGGGGAGGAAATCCCCCCCCCCACCCCCTGCACATCGCACACTGATTGGCACGCACAATTTCGCTGACGTTCCTGACAGGAACGCCGTCAGTAGGCCTTTGAACGAGGGTCATCTTTAACTTCGCTCTGGCCGTTTCTAAACCGTGCGAGTCTTGCTAACACCGAGTACGACTTACTCATACCGCAGCATCAATTTGTTTCCTCGCGAGTTTCACACAAAATTTAATGGAGATGCGTTGCTCCTCTAACTCCGCCATCTCGAAATAGGGAAACTGCGCGATCCAACGTTCTACTCAATACAGCAGGGAAGAATAACAGACATACAAAAACGAAACTTCCCGCAGTTGCACATTAAACACATGGATGCCCAGGAATGCGAACTGCATTTCGGTCTAACAGACCATTGGCGCGAAATTACAAATGTTCCGGTACTTTTTGAGGAGACTTGGTATTAAAATGCAACCTGCGAAAACAAGCAAGGGGTGGAAAACCGTTAAGAAAAGGGGTAATGGAAGGTTGAATACGAAACGAATAATGGATATATATGAAAGGTAGTATGGTTTGAAGAGAAAATCGCCTGAAGCAAAGGAGCGCCAGGATTCCCGCTGCATTTCATCGCCGTTAAAGCGAGATAATGACACGAGTGACAGCCCGAAATGGAGCGGCCTAATGTGCTGCAGTCATGGACTGTGCGGCTGGTCCCGGCGGAGGTTCGAGTCCTCCCTCGGGCATGGGCGTGTGTGTTTGACCTTAGGATAATTTAGGTTAAGTAGTGTGTAAGCTTAGGGACTGATGACCTTAGCAGTTAAGTGCCATAAGATTTCACACACATTTGAACATATTTTGTTTCCGAAATGGAGTGGTAACATGAAACGAACGGTGTTTCCATATAGTTTAATGGTGTGCTGAAATGGGCAAGCAGAAGTACAAGAAAGACTGAATGTAAGAGAGGAAGTGGTGCGACAGTACGGATTAAAATTTAATACAAACAAATGTGAAGTTAGGGTAAATGGAAATGAGCGTTTGGCGTCATTGGCCGGGAGGCCCCTTGCAGGGCAATTCCGGCCGCCTTGGTGCAGGTCTTACTACATTCGACGCCACATTGGCGACCTGCGCGCCGGATGGGGATGAAATGATGGTGGAGGCAATACAGCACCCAGTCCTGAGCGGAGAAAATCCCTGACCCAGCCGGGAATCGAACATGCGCCTGTAGGACGGCAATCCATCACGCTGACCACCCATCGGGGTGACATCGAGAAATACGGGGTGCGCAGGTTTCGCGGGTGATACTGTGATGATGAGTAAGAGCTATGGGAACTGTATTTATGGAAGAAACTAAGAAAGTAGGTCTAAGTATAAATGACGGTAAGACAAAGTTCATTGTCATAGGGAGAAGCGCTCAGTTGGGACGAAACCATCTCACAATCAGGAACGGAACACCACACAAGACACTCATATAAATCAGCGAACACCTTATAGAAGGAGAGAATTCAGAATGTGCAATTAAAACTAGAATTGTGCTTGTAGTATGTAATTAGAAACCAGAAGACCCGCATTTTTCTTGAAAAAAAATGATGGTTAAGTATGAGTTAATTACCACATATTGATAATTGTCATATTTAAATGGCGGCCGGAGTGACCGAGCGGTTCTAGGCGCTACAGTCGTGAACGCGCGACCGCTGCAGTCGCAGGTTCGAATCCTGGCTCGGGCATGGATGTGTGTGATGTCCTTAGGTTTAGGTAGTTCTAAGTTCTAGGGGACTGATAACCTCAAGAGTTAAGTCCCGTAGTGCTCAGAGCCATTTGAACCATATTTAAATAATTTAGGTATTCAAATGGAACAAAAAAAAAAATTGTTCATCTCAACATGTTTCAAACCACCGACTAACAGTCCGCTCGATTGTCAAACAACGAAGCTAGCCGCTACGCCGAGATTTCATGTAAACCGTCGCTTGCCGGCCGTTGTGGCCGAGCGGTTCTAGGCGCTACAGTCGGGAACCGCGCGACCGCTACGGTCGCAGGTTCGAATGCCGCCTCGGGCATGGATGTGTGTGATGTCCTTAGGTTAGTTAGGTTTAAGTAGTTCTACGTTCTAGGGGACTGATGACCTCAGAAGTTAAATCCGATAGTGCTCAGAGTCATTTTTGCACCACCGTCGCTTCTTGTATTTATTACATATGTCTCACAATAAACATTTTCAGCACGAAGCAGGAAACAGTCATCCATTTTCGCGGTAGATATGAACAGCGAGACAATCAGAGCACAAGTAGCGGTTTACAGAGACTGTGACTGCACATTTCTTAGCTGAAGTATGATTAAGGAAAACGTTGATGACCGGTAATAAATCAGAATGTCTTAAAAGTTTCACTTCCAGTGAGGTAGTATTGAAATATGCAATCCGAGGAACTGCACTCTCTCACAAATCACTCGCTAACGGAGTTTATGGCAAACTTGGGATGAACTCTACAGTTAAGTGTACATCGCAGAGGATATTTTAAGTAACAAAAAAATTAGTTTTTTTTGTCATTTTGAGAAAGGAATGTATGGTGGAGAGGTCCCTCTGACCGGGCCACCAGAGGAAGAGCGGAACAAAATGAGTGTTCCGGAGCTAAGGCTGCTGACCAATCATCGCGGCCGGCCGGGGTGGCCGAGCGGTTCTAGGCGCTGCAGTCTGGAGCCGCGCCACCGCTACGGTCGCAGGTTCGAATCCTGCCTCGGGCATGGATGTGTGTGATGTCCTTAGGTTAGTCAGGTTTAAGGAGTTATAAGTTCTAGGGGACTGATGACCTGAGCAGTGAACCATTTTTGAACGAATCATCGCGTTCGTGTTTGTTTACATGAGGCTTATTCCCATGATGAAGGGAGTACAGCGCCTCTGCGCAGCCGCAGCCGCGGCCGGCCGACGGCTGTGACAGACCTGGAGCAGTTTAGCGTGGAACCCCCCAGCTGGCGTAGCGCTGGGAAAGTGTGTTCCGGCGCGGCGAGAGGGAGAAAGCGGCGCACAGCCCCGCAGCCGGATCTCGGCAACCGGCCGCTCTCCTCGCGAATTCTGCAGCCGCGGCCGGACACACTCTCACCGAGCTGCCACCGGCTCTCCCAAAGCTGCACAAATAGCCCGCACCGAGCGCGCATCCTGCTGTGGCAGCCGGGGTACCTCGTACCATACAGGCCTTTCTCAACACTGTCGCTCAAAATCTTGTCTCGCATGTACACTTCATCGTACAGTTCATCTCAAGTTCACCGGAAACTCCGTTAAAGAGAGACCAGGTGACCTGTCAGAGAGTGCGGATTCTCCTACTCTGCTCATAAAAAGGGAGTGGCATCGCGTGTAAGCTAACTGAAAATTTGATATTCTAACAATATCACTCCCTTGCTAAGAGTTCATTACGGCCTCAAGTTAACGAATAATGGTTAAAATGGCTCTGAGCACTATGGGACTTAACATCCGAGGTCATCAGTCCCCTAGACTTAGAAGTACGTAAACCTAGCTAACCTAAGGACATCACACACATCCGTGCCCGAGGCAGGGTTCGAAACTGCGACCGTGGCGATAGCGCGGTTCCAGACTGTAGCGGCTAGAAACACTCGGCCTCAAGTTAACGGATTTTCTGCGCAGGGGACATACACTATAGAAGCCTGCAGTTTGGTGAACATAACGCATTCCACTCAGGGCGGTAGAGGCAAATGTGCACCTCACCTGTACAGCAATCTGTTGAGATTGCTGTGACGCGTCATGTGCGGTAACGCAGAGCAGGTATGAAGGAGAAGGAAGTGGTTTCACGCACACAAGTATATTTCCTTTATTGCCCTTCCTCTCTCTTTTTTTCAACTTGCCCTTAAGGAGACACCTCGTGTATCGTATCTCAACACACAGCCAAACACAAGTAACATGGATTCCGCAAACAGAGATCCTGCGAAACTCATCTCGCTCTGTTCCTCCATGAGCTCACAGCGCATTGGACAACGGCACTGAGGCTGATGCCGTGATCCTCGATTTCAGTAAAGCATTCGACACCCTCCCGCAATGCCGTTTAATGGAAAAGATACGACCTTACGGAGTATCGGAGCAGATCTGCGATGGGATTGAAGACAGAACTGAGTCGCTCTTAACGGAACTAAATCGACAGATGTAGAGGTTCTATCTCCAGTACTACAGAGAAGGGTACTAGGTCCGTCACTGTTTAGAATATATATGAATAATCCAGAAGAGAGCGTTGGATTCTCTTTAAGGCTATTCACAGATGACGCACTTGTCTATATCAAAGTAGCAAGTGATGAAACGGTGCATACTCTGACAGTCGACCCTGAGCGTAAATAAATGTAACATATTACGCACACATCGGAAAAGAAAGCCAATACTGTACAGCTACACTATTGATGACAAACAGCTGGAGACAGCGTATGCCGTAAAATATCTTGGCATAACTATCCAGAGAGACCTTAAAAATGGTTCAAACGGCTCTGAGTGCTATGGGACTTAGCATCTCTCGTCATCAGTCCCCGAGAACTTAGAACTACTTAAACCTAACTAACCTAAGGACATCACACACAATCCATGCCCGAAGCAGGATTCGAACCTGCAACCGTAGCGGTCGCGTGGTTCCTGACTGAAGCGCCTACAACCGCTCGGTCACAACGGCCAGCTACTCCCTTGTGGGCAAAAAGTCTACAGTCCAGTTGCTCAGTGGTGTTCATCAACTCCCCCCTCCTTCTCCCTCTGCCCTATTTTCCTTCTCAGTCCCCACTTTCACGTCGTTGTACTGCGAGTGAATTTTCTCATTACTTTACGGCAAATCTTTTTATTGGTAAAAACCACTCAACAGCCAAACTAGCTAAAAAATATTTTCTTATTGAAGACAACCGGTTTCAAGAGACTATGCTGTCATCTTCAAGCCTTAAAAATGTTTCGTCGTAAAACATGTTGATTTTACGCTGGACCCTACGCAGTACATGTGCAATGCGTCAAAATGAGACATTGTAAAAGGTTTGTCACCGATAAAATATTTAAAACCAGGAAGCTATGTCCAATAAATATTGCTGACAGTTCGTTCTTATATCATACAAACACAGTACACAATAGCACAACTATTTACATATGCTGGACAAAATAATATCCGGGGTACCACAGGGAAGTGTGATAGAACCGTTGGTGTTTATATATAGTAGAAAGCGTCAGATGCTCTTTAAGGCTATTCGCAGATTATGCAGTTGTCTATACCAAAGTAGCAACGCCAGAAGATACAAGAATTTGTTGAACGACCTGTAAATACTTCATGAATGGCACAGACTCTCACAGTTGACCCTGAACGTAAATGAATGAAACATATTGCGCTTACATAGGACAAGAAATCTACTAGGTGGGGACAGCGTCTGCCGTAAAATGTCTGGGAGTAACTATCCAGAGCGACATTAAGTGAGATGACCATACAAAACAGATAGTGGGAAAAGCAGACACCAGACTGTATTAATCGGAAGAATGTTAAGGAAAAGTGACTCACGCACGAAAGAAGTGGCTTATAAGGCGCTTGTTCGCCCGATTCTTGAGTATTGTTCATCTGTCTGGGATCCCTGTCAGGTAGGGCTGATAGAGGAGATGGAGAAGACCCAACGAAGGGCGGTGCGTTTCGTCACGGGATCGTTCAGATGGCGAGAGAGCGTTACGGAGGTGCTAAACAAACTCCACTGGCAGACGCGATGTGCATCACGCAGAGATTTACTACTGAAATTTCGGGACAGCACTTTCCAGGAGAAATCGGTGTGGACGTCACCCCGTATACATCTGGCGTATTGACCACGAGGGGAATATTCGCGAAATTGGAGCCAAGACAGTGGCTGACCGACACTCATTCTTCCCACGCACCATTCGCGAGATAAGGAAAGGGCAGAAGACACTTTATTGTCTATAATAAATCATACAATCACCGTTGATCTTTATTTTACAACTGCCATTGCCGACTTTCGCCCATAAAAAGAGGTACTCATCAGCATTTAACTTCCTTCTTCCTTCTCGTATTCAAAACAAACGGCATGCTTCGAACAAGAGAACCATAAGGCTGTTTAGCCCAGAGTCCTGTAGTCTCAGCAATACTCCACGTCTCCCAAGCCAAAATGTTAGCATCTGGAAACGCTTCAAGGCCACCACAATCTGCTCGGTTGCCCCACACAACATCAAGTGTCAACCACGTACTACCTCCAAACACCGCTTGTACATCAGATGGAGTCCCCGAAAACCATTTGGACCTCCAATCAATTGCTGTTAATTAAACTGACCAGCCGAGTCAATATCAATCGCCTTCAAACTGCGATACACCGGTACACTGCGCCGTCGCAGAGGCATTGCTGTGGCACGTTAACACGTTACAGGAGAGGCGCTGTGCATTGGTGTGGCACGTTAACACGTTACAGGAGAGGCGCTGTACATTGCTGTGGCACGTTAACACGTTATAGGAGAGCCGCTGTGCATTGCTGTGGCACGTTAACACGTTACAGGAGAGGCGCTGTGCATTGCTGTGGCACGTTAACACGTTACAGGAGAGCCGTTGTGCGTTACGGAGAGAGTAGAGAGTTACTATTGAAATTTCGGGACAGCGATTTTCACGAGGAGTCGGACAACTTATTACTTCCCCCCCACATACAACTCGCGTATTGGTCACAAGGAGAAAATTCGAGAAATTAGACCCAGCACAGTGGCTAACCGACAATCATTCTTCCCACGCAGTATTCGCGAGTGGAACAGGGTTGGAGGGATCAGAGAGTGGTACCGAAAGTAGCCTCCGCCACACACCATTAGGCGGCTTCCGGAGTATAATGTAGATGTACACAAAGAGCAGTAGAACGAATGGCGACGTGTCTGTTTCGCACACTGGGGAGCTGCACGAGGGTGTCCACAAAACTGAACTGTGGAAGTCTCGAAGACGAACGAACACTATCTATCTCCCGAAAGCTTAGTCACGACTTCTGAGGAATGATTAGCGAGTGAAGCAGCTCTAGGAATGTACTTCGTGCCAGTACGCGACTGGTAGGGGAGGGAATGGTGCAGCGGCGACCACACCAACGGCGCCAGATATCGAGAGGAAGAAGTCGGGCGCAGCGAGGCGCGGCCAGTGTGCAAGTCCAACCACACCGCTCAGCGTCGGCACATCAAACGAAACCTTCGTTCGTGCGCCACTCTGTTCAGAGGGCGCTTCTAGCTTCCCTTTGTTACAGATGCGCCCGCGTACACATACTGCAACACTGCCGCTCACCTCCGGTAGGAGTGTGGGACACACATCTACATCTATACTCTGGAAACCTCCGTGAGGTGTATGGCACAGGGTACGTCCCACATTGCCAGTTATTAGGGTTTCCATTCATGTATGGAAGAATGATCGACTCAATGCCTCTCTGTGTGCCCTGATTATTCTCATCTTGACATTGTAATTCTGTCAAAGGACCTGGATGAGCATCTGAACGGAATGGACAGTGTCTTAAAAGGGGGATATAATATGAACATCAACAAAAGCAAAACGAGGATAATGGAATGTAGTCGAATTAAGTCGGGTGATGCTGAGGGAATTAGATTAGGAAATGTGACACTTTTAGTAGTAAAGGAGTTTTGCTATTTGGAGAGCAAAATAACTGATGATGGTCGGAGTAGAGACGATATAAAATGTAGACTGGCAATGGCAAGGAAAGCGTTTCTGAAGAAGAGAAATTTGTTAACATCGAGTATCGATTTAAGTGTCAGGAAGTCGTTCCTGAAAGTATTTGTATGGAGTGTAGCCATGTATGGAAGTGAAACATGGACGATAAATAGTTTGGACAAGAAGAGAATAGAAGCTTTCGAAATGTGGTGCTACAGAAGAATGCTGAAGATTAGATGGGTAGATCACATAACTAATGAGGAAGTATTGAATAGGATTGGGGAGAAGAGAAGTTTGTGGCACAACTTGACCAGAAGAAGGGATCGGTTGGTAGGACATGTCCTGAGGCATCAAGGGATCACCAATTTGGTATTGGAGGGCAGCGTGGAGAGTAAAAGTTGTAGAGCGAGACCAAAATTGAGTACACCAAACAGATTCAGAAAGATGTAGGTTGCAGTAGGTACTGGGAGATGAAGCTTGCACAGGATAGAGTAGCATGGAGAGCTGCATCAAACCAGTCTCAGGACTGAAGACCACAACAACATCCTCACGATCCCTATGTGAGCGATATGTAGGGGTTGTAGTTCATTCTTACAGTAGTCATTTAAAGCTGGTGCTTGAAACTTCGTTAATAGACTTTCTCGGGATAGTTTACATCTATCTTGATGAGTCTTCCAGCTCCGTTTCTCCAGCATCTCTGTCACACTCCCACGGATTAAACAAATTGTAACCATTCGTGCTGCCCTTCTTTGTATACGTTCAATATCCCGCTGTTAGTCTTATCTGGCATCGGCCCCACACACTTCAACGATATACTAGAACCGGTCGCACAAGTAATTTCTAACTAATCTCCTTTGTAGACTGGTTGCACTTCCCCACTATTCTACGAATAAAGCAAAGTCTTCCACTTGCTTTATCTACGTCTGAGCACATGTGCTCATGCCACTTCATATCCCTACAGATTGTTACACCCAAGCATTTGTATGAGGTGGTCGACTCCAGCAGTTACTCATTGATATTATAATAGTAGGACACTAGGTTTTTTCGTTTTGTCAAGTCCACAGTGTTACATTTGTGAACATTGAAAGCATGTTGCCTGTCTCTACACCACATTCAAATCTTATCTAGACGTGACTGAATATTTATGCAGCTTGTATCAGATAGTACTTAATTACAGATCACTAGCCGGAGAGAGTGGCCGAGCGGTTCTAGGCGGTACAGTCTGGAACCGCGCGACCGCTACGGTCGCAGGTTCGAATCCTGCCTCGGGCATGGATGTGTGTGATGTCCTTAGGTTAGGTTTAAGTAGCTCTAAGTTCTAGGGGACTGATGACCTCAGTAGTTAAGTCCCGTAGTGCCATTTGAACTGGCAAAGGAAAGAGGGGCGGGAGGAATTAACAGTGGCAGACGCAGTATCCTCGGCGACACGCCGTGAGGCGGTTTGGGCAGCGTCGACTTCCTTACAAGCAGTAAGTTAGTTTTGTTAGTTTCTCTCCGCACTAGTCCGTACGCTGGGGTTCAACTGAGCACGCAGCAGTGCCGGCAGGCAGCTCGCCGTGTGACGCAGTCTGCCTAGAGACGCGTGGCGATAAGCGTGCGAGCTGTGACGTAAGGACGGGTCGATGCGCGCAATTGGTCGACACGGCTAAGGTCGACCCCGAAATACGCGCACCGCAGCATGCCGTTGACCTCGCCCACTCCACTACTCGAAGAGGGGCTAGACCGCCGGATGGGCCGAACGTCCACAACTCCACCTGCTCCTCCACCGCAGCCCCTCCCACGTGGCGCCACGTTTCCTCGTTCCCCCACCCTGATTCGACTCTGCGCTCCACTGTCAGCGCCGAAAGGTGTTCAGAATCCTATCAGAGGAGGAATGTGGTGTCCCAGAGTAAGTACCGATCAATATTATGCACTTTGCTTCCGGTTCGGAATGACCAGGGGAATCCCCGGATGGCTAACCGCATCATGGTTCCTGCCAAGTTTATTAATCCTGCATCAATTGGTTGGGCTGCCTCCAACTGCAAAAGGCGTTTGACTCTTATACGTATATCACAGAGCAACAGAAACCAGTGCTTTCCCCGATACGACGTGCGAAGTGCACTTATCACACCAGACTTAATAGCTAACGTTACGTTTATTTCCAAACACCACATGTCAGGCGTAGATTACAAAGTGGTGCTAGGCGCTTCGGTTTGGAACCGCGTGACAGCCACGGTCGCAGGTTCGAATCCTGCCTCGGGCATGGATGTGTGTGATGTCCTTAGGTTACTTAGGTTTAATTAGTTCTAAGTTCTAGGGGACCTCGGAGTCATTTGTACCATTTTTCGAACAAAGTGGTAAACTGCCCTCATTCGATGCTATGGTCATTCCTCATACCTACGTACTCGTAAACAGCTTTTTGACACAAGTGCTCGCCAGTACCGCGGCCTCTTGGGACTTAAAAAAGTTGGATTTCTTTGTGAGTGGCGATAACCAGAAGCTTTGGTGTGTTCTAGTACCGTTACTAGCATCAAAATGGTTCAAATGGCTCCGAGCACTATGGGACTTAATATCTGAGGTCGTCAGTCCCCTAGAAGTAAGAACTACTTAAACCTAACTAAGGACATCACACACATCCATGCCGGAGGCAGGATTCGAACCTGCGTTCGCAGCGGTCGCTCGGCTCCTTGCTGTAGCGCCTAGAACCGCACGGCCACTCCGGCCGGCTTAGTAGCGTCGATGAACGCCTTCTGACTGGTTGTCAGTCCATTCAGAACTCGGCTGCCTCTTGCGACCGCATCTATGATGGAGCCTGCGATCAGCGAACGACGGCAAGTGGGCACTTGATGCGTATCTGCAGTTGCATCAGAAGGCACTCTTGTTATTATAAGGTATTCGTCCAATCTGTCGTAATACGCCGTGTCGGGGAAACTACAGCTTTCGAAACCTACGTCCATTAGGATTATTTGCTCGTTTGGTAGTAGAGATGGAGCCCTTTTGCTTTGTACCTATAATAGTCAAAAAGACCCATCTGATGAAGAAAAGTAGCCGCATAAGCCTGCGGAAAACGGGATGAACCACTATATGTTACGAACCGACATGCGGACGAATATCGACAAATTTCACATCGACGTTTATTGCATACGATGGATGGTTGATTGTATGGCCATGGCAATGCACGCTGTGAAAAAGCATCATCTACGGCTTGTAGACAATACTATTCCTTACATCGATGGTTCCCAACCTTTCTTAGACCATTACCCTCGAGTGCAATCACACATTACCTTGTACCCCTCCTCCCTCCCCACGCCGCGCGGGGTAACAGCACGGTCTGAGGCGCGTTGTGACGATTCGCGGGGCTCCCCCATCCCCCCTCTCACGTCGGAGATTCGAGTCCTCCCTCGGGCATGGGTGCGTGTGTTGCCCTTAGAGTAATTTAGTAGTGTGCAAACTTAGGGAACATGACCTGAATAGATTGCTCCCACAGGATCTTATCACTAATTTCCAGGTTCCCTCAAAAAAATGGTTCAAATGGCTCTGAGCACTATGGGATTTAACATCTCAGGTCATCAGTCCCCTAGAACTAACTACTTATACCTAACTAGCCTAAGGACGTCACACACATCCATGCCCGCGGCAGGATTCGAACCTGCGACCGTAGCGGTCGCGCGGTGACAGACTGAAGCGCCTAGAACCGCTCGGCCACATAGGCCGCCATTACTCCAGGTACAACTTGGAGGAGGCATTTTCTTGACATATTTAGCATTTGTTACGTATATGTCTTACTCTGATCTACTGGATAAAGCACAATACATGTCCATATAGGGGGGAATATGTGAGGAGCCTGTAAAGTCCACAGCGTTAATGCTACTAGTTGAAAGAAAAATATTGATATATAATCAGTATCAGAGTGTTACAAGAATGTGATAATAGTAATGAATTTTTCAAAATAATTTAGTTTGGTGACTGAAACAGAGCCAAATCGTTTAGTTCTTACCCTTCAGAAAATTCCGTTTTACCCGTCAGGGAGTAACTACCTACAGGTTGGGAACCACTGACTAAAGTAGACTGGTCTGCCCACAGCCCCGAAGCTGAATCGAACGGAACACTTTCGGCATGAGTAAGAGCATGGCTTCGTTCCAGACCCCGACGTCCAAACGTCCAACCTTCTCTGGTTTCGGATCTTGACGAAGAATTCGTAGCCAATCCTCCACTGCCAGCCGGACGCCTCACTGAAAGTGTACCTCGGCACAGTGGAAGCCGCCATGAAGGTGGCGCGCTTTAAAAAACTAACCTCCTGTCATCCGGTGGCCGCACATGCCACGCGGGCGATGTGATGAGGTGGTCGCCTTATCTCGACAATCAGGTCAGGGCTATCCGAAGGGCCGCCAGCTTCGCTCCTCTCCAAACTACATCGCTGACAGCCTGCCTCATAGCAACAGCCAATCCTGAGTTGCAGCTTACAGTTTCATTACTCTTTTCTGCTTCTCTTTGCCCATGCGCTGTGGATCGCAGGACAGCGTGCCGCCCACTCGGATGAATAACGTTTCTCGTTACAGATCGGTCGTGGTCTCCAGGTATGCCGTCCTCGAAGCGAACCGCTGCTCGATACGTGCGCGACGCCACAGGCGCAGGCCGGCGGCTTCAGTATTCACCTGGGCGCCCAGGCGAACTGTGCAACTAAACCAGGGCACCATCAAAGCCGTGGACTACGTTAACATTTTAACTTTTCCAGCCCCGTAGCCCTCAGTCGCCTGTAACATTACACTGAAGAGCCAAACGAACTCATACACCTACATAATATCGTACAGGGCCATGGCGAGAACGCAGAAGAGCCACGAACTCAACTAATTTCTGAGGTAGGGATGGAGGGAATTCACCATGAATCCTGCAGGGCTGTCCGTAATTCCCGTAAGAGTACGAGAGGGTCGAGATCTCTTCTGAACAGCACGTAGCAAGGCATCGCAAATATGTTCGAAACATGGTTCAAATGGCTCTGAGCACTATGGGACTTAACAGCTGAGGTCATCAGTCCCCTAGAACTTAGAACTACTTAAACCTAACTAACCTAAGGACAGCACACACATGCATGCCCGCGGCAGGATTCGAACCTGCGACCGTAGCGGTCGCGCGGTTCCAGACTGTAGCGCCCAAATATGTTCAATAATGTTTCTGTCTGGGGAGTTCGGTGGCCAGCGGAGGTCTTTAAAACCACAAGAGTGTTCCTGGAGCCACTCTGTAGCAATTCTGGACGTTTGGGGTGTCGCGTTGCCCTGCTGGAATTGCCCAAGTCCCTCGGAATGCTCAATGGACAGGAATGCATGCATACTTACGCACGTGTCATCTGTCAGACTCGTATCTAGACGTATTCCATATCGCTCCAACTGCACACACGCCACATCTTTACAGAGTCTCCTCCAGCTTGAACAGTCCCCTGCTGACATTTACAGTCCATGGATTCATGAGGTTGTCTACATAACCATATACGCCCCTTTGCTCGATACAATTCGCAACTAGATTCACCCCGGCAGGTCGCTGTGACGTATCGTTCTACGCGCTGCATCCTTGAACGGCGCTGCTGCTACGGTCGCAGGTTCGAACCCTGCCTGGGGCATGGATGTGTGTGATGTCCTTAGGTTAGTTAGGTTTAAGTAGTTCTCAGTTCTAGGGGACTGATGACCTCAGATGTTGAGCCCCATAGTGCTCAGAGCCATTTGAACAATTTTTGAGAAATTTGGAAATGAGATTAAAGTTAAGAAGGAAGAAAAAGCAACTTCAAGCTTCGCTGATGGCGTAAATTGATGTTGTAACATGAAAATAAAAAAAGTAAAGCAAGGGGAGTTGAATGTAGTCGCAATGTAATAGGTGAGACTGAGGGAATTAGATTAGAAAATGGGACACTAAAATAAATAGATGAATTCCGCTATTTGCGCAGCAAGTGCAGAGTGGCCACGGCAGAAAAGCATTTCCGAAGATTAGAACATGTAACATTGAATTTAGGCCTATATGTAAGTGTTTGCAAGTCTTCCCTGAAAGTTATTTGTACCGGATGTAGCGTTGTACGGGCGCGAAACGTTGATGATGGAACAGTTCACACAATAAGGGAATAGAAGCATCTGAGATCTGGTGATATAAAAGAATGCCGAAGAGCAGTTGGTTATGTTGCGCAGCTAATGGCGTGGTGGAGAATGGAATTGCGCAGAAACGGAATTTCTGGCTTATCTTGATGTGGTCGGTTTGAAAAATCTAAGAAAAGGACGATGTTAATTACAGAGCTTGTATGCAGTCCTGATCATTTATATCTAGGTCGTCACACAATAATCAATCAGACTGATAGAACACAAGTACATGATTTGTATATAGTGGAATGGTCAAACTCATTAACAGACACACGTGCTGTAATAAATTCTCTCCCTCCCAACAGGCTTCGGAAGGTTCAACAGCACCGACCAACCGCCGTGTCATCCTCACTACAAATGCCTCACAACGGCCGAGTGCACCTCCGCCAACAGCGCTCAGCAGACGGAGCGGTCACCCATACAAGTGCTAGCCACGCCCGACAGCGCTTAACTTTGGTGATCTGATAGAAACCAGTGTTACTTATTCGACAAATGCTAGTAGCTTTAATAAAGTGCAGTACAGCTATTGTACCAAATCATGATTTACAAAAAAAACCTGTAGTTCATCGTCTCCTCAGATAACAGCGGAGAAATCCTGATACATCAACGGAGCCGGGTACAAAAGAAGTGGGAAACAATACGTACATCATTGATCGTAACTGATCGACATCAGACTAGCTACATTTCTTTTTCGCAGCGCGAGCGTTATTATTGATTGAATTCAAAAATTTAAAATGCTGTCGTAATCCACTCATGAAAAGCTGTAAACTCAAGTTGGTACTTTGACACAATACAGTAAGCCTTTACAGTTAGAAGCTGTGTACATGCATAGAGGCAGAGTTAACTCACAGCGCGCAAATTACTCGGAGTATATTCATCCAGTCTTTGAGAAAGACGGCGCTCAGCGACTTCACAGATGGTTTCAAACCTCTTCGAAATTATTACTCGCTGACACCAACAACACAATGGTGAGAGAAACCTTGTTTATCGCTTATTATAGTTTAGTTTCAGGTATGTCGTTTTAATTTACTACTCCTTCGCTGCTAACTCTACTCGCAACATATTTCACTGACAGTATTCACATGTAACACTGAATGTACCTGCAAAATTGTATCATGACACACGAGTTCTATTCTTTAAGGAATTGTTTGTAATTACGGTTTGTTACTACATTATAGCTGATTCATTAAAGTCTTACTGTTACGTAAGAAACAACTTCTTGGGCCGCAAGGTTTAACCTTAAGCAACCGTTTGCTTTTGAGATACGATACAGAGGCAGTAGGCAACACTATAAACGATAAATACGCGTCAAAAAAAGTGAAATGTCTAAATGAAACGTGCTTGAGAAAGCCGAAAATCGGCCATACTGGTGTAAACAGGACAACTAGGTGCAATTCCTGGGCGACACTCGTGTAATAATATATAACGCAAATAAAACAAATTTAACCTTTAATATATATAAATCTAAATATGAACGGATCGAAAGACGAGCGTCACGGAAACGTGAAAACTTGAACAGACTTTTGAAGATACCTACAAATTATCCCGCGACAGCCTATGGACGAAATTTGGTTTCTTAAATTCCGCTTATTGTCAAAACCGAATGTATTTCTGTTTACTCAACATGAGAGAGAAAATTATCAGTTCTTGTGGGTCTGGGAATTTATTTCTGTGACTACATTAATAGTGAAAGTAGATATCTACAGATGCCTTGTTTTTATGTCGCGCCTATAAGAAGTGGAGAATACTGTATATAATTACAACAGAAAAAGATAAAACACGAACAATCCACAAGAAGACGAAAGAAAATGACATGCGGTAAAACGATGAAAAAGCATAGAAACAAGCCGTCCTCTGCAAATCCACTTTCAAAATTTATGTGGCTTCAGAAATAAATAAAGACTCGCGAAAGATAACACACAGGTGTATGAGTTAACAGAAATAAAGAGATAGATTATGTTTCGCAGAACGGGGAGTTTAAAAACTCAAATTTAATTCGCAAATATGGAAGAAACGTCAATAGGAGCTTCCAGCTTCAACACGAAGATTACCGACGTACATTTCAGTAACCATTATTAAGCTAAGAATCTTGAGGTGTTCTTCAACCTGCCGTAGGGACCGTGAGGACAAAATCACGGGCAGTGCCATTTAAGAACTACTTTTTTTCCCCTCTCCACACACACGCAGTGGAATGGGAAGAAAATCCACACGCTAAGTACCATCTGGCACGCACTTCATGGTGGTATGCACAGTAAATACGGTGGTAGCAGACTCAAAACATAATCTTAACACAAGACTTTGACCTTTTTGTCTGCGTGGAATTTGTGCCGCGACTGCACAACTTTCGCGAGGTGTTACGTCATCCGCAGGAGCCTACGTAACACAATTTCCGCCCACGACTGCAATTTTCAGCCCGAGTGCAGGGAGGGAAGGGAAAAAGATGAGACGACAATTATCTGATGCACAGGGGGGGGGGGGGGGCGGCGGCTGCGTAGCAGGTCCACACAAGGACGAGGCTCTGCCGGCAGCCTTTAAACGTCCGTGACCTAGGACGACATGCGCCGACATATGGTACGTTCCGCAGGACACGATGTGAGGCCGTCCCGAGCCGAAAAGCCGCACAAAAAGCGTGTCGCAGCACGCGACCTAGACCGCAAAAAAAAAGTAAAATAAACCGAAGCCGCCGAAAGCCGCGCCAGTTGGCACACTTTTCGCCTCTATTGAGACACCTGACTGTCGCCACGGCGCTAGCGGCGCCGCACGGCTGGCTATTCCTGAGAGAAATAAAAATGGTCGCCCGACACGGCTACAACGCACAGCTGTTACACACGCACAGCTGTTACATACGTATCAAACTAGTCAGCTGTAACATTACCTTGCCTGCTATTCGAATTGAATACGCAAAGAGCGACTAAGCAAAAATGTCGCTAAACGTGGCCAGACGAAACAGCTGTTACGCGAGATTCGCGTATCAAACAATCCTGCGACGGTTTTCTTTGAAATACAGCAAGATATACTTCACTGACATCTCCCTTTGTGCTCTCAAAGAAAACTGTGAACGTTGATCTCGAAACGAATTTGAACAGGGATATTCTCATGCATTGCTCTTCCTGATAGAAACGAAGTTAAGGACGAAGCTGTTCGTGTATTAAACAAGTGCGTAACAATACTCTCTCGACTGCTATTAACGAGAGACACGAAATACAAAGCAGAAAAAGAAGTCGTTCAATACGGCTATACGACACACTTGTTATTCTACAGTAGACTCACGTATCAACGTCAGCGCCAAATTCTCTGAAACATAGCGAAAATCCGATACATACATCACTGCGTCATTAACGAAACTGTGCACTGAATATCGCGAATAAGATTTGACCGTGGGGACGAGAGGCAAGAGAGACGACAATATATATCGCACAGGTATCAGGACCACTTATGAAAAATAATGGGCTAATTTTGCTGACACGGTTTAAACACTTAAGACGCACGGGATGCAGATAATTTTGTACAAAACACACCGAATTCACTAGAACGTCAACAGCAGAACAACGCACGCAGAAAACTGGGCAGCAGTTACTAATAATACTTGTTAGGCGGGGCAAATACCTGTTTCCAGAACACGATAATTACAACACACACACACTCTCTCACAGTGTCACCTGCAGAAATACTAATAATGACACTACAAAACCCAAATACTTAAAAGTACACAAAATACGGTGGCACTTCCTTTACCTTCGGCGCCGTCGTAAAAGTCACCGCTGAAGAACATCAAAAACTTCACTTATCCCGGGGTACTCCAACACGTCCCCCGGGGTTGCGAAACACACACTCACACACTTTTTTTTTTACTATTTTGAATCTTCCTGTGCCACTTTCTTCGGACGCGGATCTTTTTCCGTTTTTCGGTTCGTTACACTGTGGTGCGCAGAATATGTGGTTCCGCCTCGTCGGACGGTGATTTCGCGACGGCAGAAAGCGGCTCGCGGAACCCGTCTGGTTTGTTAACGTGGCAGCCGCGTTGCTAGGTTATAAGATCGCCCACACGGCACACGTAAGCAGCACGCGAGCTAGCAGCCGGGCCGAACCAGCGGCGCCGGGAGGGGAGCGGAGGCGTCCAATAGCGCGCGGCTACGGGAACGGGGGGAAGCGGAATTAGACGCCGCTCGGCGCTAAGCTGCGTTCCCGGGACTCACCGCCTTCTAGCGTACCTGCGCCTCCCTTCCAGCAAACCTGTCTGCTCACCACAATAGCGTCCACGTGAGCCACGTAACACTCGGAAATAAACCTACTACTGCGCTCTTTTTGTTTTCTATTTGGGTTCTGTCGCAATTGTAAAAGTAATCGGTGAAATGGTATTCTGTTTAAACAAATCGGACACTGCCTTCTAAAAAACGAGCTGTCTTCCAAATCACAGGAGGAAGGCAGAATACGAAAACAGTCGGATATTCTTGAGCAGCATAGGCAACAATCACACTGGCGGAAGTTGCAGCAGCGGCCCGATCTCAATGGAAGTAATATTAAGCAGACAAAAAGTAAACGATGTCTAAGAACGTAAATTAAATGTATACAATGATGGGCAGTACGAATGGTGGTATGTATGCTTGCCTTACAGAACTGTATCAACTCGTACGGAACGAAATGATTTGACATAAATCGTCTATTGCGCCCCAGATAAGAAGCAAATTTCGCTTTATTGGGAGATACATGGAAAATGGAACCTACATCGCAGACAGCTCACAAATCACTAGTACGTCCCATTTTACAACGATAGTTTGTAATTTCACGTGTTGTTTTAGTACGAGTCGCGCAATTTCTCCGTCGCTGTGTTACTGAACATGCCTGAAAAGCTTCTGTACAGTGGTTGTTAGCTCTCGGCTGTCAAAAATGTTCCACATGTTTTCGCAGTACCGGCTATTATGTATTTTTTTGCATTAATGTTTGCTGTAAGAAAAAGACGCAGCCAAGGTTTAGAAATGTTAAAAATACGGCTTTCGGTTAGTCTGCTACGCTTGACGCAAGTGTTTACTAGCGCTATAAGCGTCTCCAAGGCCACAAAGACGTTGAAGATGAGCACCTTAGGAACCCCAGCACATCATCAAGACATAAAATCGCGGAAAAAACTGTAGGAAATGATTGTGAAGTTCGCCGAATCACAATCAGAAAAGTCGATGATGAAGCTGGTGTAACAACTGAAGCATGCCCTGAAATTTTGTCGCATGTTTACGGTATGAAACGTGTGACAGCAAAATTGGTTAAAAAAATGTTGAGTTTCAAGCGAAACCATCTGCGAATGGAGGTTGCTCAGGAATCCCTAAGATGTAGTAATTAATGCACCGTGTGATATCATGCGTATATAGACACCTTCTAGATCGCTAATGCCGCCTTCGCACGGAGCTACTCAGAAGTGCTTCAACTGACAAAGCGTTGCTTTAAAACAGGAGTTTCCATCCTTTTAGTTACGTGCGCCGCATAGGGAAGAAGAATGTTTTCGGGTCGCACATGATCTACTTGACACCAACAAAAACTGCTAAGAGAAAAAAAAAAAGAAAAAAAAAAGAAAAATACACACGACACGATCTAATGAGAGAATAGCATCGTCTGGTGGGAACTCCAGATTGAAAATAATCAATTTATTATTACAATGTATAAACGGAGTTTCATTTTTTTATTTTTCACCGACCGTGTGACATACTTCTTGGGACGCATTTATACTTGCTTAGGGGCAACATGCGACCCGCGGGTTGGACAACCCTGGTTTAAATGGACGCTTTTGTGGTGAGGTATTCGGGTCGCTACTCTTGTTATTTGGTGGCACGGTAGTGAGGTCATACTGTTGACTAGAGATGGAACTCAATGGAGAAGATTTCAATTGTGAAGCTGGGAAAACATCCATCGATATGCAACATGGCCAGTGAAGAATATTCGGGTAAACCGCAGAAAATTAAAGTTTTCACAGGACGGTGGAGGCAAACGTTCTTGACAGATGGTGAGTGTCACTCACTTGCGTTGGATCTGTTGACATCTCAGATAACATTCAACTACTCAAAGAGTCTTCAAATCTGTATATGTCTTGCTCACGAACAAAACTGTGCAACGCGCAGGAAGTTTTTTTGTTTTATTTTTTGTAATACCTTCAGAAAATTCCAGACTTACATCAGAAGCCGACAAAAAAACATTAGAAGCTGACCAAAAAATCTGCAGTCTAGCAAGAATGCCAAAAATACGTTCAATATATCTTCCAGCCCTACAGAGATCATACCTGAAAACTCTTTGAAGGAAGGAAAAAAAAAAAAAATGTCTCCGTGTTAGGGCAGTAAGAAAGATGACATACCGAAACGTTGATCACCAACGATTTTATGGGAAGTATTCAAAGACTTCATAAAACTGCCTAATTTGATGACATTTAATTTAACTGGCAATTAACGTACGGTGAAGCAATGAACCCTTGAACACAGATCAACGTGGCCATCTTCTATTTGCACTATTGTTAATTTGCTTTGGTACGAATCACACATGGCCAGCAACTATATTGAGAAAACCTTGTCAGAATGCGACGTCAGTTAAAAAAAAGCCGGCCGCTGTGACCGAGCGGTTCTAGGAGCTTCAGTCCGGAACCGCGCGACTGCTACGGTCGCAGGTTCGAATCATGCCTCGGGCACGGATGTGTGTGATGTCCTTAGGTTACTTAGGTTTAAGTAGTTCTAAGTTCTAGGGGAGTCATGGGTTGGGTTGTTTGGGGGAAGAGACCAAACAGCGAGGTCATCGGTGTCATAGGATTAGGGAAGAACGGGGAAGGAAGTCGGCCGTGCCCTTTCAAAGGAATCATCCCAGCATTTTCCTGAAGCGATTTAGGGGAAATCACGGAAAACCAAAATCAGGATGGCCAGACTCGGGATTGGAACCGTCGTCCTCCCGAATGCGAGTCCAGTGTGCTAACCACTGCGCCACCTCGCTCGGTAGGGGACTCATAACCTGAGACGTTAAGTCCCATAGTGCTCAGAGCCATTTGAACCATTTGTTCAAAATATTAACGTAGCTTTGTTCACAAAATTTTTTACCCCCCTTTTTTTGTCATCAGTCTACTGACTGGTTTGATGCGGCCCGCCTCGAATTCCTTTCCTGTGCTAACCTCTTCATCTCAGAGTAGCACTTGCAGCCTACGTCCTCAATTACTTGCTTGCGTATTCCAATCTCTGTCTTCCTCTACAGTTTTTGCCCTCTACAGCTCCCTCTAGTACCATGTCTTAGCAGATGTCTTATCATCCTGTCCCTTCTCCTTATCAGTGTTTTCCACATATTCCTTTCCTCTCCGATTCTGCGTAGAACTTCCTCATTCCTTACCTTATCAGTCCACCTAATTTTCAACATTCGTCTATAGCACCACATCTCAAATGCTTCGATTCTCTTCTGCTCCGGTTTTCCCACAGTCCATGTTTCACTACCATACAATGCTGCACTCAAGACGTACATCCTCAGAAATTTCTTCCTCAAATTAAGGCCGATATTTGATATTAGTAGACTTCTCTTGGTCAAACCATACTGGGTACTCATTAGACTGTTCATTCCGTTCAGCAGATGATTTAATTCTTCTTCACTTTCACTCAGGATAGCAATGACATCAGCGAATCGTATCATTGATATCCTTTCACCTTGTATTTTAATTCCACTCCTGAACCTTTCTTTTATTTCCATCATTGCTTCCTCGATGTACAGATTGAAGAGTAGGGGCGAAAGGCTACAGCCTTGTCTTACACCCTTCTTAATACGAGCACTTCGTTCTTGATTGTCCACTCTCATTATTCCCTCTTGGTTGTTGTACATATTGTATATGACCCGTCTCTCCCTATAGCTTACCCCCTACTTTTTTCAGAATGTTGAACAGCTTGCACCATTTTATATTGTTGAACGCTTTTTCCAAGTCGACAAATCCTATGAATGTGTCTTGATTTTTCTTTAGCCTTGCTTCCATTATTAGCCGTAACGTCAGACTTGCCTCTCTCGTGCCTTTACTTTTCCTAAAGCCAAACTGATCGTCACCCAGCGCATTCTCAATATTCTTTTCCATTCTTCTATATATTATTCTTGTAAACAGCTTCGATGCATGAGCTGTTAAGCTGATTGTGCGATAAATCTCGCACTTGTCAGCTCTTGCCGTCTTCGGAATTGTGTGGATGATGCTTTTCCGAAAGTCAGATGGTATGTCGCCAGACTCATATATTCTACACACCAACGTGAATAGTCGTTTTGTTGCCACTTCCCCTAATGATTTTAGAAATTCTGATGGAATGTTATCTATCCCTTCTGCCTTATTTGACCGTAAGTCCTCCAAAGCTCTTTTAAATTCCGATTCTAATACTGGATCCCATATCTCTTCTAAATCCACTCCTGTTTCCTCTTCTATCACATCAGACAAATCTTCACTCTCATAGAGGCATTCAATGTATTCTTTCCACCTATCTGCTCTCTCCTCTGCATTTAACAGTGGAATTCCCGTTGCACCCTTAATGTTACCACCGTTGCTTTTAATGTCACCAAAGGTTGTTTTGACTTTCCTGTATGCTGAGTCTGTCCTTCCGACAATCATATCGTTTTCGTTGTCTTCACATTTTTTCTGCAGCCATTTCGTCTTAGCTTCCCTGCACTTCCTATTTATTTCATTCCTCAGCGACTTGTATTTCTGTATTCCAGATTTTCCTGGAACATGTTTGTACTTCCTCCTTTCATCAATCAACTGCAGTATTTCTTCTGTTACCCATGGTTTCTTCGCAGCTACCTTCTTTGTACCTATGTTTTCCTTCCCAACTTCTGTGATGGCCCCTTTTAGAGATGTCCATTCCTCTTCAACTGTGCTGCCTACTGCGCTATTCCTTATTGCTGTATCTATAGCGTTAGAGAACTTCAAACGTATCTCGTCATTCCTCAGTACTTCCATATCCCACTTCTTAGCGTATTGATTCTTCCTGACTAATGTCTTGAACTTCAGCCTACTATTCATCACTACTATATTGTGATCTGAGTCTGTATCTGCTCCTGGGTACGCCTTACAATCCAGTATCTGATTTCGGAATCTCTGTCTGACCATGATGTAATCTAATTGAAATCTTCCCGTATCTCCAGGCCTTTTCCAAGTATACCTCCTCCTCTTGTGATTCTTGAACAGGGTATTCGCTATTACTAGCTGAAACTTGTTACAGAACTCAATTAGTCTTTCTCCTCTTTCATTCCTTGTCCCAAGCCCATATTCTCCTGTAACCTTTTCTTCTACTCCTTCCCCTACAACTGCATTCCAGTCACCCATGGCTATTAGATTTTCATCCCCCTTTACATACTGCATTACCCTTTCAATATCCTCATACACTTTCTCTATCTGTTCATCTTCAGCTTGCGACGTCAGCATGTATACCTGAACTATCGTTGTCGGTGTTGGTCTGCTGTCGATTCTGATTAGAACAACCCGGTCACTGAACTGTTCACAGTAACACACCCTCTGCCCTACCTTCCTATTCATAACGAATCCTACACCTGTTATACCATTTTCTGCTGCTGTTGATATGACCGATACTCATGTGACCAGAAATCCTTGCCTTCCTTCCACTTCACTTCACTGACCCCTACTATATCTAGATTGAGCCTTTGCATTTCCCTTTTCAGATTTTCTAGTTTCCCTACCACGTTCAAGCTTCTGACATTCCACACCCCGACTCGTAGAACATTATCCTTTCGTTGATTATTCAATCTTTTTCTCATGGTAACCTCCCCCTTGGAAGTCCCCTCCCGGAGATCCGAATGGGGGACTATTCCGGAATCTTTTGCCAATGGAGAGATCATCATGACACTTCTTCAACTACAGGCCACATGTCCTGTGGATACACGTTACGTGTCTTTAATGCAGTGGTTTCCATTGCCTTCTGCATCCTCATGTCGTTGATCATTGCTGATTCTTCCGCCTTTAGGGGCAATTTCCCACCCCTAGGACAAGAGAGTGCCCTGAACCTCTATCCGCTCCTCCGCCCTCTTTGACACGGCCGTTGGCAGAATCAGACTGACTTCTTATGCCGGAAGTCTTTCGGCCGCCAATGCTGATTATTCATCAAAATTTAGGCAGTGGCGGGGATCGAACCCGGGACCACGGGTGACCACGACCCTTTACTTATTGTGCCTGGTGTAGTTCGAAATACACTCCTCCACAACTCATACGCCGCTTCTAACGCCGTTTCCAGTTCCAGAAGCAGACTTGGTACGCCTCTTGCTGGATCGCGTGAAGTGTCGTCTTTGAATTTTCTTTTATGTTGTCTATAGTTACGAAACTTCGTACGTTCAAAGGGGTTATCAACCTTGGAAATAAAAAATAAAAAGTTCGCAGGGACCAGGTCTGGAGAGTACTGAGGATGAGGCAGCACAGTGATTTCGTCTTTCGTGGAATAGTCACGCACCGACAGGGATGAATGTGAGGGCGCGTTACCGTAATGCAAGAGCCATGTATTGTCACATTTCAGGTCGTTTCCTTCTCGCATTTTCTCGCAGCCGTCGCAACTTGACCCGATCGTATCGTCGGTAAACAGTTGGTCACAGTGGCACCAAACAGTGATGAACTAATCCTTCAAAGTAAAAGAAAAGTATCAGCATGGCTTTGACATCTGACCTCAGCTGACTAGCTTTCCAGACCCACTATTAAGACTGTGGAAAAATGAAATGAGCGTATGACATTATTGTCCGGGAGGCCCCCTAGCTGCGAAGTTCAGCCGCCAGGTGCAAGTCTTATTTCAGTCGACGCCACACTGGGCGACTTGTGTCCCGGTGATGAGGACAACGCAACACCCAGTTCACGGGCGGATAAATTCTCCAACCCGGCCGGGAATCGAACCTGGGTCCGCTTGCACGGGAGGCAAGGACGTTACCATCCAGCTAAGCAGGCGGACATTTAAGACTGAAACTAGGTCCCAACATAGCAACCCTAGACCCACGTCATCACCAGTCATGATTCTCTTGAGGAACATCTCGTCCTCGTTTGCGAGATCCAAAAGCTCCTCACAGATTGCCGGCCGGTGTGGCCGAGAGGTTCTAGGCGCATCAGTCTGGAACCGCGCGAGCCCTACGGTCGCAGGTTCGAATCCTGCCTCGGGCATGGATGTTTGTGATGTCCTTAGGTTAGTTAGGTTTAAGTAGTTCCAAGTTCTAGGGGAATGATGACCTTAGAAGTTAAGTTATTCAGTGCAGAAATGACGGCCTTGTTTGAACATATACTCTCCTCAACGTACTTTTTTATTCAATGACGAATTCTTTCAACAAACAGACGGCGTCGCCACGGGGACCCCTTTGTCTCCTGTGGTAGCTAATCTCTTTATGGAGGACTTTGAGGAGAAAGCACTTGTCTGCTGTCTTAAAGCCTACGGTCTTCTGGCGGTACGTAGATGATACTTTTGTTGTATGGCCTCATGGCAGACAGGAACTGGAGAAACTCCTTCATCATTTAAACTCTTTACATGAGAACATCAAATTCACGATGGAGATTGAAAAAGATGGCACTTTACCATTTCTAGACGTGCTAGTACGCCGTAAAAATGATGGGTCATTAGGACATTCTGTGTACAGGAAACCGACTCACACAGATCTGTATCTCCAGGCGTCAAGCTGCCACCATCCAGCACAAACAGCCGGTGTTCTCAGTACCTTCATACATCGAGCGTATGTAATATCGGACGATGAAAACCTCCACGCAGAATTAGAACACTTGGAGAAGGTTTTTAAAGAGAATGGCTACACTTCACGCCAAATAAGGAAGGCCATGCGCAACTGTCATAACAAGAAGCAGCGCACTGAGGACGCTGATGGCGACTTTAAATCTACTGCGTTTCTTCCATACGGCGGGAATGTGTCGTCGAAAATAGGCCGATTACTGAAGAAGAGTAAAATCAAGGTGATCTTCCGTCCACCAGCAAACAACCGGGCCCTGGTTGGATCCCTTAAAGACGATTTACAACTGAAGAAAGCAGGCGTCTACAAAATTCCCTGTGAATGTGGCTCTGCATATATTGGCCAGACGCCAAGAACTGTCCATGAACGATGTACAGAACATGAAAGATACCCCCGTCTGCGGCAACCGTCAAAATCGGCAGTAGCAGAGCACTGTATTTCAATGGGACATTCAATGGAATACAATGGAACAAAAATTTTAGCTCCGGTTTCCGGATTTTGGGATTCCGTAATCAAGGAATCAGTGGAAATACGTCTTGCCGATAATCTTATAAACCGTGACAACGGCTTTCAAGTGGATAAAAATTGGAATCCTGTTATTAAAATTATACAATTACAGTGGAATAGACGGCGTCATTCGATACTCAATGACTAGATGATCTTTCACTTTGACCACCGAGGGCAGCACGTACGACTCGGCTATGCCGCGCATGTCGACACCTGACGCATGCGCCGTAGGGTGCCAGTACATTTCGCATGCGCGAGATCCGGCATAAATACCGCGACTGCACCTGGGCTCTTCAGTATCTGCTCACGGGTTTGTGGGGTGGATTGAGTTTCTTGTTCTGAGGTGGAGTTTGCTGTGCTCCCGTTTTCGTCTGTTTGCTCGGTCGGTTGCTCAGGTGTGGTGGTATTCGCCTGAAGAGTGGTTGTTTCCGTCGTTTCTGCCGTGTTACTGGTTGGGAGAGCAGCATCTTCTTTTGCCTGATGTTGGGTGGTTTTTCTTTGCTCTTGATTTGGGTTTGGGGGTAGTATTGTGGCTTTCGTCTGCTTAGTGCAGGATTGCAGGGGTAGGGGAAGAACTGATGACGATGATGTGCTTTGAGCTATTGGTGGGGGGGCCATTTTCACATTTGCTTTCGCTTGCTGCTTCACGACTTCTGGTCTTGATTGTCGGCGCGATTGTGGGTGAGGTCTGATGGAGGGTGTGCAGATTGAGGTGGAAGCCTTTACTATTTGCGCCATCGTTTTAACTCCTTGGGGTGAAGTTTCATGAGCTTCGGTTTGTGTCCCTGGCGGGTTTTCTTCTACTCTGGGTGGCAGAGGGCGGCATCTCTCCTCTGCTAGGCTTGGAGGCATAGGTGGAGTTTGGGGTCTGTTGTTGCTTATCCCCTGGTGAGCTATGGTTGGTGGTCTTTGCTGTCTTGAGGTGGGGACTTGGTGTTCCCTTGCAGTAGCTGCTGTACGTTGGGCTCGCGCATCGGCGATTTTGAGTCTAACTGGACATCCCCTGAATGAAGCTGGATGGTTTCCAGAGCAGTTTGCACAGACTAGTGGGTCACTAGGCTTCCTGGTGCAGGCGCTGGAGAGATGGGGACCGGCGCATTTTACACATCTTGGTGTTAGATCACATTGTTTTGCGCCATGGCCAAACCTCTGGCAGAGATAACATTGGGTAGGGCCACTTGGTTTCCGAAATCTTTCGACTGAAACCGTCATGTGCAGTAGTCTGTCGAGTTTAAAGATTTTCTGTGCATCTGCAGTGTTTGGCAGGTTTATTTGAAAATTTGCCATTTTATTTCGGGGTTGTGGGATGACGTCGCCCGTTTCTGTGGTGATGGTAACTGGTTTTGCCATCTGGTATACCTCCTTGACTGGGAAGCCTTTGGCAATAAGTGCTTCTTTAACTTCTTCTGTAGTCCAGTGGGGTGTGAGGCGTTTTATGACTACTTTTAGCGTGCCTCTCGGGTCATCGCTGTAAGTGAAAAATTCAAACTTTCGTTTTCGGAATTCTTGTTTTAGATAGAGAAAGTCTTCTGCGTTGGTCGCCTGGTAGACTATATGGTCCCCTTTGTACGTTGTGCTAAGAGCACCAGTTAGTTTGCTCTGAATTTGTCCTATTAGGGTGGTAAAATCGCAACGATAAAGATCACACATGAGCAAGGAAGAGGCGATTTACCACCTGACCTGGCCCAGCTCATTGCGGACAAGAAGAGAATCCGAAAGCTCTGGCAACGATTCCGAGATCCTCAAGACAGAAGAAACATGGAAAGGATGGCCAGAGAAATACGGCAGAGACTGCAAATGCTCAGAAATTCCCGCTGGGAAAGAAGCCTGCAGGAGGCAAACACAAACCCGGACCACCTCTGGAGCAAAATTAGAGCCAGAAGGCAACCCCGGAAGGCCATCAATCCTCTACACGGAGAAAATGGTATCGTGTACTCGCCAGAGGAAAAGGCAGACGCCATGTCGAGCACGCTCGAGCGCCAATTCAGAGAAAACATAGCGGATGAAGACGAAGAGGAAGTAGAGAGGAACGAAAGAAGGGTCCGCCGCTATCTCAACAGAAAACTTCGACAGAGACAAGACACCTTCTTCACCCCAGTCAGTGAACGTGCAGTTGGCGCTCTTATCAGGCGAATCGGCAACTCCAAAGCCCCTGGTCCCGACAGTATCAAACCTCCCTTCCTCAAAAACCTTCCTGAACCCGCTATATCACATCTCACAGCCATACTAAACAACTGCCTAAAAATAAACTATTTCCCTTCAGCCTGGAAGGTTGCAAAAATCATCTCAATCCCTAAACCCAATAAAAACCATCTATTCCCACAAAACTACCGGCCAATCTCCCTGTTACACCACCTCTCTAAAATCCTAGAAATCTTAATACAGATCCCATTGTTGCACTACCTCCAAACAAACAACATCCTCTGCCCCGAGCAATTCGGTTTTCGTGCTGGACATAGCACCATACATCAGGCCATTCGCCTGATAGAGCACATCTGTACAGAGAAATCCCAAGGACATAGCACAGCTGCAATATTTCTAGATATTGAAAAGGCGTTTGATCGAGTTTGGCATGGCGGCTTGCTCTACAAAATGTTCCAAGTAAACATCCCAACCCACATAGTAAAAATTATTAGATCCTTCCTCACAAACAGGAAGTTTTACTCAACAATAGAAGGCGCTGAAAGTGCACCGAAAACAATAGAAGCAGGGGTACCACAGGGTTCTGTGCTTGGTCCCCTCCTATACCTCTTATATACTAACGATGTACCTAAAGCACCAAGAGGAAATATAGCGCTGTATGCAGATGACACAGCGCTATATCACAGCGGCAGAAATTTAAATTACATAGTGGCCAGCCTGCAACGACACTTAGAAGATATGATCAAATGGTGCAACATCTGGAAAACGAAGATAAACCCTGACAAGTGCCAGGCAATAATATTCACAACCAAACGCAAACAGCCACTTAGGAACTTAACAGTAAACAACCAAAATCTACCGTGGAGAGAGACAGTCCAGTACCTAGGCCTAAAATTGGATAAACACCTGACATTCAAACAGCATTTAAATGAGGCGTGCAACAAGGGCGCTGCACGCCTCTTCCAGCTGTACCCCCTGTTAAAAGGAAGGGGTCTCACGACAGCAACGAAAATCAAGACATGGAAGGCAATTATCCTACCGGTTATACTATACGGATCGGAGGCATGGAGTATGGCCGCTGACACAAATTTAACAAAAATCGAAACGTTACAAAACAAAGCATTTCGCATCATAGCCGAAGCAAACCGCTATACCAGCAATGAAGAAATCCGAAACATGTTAGGACAACCCACCATGTATCATATCATCCAACAAAAATCAATCAACTTTTATGAGGCTGCACGCACATCACAATACCAACTCATCAACACCCTTGGCAGGGAAATCCACCCCCAAATTAAAACCCCAAAAACAACCATCAACCGAATCTTTAGGATCTAGATCTAACAAAGTTCAACCTCCTTACAAACACCACCATCTAAGCCCCTCACAAAAATATCTTACCTACATCACTCATTAGGAAGGAGACCCCAAAATAATTACCAAATAAGTTAAAGCTCCGAAACACAAAAGAAAAGAGGAGAAGACAGAGTGCAAAAGGCACTGGTTCTTCTAAAACATGGGGGAAACCCAGCTAATTCGACTCGGCGGCTCTTCAGTAGTTGTGTACTCACCTGATGATGGCCGGACGTCTCTGGGCCGAAATATCGTGGCAGAATGTCGACGGGATCCGGCTGCATAGTGTGATGTCCGGAATTAAAAAAAAAAAGAGGGGGTGGTAATTTTTTGTTTTTATTTTGTTGAAAGGAAAGAAAGAAAAAAGGGTGAATAAAGGTGAAGGGAAGTGGTTCTATTTTTACTGGAATGAACTTATTGATGGACATCACAAAAATTTATTTTACCTATATTTTTTTTTTACTCATCGAAGAAGACAACACAACACATATAAAAGAATATAGAACAAGAATAATAAAGAACACATATTATCCACAGAATGACCGTTTCACAAGACACTTTCTAGCTCGACTGACTCTTAAGACTGAACAAGACTCGACTGACTCTACTCTCTCTCTGGACCACAGCCTCTTCACGTCCCTCTGGACCAGAGATTTCAACTGTGATTATCACGCCGATTATTTAATTAATCGTACAGCCGCTGGGCGCGCGCTTGGCGCGTCATTTAAATGGGGTTAAACGCACACCGCGAGAGGCGTGGGCTAGCGGTGTGTTACAGGTATCGCCACAATACCCGGAAATTATTAGAAGACGTCACAAAGTGCGCAGAGCCATTTGAACCATTTTTTTCCCTCACAAATTGTGAGCCGAATGTCCTTCTGGGCTTGATTTGTGGGTAGTGGGCCGAAATTGGCGCCAACACGATGGCCGGCCGCGGTGGCCGTGCGGTTCTGGCGCTGCAGTCAGGAACCGCGGGACTGCTACGGTCGCAGGTTCGAATCCTGCCTCGGGCATGGGTGTGTGTGATGTCCTTAGGTTGGTTAGGTTTAAGTAGTTCTAAGTTCTAGGGGACTGATGACCTAAGATGTTGAGTCCCATAGTGCTCAGAGCCATTTGAACCAAGGCAACACGATGCATTCGAAGTTGCTGTGTCAGGATTTCTCGGCATGATCGAACCGAAATGTTACATTCTTCTGCAATCTCTCCAACAGTGTCTCTTCGATTGGCACGCACCATTTTAGTTGACGTTCCTGACACAAGCGTCGTCGGTAGACGTCGAAAGACGTCCTGATCGACGATCATCTTTGGCGTCCTGATCGACGATCATCTTTTAACTTCCGTCCGACCATTTTCAAACCGTGTGAACCATTCTCAACAGCGAGTAGGCTTAAGCATTCATCAGCGTTGGCTTCCTGCATCATTTGGTGCGTCTCTGAAAAGGTTTTCCCGAGTTTCACCAAAATTTAATACAGACGAGTCCCTCCTCAAACGGGAAATTCGCAAACAGTGCGACACAAAGTTCTACTCAATATAGCACTGAACAATAACAGAGATGCAACAATGAAACTTGCGGCAGTTACACGTTAAACGCAGCCGTGTGCAGGGATGCCCCCCGCAATTTGTTCCAACACACCACTGGCGTGAAATTACGGATGTTGTGGTATTTTTCGAACAGACCTCGTGCAGTGTCCCACAGTCAGTAGATGACACGAGAGTTCTTCCATCGTTGACTGGCCTCTACTTGATTTCGTTGTTCAGTAATACGAGGGCTATCCACAAAGTACATTACGTTTTCGTTTGTGCCCGTTAGGGGCGGGGCTAGCGCGGCCATCTTGGTGTCATGGCAGTCCGCCGCTCAGTCGGCATTCTGCCGTGCTAGTGAGAGGTTCGTGCTGTACTCCGTTGAGTTACTGTGACAGTTTGAAATGTCAGCGTTAATTGAAAATGCCGCCAAGTGTGAAGGGTGTGCTGTAATAAGGTTTCTGACTGCAAAAAACTGTACACCGATAGAAATCTATCGGCAGCTTTGTGAAGCGTGTGGGGACAACATAACCACTGAAGGTGGAGTGCCTCAATGGGACAAAAAAGTTAAAAATGGCCGAACTAACGTTCACGGCGAAGAGCGAAGTGGAAGACCCAGCATATTGACTGCCGAACTTGTCGAAAAAGTCGATGCCGCGGTCCGTGAAAGCCGTAATTTCACAATAACGGAACTCTCTACGAGTTTTCCACAAATTTCACGAAGTTTGTTGCACGAAATCATTACCGAAAAGCTCGGTCACCACAAGTTTTGTGCGAGATGGATACCAAAAATCTTGACAATGATTCACAAAAATCAGCGAATGGCTCCAGCGTTAACGTTTTTGGACGCTTACGAGAAAGATGGCGACTCATTACTCGATCGCGTCGTTACTGGTGACGAAACATGGGTTAAGCATGTGAACTGCGAGACAAAATTGCAGTCGATGCAGTGGGGGCACACAAATTCCCCCCAAAAATCCAAGAAATGCGTGCAGACAATGTCGGCGAGGAAGGTGATGGCGACTGTCTTTTGGGACAGGAAAGCTGTGATTTTTGTGGATTTCCTGGAAAGAGGCACTATAATAAACTCTCAAAGGTATTGCCAAACTCTGCACAACCTCAGAAGAGCAATACAAAACAAGCGCAGGGGAAAGTTGGGCTCAAAAGATCCTGCCGACTCACGACAACGCCCGGGCCCACACGGCAAATGCCACTCGTGAAGTTCTCCAATCTTTCAAGTGGGAGTTGTTTCCTCAGCCGCCGTACAGTCCCGACCTGGCACCGAGCGACTTCCACTTATTCCCAGCAAATGAAGAAGTGGTTGGCTGTGCAGCGTTATGATGACGACGCACAGCTTCAGGAAGAGGTAACCACGTGGTTGAAGGCGCAGGCGGCCGAATTTTACGACGAAGGAATTTCCGAGCTCGTCCATCGCTACGATAAGTGCCTTAATTTAAATGGGAACTATGTAGAAAAGTAGTATTTAAGCGTGGCTTTCATCTGTATATAATTAAAAAAAAATTTCCAATACTTTATTTATTTTTAATTCCAAACCGTAGTGTACTTTGTGGATAGCCCTCGTAGAAGTGGAAAGACTAGGATGCTAGTCGCCAGACTCCACAAAGGACCGAAACTCGGGGACGGCGCAGCTGCGACAGACCAAAGCGGCGCGAAGAGGGCGTTGTCTGCAGGAGAGCCGCGTGCAGGCTGTGTTAACTGTTCGTGAATTTTTCACCAAATAGAATGGTGTTATGATGCCCTAGCATCCATTTTCGTCAGAAATAACACCCTGTGTTTTTTTTCTCTTTCATTTGAGAAGAAAAAAACCGCAAAGTAAACCTCGTTTTAAGATGAGAAGGGTCCGTTTAAGACCTAAGTGACACAAGCTGCCGGCTGTCATAACTGTACACAGTTCGTGTCGGTATACATAAAGAATCATCGCATTTAAAAAACAAATCATAACTATTATGTTATTTCAGATACGTGCGTGAACTACGTACTGCCCGCATCTCGTGGTCGTGCGGTAGCGTTCTCGCTTCCCACGCCCGGGTTCCCGGGTTCGATTCCCGGCGGGGTCAGGGATTTTCTCTGCCTCGTGATGGCTGGGTGTTGTGTGATATCCCTAGGTTAGCTAGGTTTAAGTAGTTCTAACTTCTAGAGGACTGATGATCATAGATGTTAAGTCCCATAGTGCTCAGAGCCATCTGAACTTTTTTTTTTGTTTTCAACTGCGTACTGTTAGAAAGAGAAAACTCTCGAGTTTTACGTCTCACACTGGCATCTGGAAATGTGGGATTTTTTTTTTTTTAATCAAAGGATTACTGAATGATGGATCGGTCGCACTGGACCAAATGATTCAGCTTTACTTTACTGGCCTCCAAAGTCACCGGACCTGACTGTATGTGGCTATTAATTGTGGAGGTTTATAAATCGCTCCGTTGCCAACAACAATGAATGAACTGAGACACCGCATAACAGCAGCTATGGGAACTGTAAATTTCTCTGCCTCGTGATGACTGGCTGTTGTGTGATGTCCTTAGGTTAGCTAGGTTTAAGTAGTTCTAGGGGACTGATGACCATAGATTTTAAATCCCATAGTGCTCAGAGCCGTTTTTTGAAACTGTAACTCAAAACATGTTCCCTGCAGTGTCGGAAAAATTTGAATACGGCATTGACATATGCTGTGCATCTGAAGCGGGACATATTGAACACCTATGAAAAGATACGGGGAAAAAACTTTTTGAGTTTCCCTTTCGTCAAAAAACAAAATTCATTGTTTATTAGTTTCAGAAATATAGACGTGCCAAATCGGATTAAAAATGGTTCAAATGGCTCTGACCACTATGGGACTTAACATCTTAGGCCATCAGTCCCCTAGAACTTAGAACTACTTAAACCTAACTAACCTAAGGACATCACACACATCCATGCCCGAGGCAGGATTCGAACCTGCGACCGTAGGAGTCTCGCGGTTCCGGACTGCATCGCCTAGAACCGCTCGGCCACCGCGACCGGCTCAAATCGGATTATTCTTCTTGATATACCATGTACTAGCAGCGAAGATTGACACTGGTGAAAGTGTACGACAAAAAGGGGGAAATGACAAATCAGTTGACTTCAAAATGTTTTGAACCAGACCTCAAGATATGAGTAACAACACGCCGGTGAAAGAGCTAATGACTATCCCAGATAAAAGTTCCACGAATATTTCGGGAAATGGGAAAAGCAATGGCATTAGTTTGTAATATCGAATGAGGGCAAACAAAGACGAATAAATAAAAAAAATACTAGATATCTGTTGAAGACGCCTGGTAATGCGGAAGTGTGTGGGATTCACGCTCCATGGGAGTAACGAGGGAGAAAGTGAAATGGAGAAAGAAAGGCAGCAGAAATGGTGACAGGTGTTTCTTTTTTCTTTTGACTGACGAGAGAGCGCTCCGGGCATCCTGAAAAACCTGTACTGGTAGAGGCTCGAAGATAGACGCCAATTATGCCGTGAAAGCCTACTTATTCAGTACCAAGAACCGGTATCAAGTGAAGAATCTACAAGTACCAAAAAGCCCCTGCCGCCATCCTTTAAAGAATCGAACTCTCCCACTTATAAAATGTGCTACGGTAATACCAAGTCCGTTCACAACGATTAAATGTGCAAGGCGCTAAACTATTTAGAAATACTAACAACAATTCTGTCACAAATGATACGGACAGTAAACTTACACATTCATTAATAGTGTCGGCCTTTTTGTTCAGTGTGTCTCTCGTATAACAGGTTTCATATCGATACTACCCCTCGTGACCTTTTCTGGACATCTGAGCATTCTAGACGTGTTTGTACGTTCGCCGTCTTCTAATGTTGTCCATCATCCCAATTCTCTCTCATTGCTTCCACTTTAGTGTTGTAGAATGATATGATACATTTAGTGGTATATGTAGATGCTGCCGGAAAAAAAAAGTGTTGCGAATGCAGTAGTAAAAATACATCAAAACTTCGAGCATGATGTTGCAGTTCTACTGCATCAACAGGGAGAACGTAGTAAGCGATAAACGTTTTATCCTTTTGTGATTTTTTTGGAGGCAGGTCACTTAGAAAAAGTTTCGTAAATGTTTTAAATTATGTGTAAAGTTTGTTGCAAGTAGCTACTAACAAGGGAACCTACCCATCGCACCCCCCTCAGATTTAGTTATAAGTTGGCACAGTGGATAGGCCTTGAAAAACTGAACACAGATCAATCGAGAAAACAGGAAGAAGTTGTGCGGAACTATGAACAAAATAAGCAAAATATACAAACTGAGTAGTCCACGGGCAAGATAGGCAACATCAAGGATAGTGTGAGCTCAGGAGCGCCGTGGTCCCGTGGTTAGCGTGTGTAGCTGCGGAACGAGAGGTCCTTGGTTCAAGTCTTCCTTCAAGTGAAAAGTTTATTTTATTTTCGCAAAGTTATGATCTGTCCGTTAGTTCATAAACGTCTCTGTTCCCTGTAATAAGTTTAGTATCTGTGTTTTGCGACCGCACCGCAAAACCGTGCGATTAGCAGACGAAAGGACGTTCCTCTCCAATGGAATCCGAAGACGTTTGATCGCAAGGTCATAGTCCAACCGATTCCTCCACAGGAAAACACGTCTGATATATTCTATACGACACTGGTGACGGCATGTGCGTCACATGACAGGAATATATTGTCGACCCACCTAACTTGTACACTTGGCGAATGGGTAAAAAGATTCTTCTACCTTGCCGGTGATGAAAACATAAGAGTTTGTCACATAAACTGCAACAAATGAATGCAACAGTTTCACAGTCGCACAGTTTTCCCTGTGTACTGTCAAAACATATGTTTTTAACATTTTCAATTTTTTCCGTGCGTATGTCCAAGAAAATCTGAACATGTCCTGGAATTTTGGAGAGCGAAGTTGATTATGTGTGAGTGCCTGAACTTTGATAATTGACACACGATCACGTAAACAATACTGCTCTGTGTACCTGTGCAGCTTCGCAAAATCATAGAATCTTTTCACGAAGTATTTCACTTGCCGAAAACCTCGCATCGGATGGATGGACAGATCATAATTGTCTGAAAATAAAAAATTAAACTTTCTCTCGAGGGAAGACTTGAACCAAGGACTTCTCGTTCCGGAGCTGCTCACGCTAACCACGGGACCACGGCTCTCCTGAGCTCACACTATCCTTAATGTTGTTTATCTTGCGCGTGGTCTACTCAGTTTGTATATTTTGCTAATTTTTTTCATAGTTCCGCGCAACTTCTTCCTGTTTTCTCGACTGATCTGTGTTCAGTTTTTCAAGGCCTATCCACTGTGCCAACTTATAACTAAATCTGAGGGGGGTGCGATGGGCAGGTTCCCTTGTAAGTGCTGTCATTGCCCGCCCGGTTGGCCGTGCGGTCTAACGCAGGTCTTTCCGGAGCGGGAAGGAGCGCCTGGTCCCCGGCACGAATCCGCCCGGCGCATTTGTGTCGAGGTCCGGTGAGCCGGCCAGTCTGTGGATGGTTTTTAGGCGGTTTCCCATCTGCCTCGGCGAATGCGGGCTGGTTCTCCTTATTCCGCCTCAGCTACACTATGTCGGCTGCGCAAACAAGTTCTCCACGTACGTGTACACCACCGTTACTCTACCACGCAAACATAGGGGTTACACTCGTCTGGTGTGAGACGTTCCCTGGGGGGTCCACCGGGGGCCGAACCGCACAGTAACCCTGAGTTCGGTGTGGGACGGCGGAGAGGTGAAGTGGACTGCGGTAGTCGTCGTGGACCACTGCGGCTGCGGCGGGGACGGAGCCTCTCCGTCGTTTCTGGGCCCCCGGTTAAAATACAAGTGCTATCATTCGCGAGTACTGGATAAATAAACTGTGCCACAGGACACACACAGATTTTCGAAATGTGGTACTTGTCTTAGTGTATCCAATTTTGGACATAACATTACTCCTTTACATGAGCAGATTATGACAGCACTTCGGAATCTTTAAAATCGGGCAATAATCACGAGCAATATTAAAAAGTGTCTTTTTGCTGCCCCTCGAACCCGTTCGAAAGGCGACCTGCAAGCGGTGCATCGCAACGGTTTTGTAACGTAGGGTGCCGGTGCTCCAAGGTATCGCTCAAGTAAGATGCGCTAACACAAGATGAGACTAATCACGGCGCATACTGAGACATATGTGGAGCTGTTTTCCCAACGGTTCCACATCCAAAAAATGACTTAGACGTGGCAGCCCTTAACTAACAGCTTGCTGGTTCTAACAAGTAAATACGAGGGTTGGAACTTTAATAGTGGCAACGACTTATTTACAGCTCATACGGAATAGATACGTGTTTCAAACTTTTACTGACCTTCAAAGAAGTCACCAGCATTGTGTATAACCCGTTGCCAGCGATGTGGAAGTCGTAGGATACTCTTAGCAGTGCCAGTTGTGTTGACAGTTCGAGCGGCGCGGTCTATTGGCCGCCGAAATTGGTTGGTTGGTTTTGGGGTAGGAGCCCAGACAGCGTGGTCATCGGTCTCATCGGATTAGGGAAGGATGGGGAAGGAAGTCGGCCGTGCCCTTTCAGAGGAACCATCCCGGCATTTGCCTGAAGTGATTTAGCGAAATCACGGAAACCTAAATCTGGATGGCCGGACGCGGGATTGAACCAACGTCCTCCCGAATGCGAGTCCAGCGTCTAACCACTGCGCCACCTCGCTCGGTCCGCCGAAATTGTATCAGTTCTGAAGCGAATGCCGTAAAGCGTGTCCTTAAGTTTATAAATCGAGTCGAACTCACGAGGGCCTAAGTGAGGAGAGTGCAGTAGGTGGTATAGCACTTGGCAGCCCCATCAGTCCAACAAATCAGTAACAGCTTGCACTGTACGTGCTTGAGCATTGCCCTGCTAAATGATGGTCAGGTCCTAGAGAAAGTGTCATCGCTTCTGTCTCTAAGCTGGTCGCAGGTTGTGTTGCAAAAATGAACGGCACAGAGACAGAAGTGACAACACTTTCTGCAGGACCTGACCATCATTTTGCAGGGCAATGCTCAAGCTCGTACAGTACAAGCTGTTACTGATTCGTTTGACTGATGGGGCTGCCAAGTGCTATACCACCTACTGCACTCCCTTGACTTAAGCCCTCACGAGATCAACTCGATTTCTAAACTGAAGGAAACACTTCACGACATTCGCTTCAGAACTGATACAAATTCGTCGGCCAACAGACCGCGCCGCTCGAACTGTCAACACAACCGGCACTGCTATGAGTATCCTACGGCTTCCACGTCGCTGGCAACGGGTTATACACAATGCTGGTGACTACATTGAAGGTCAGTAAAACTTTGGAACACGTATCTATTTTGTACGAGCTGTAAATATACAGTTGCCACTATTAAAATTCCAACCACCGTATTTTCTTGCAAAAAGTACCGAACTCTTATATAGAGGTCGTCATACCCATCATTTTACACCAATGCCCTTTGATCATTGAAATAATGAAAACTGTGTCAGCTCCTTAGTTTTTGATGCTTAGCACAACGCGTTTCGAGAATTTATTCTTATTTTCAATAGCAATTGTTTACATGAATATGTTTGGTGATGTTTGCATCTGTGATTTTCTGCCTATCTTGCGTCTTTTTAAGTTATTAGACCGCAAGTATTACAAATGGTATTTTCGATTGACTACTTACACGTATTGTGCCTCATCCATTATACAAAATATCACAGGCGCCCAGATCATCACTTACAGTGTTTGTTCACAAAACATGCCATAAAAATATTACGACACACTATATATATACACATTGTAGCCGCCGTAAGTGGCCGAGCGGTCCTAGGGGCTGCAAAATTCAATTGGCTCTGAGCACTATGGGACTAAACTGCTGTGGTCATCAGTCCCCTAGAACTTAGAACTACTTAAACCTAATTAACCTAAGGACATCACACACATCCATGCAGGATTCGAATCTGCGACCGTAGCGGCAGCGCGGTTCCAGACTGTTGCGCCTTAACCGCGAGACCACCGCGGCCGGCTAGGTAGGGGCTACAGTCTAGAACCGCGCGACCGTTACGATCGCAGGTTCGAATCCTGCCTCGGGCATAGATGTGTGTGATGTCCTTAGGTTAGTTAGGTTTAAGTAGTTCTATGGTCTAGGGGACTGATGACCTCAGAAGTTAAGTCCCATAGTGCTCAGAGACATTTGAACCATTTTTGAACTTCATTCTGTGAAAACAGGAGTTTGGGTTGAAATTTCTAGACTTCGGATAGGGGGGACCACATTTTTCAACGAAATAAACGCACACCGATACTGCAGTGATGTTCTGTACCCATTCATAGGAGAACGTGTGGTAAGTGAAATACTGAACGCTTATTTTCAACAAGATGGTGCAACCGCCCATACAGCTCGCGTTTCAATGTCACAGCTTGCTGGTGTTTTTGGTGACCGCATAATTTCACAGCGACTTTGCCCTCCACGATCGCCTGCCCTAACGCCACCTTAATTTCTTCTCGGGTGCAGCGAAAGCGACTGTCTATACAAACCGTCCATCGATGAACTGAAAACTGCAATATCCACTTTCACTGTTACACCTCGTATTTGGAAACGCGATTAGACGAATTGAATTGTGTATTCAACAACAGGGGGGACATTGTCAACATTTAATGTGGACATTTGTAAGTAAAAATGAAAATTCAATGAATTAGTATTTCACAGTATTTCGGTATATTCACTGCGTCATACGACACACGCGGCCAACACGTATACGGCACTGCGGAAAGACTTTTTGAACACCCCGGTAATGGTTCAAATGGCCCTGAGCACTATGGGACTTAACTGCCGAGGTCATCATCAGTCTCCTAGACTTAGAACTACTTAAAGCTAACTAAGGACATGACACACATCCATGCCCGAGGCAGGATTCGAACCTGCGACCATAGCGGCAGCGCGGTTCCAGACTGTAGCGCCTAGAACCGCTCGGCCACTACGGCTGGCTATCAGTAATGCGAGTTATTATTTTCTGAAGTACAATTTGTACACTCTTAAAATAGTTTTTATGAGAGAAGTACTAAATCCAAAATTAAATTTCCAAAAAATGGTTCAAATGGCTCTCAGCACTATGGGACTTAACAGCTGAGGTCATCAGTCGCCTAGAACTTAAAACTAATTAAACGTAACTAGCCTATAGATATAACACACATCCATGCCAGAGGCAAGATTCGAACCTGCGACCGTAGCGCCTAGAACCGCAAGGCCACTACGGCTGGCTTAAATTTCCACTTATTCCACAATATTAATGAGGAACACCTCAAATTTTTACACAAGACTTATCGGTGAGGCCCAGACAAAGTGTACATCAACTGTGGTTTGCTAATGAGAATCGTTATGGCTACAGAGAATTTTTGTGCTCTATTAAAAAATCTGCACAGTAAGATTTGTTATGTTTAGGAGGTAAGCATTAAATTTATTCTCCCCGCGCTTCAGACGGAACACGATGAAACCCTGACGTGAGATGCCATGTAAAGTACTCCCTGCTCTGCACTTCAACGGCCCTTGGCACAGTACTCGTATGGACGTCGCCGCAACTGTGTTGCAGAGCTGTGGAGGCTACACAAACTTCTCAGTTTTCGGACATCATCTCTAACACGCGCAATGTTCTTCCGTCTGCGTAACCCTGTAAAATGGAGTCACATAAAGATAACCCACGTGCTGACAGTCTTGCACATAAGAAAGTGTGTAGGAATGTGCTAACTCGTATTTTACAACTTAATAACCACTGTTTGAAGACACACAAAGCGGTTGAGTACTGTGCCGGAGATCGGAATCTTTTACAACGCATTGTGCATGAAAATGCACTCTGTAAAATGAGGTACGAACGTCTTGTTTGTTACGTGCACCGTTGCTTCAGCTTTATAACACTGCGAAATAGATTCGCGGAAAAAGGAAAACCTGCTTACACAGTCCTGCGCATACGAATGTTGGTAACGTTTGCTATCAAGTTTAACAAACAATAAAGCATAATAAAGAGCAACTACGTTACTGCCTTTAAATAAGATCCGCGGCTGTCACGTATCCTACAAAGAAACTGTTTTATGAAAACAGTGCTCATTAAAATGTTACTTTAATAAGAGAGACACGGATCTAATTTATACCAGGAGCTCCTTTCGAAGCACTTTTGTAATACAGCCCACATCTTCCCGATATTTATGTTTTCTTTTCAGGAGTTATGACAAAAGCGTAATGATCAAATCTGTATGGAAATACATACACTATGTGATCAAAAGTATCCGGACACCCCCAAAAACATACGTTTATCATATTAGGTGAATCGTGCTGCCACCTACAGCCAGGTACTTCATATCAGCGACCTTAGTAGTCATTAGACATCGTGAGAGAGCAGAATGGGGCGCTCTGCAGAAGTCACGGACTTCGAACGTAGTCAGGTGATTGGGTGTCCCTTGTGTCATACGCCTGTACGCGAGATTTACACACTCCTAAACATCCCTAGGACCACTGTTTCCTATGTGATACTGAAGTGGAAACGTGAAGGGACACGTACAGCACAAAAGCGTACAGGCCGGCCTCGCCTGTTGACTTACAGAGACCTCCGACAGTTGAAGACGATCGTAATGTGTAATAGGCAGACATCTATCCAGACCATCACACAGAAATTCTAACTACATCAGGATCCACTGCAAGTACTATGATAGTTAGCCGCGAGGTGAGAGAAAGTGTGTTTCATGGTCGAGCAGCTGCTCATAAGCCACACATCACGCCAGTAACTGCCAAACAACGCCTCAGTTGTTGTAAGGAGCGTAAACTTTGGACAATGGAAGAATGGAAAAACGTTGTGTGGAGTGACGAATCACGATACACAATGTGCCGATCGGATGGCAGGGTGTGCCGGCCAGAGTGGCCGAGCGGTTCTAGGCGCTACAGTCTGGAACCGCGCGCCCGATACGGTCATGGATGTGTGTGATGTCCTTAGGTTAGTCAGGTTTAAGTAGTTCTAAAGTTCTCGGGGACTGATGACATCAGAAGTTAAGTCCCATAGTGCTCAGAGCCATTTAAACCATTTCTTTATGGCAGGGTGTGCGTATGGCGAATGCCTGCTGAACGTTATCTGCCAGCGAGTGTAGTGGCAACAGGCGGTGGTGTTATGCTGTGGTCGTGTTTTTCATGGATAGGGATTGCACCCCTTGTTGTTTTGCGTGGCACTATCACAGCACAGGCCTACATTGACGGTTTTAGCACCTTCTTGCTTCCCACTGTTGAAGAGTAATTCCGGGATCGTCATTGCATCTTTCGACATTATCCAGAACCTGTTCATAATGCACGGCTTGTGGCGGAGTGCTCACACGACAGTAACATCCCTGTAATGGACCGGCCTGCACAGAGTCCTGATCTGATTCCTATAGAACACCTTTGGGATGTTTTGGAACGCCGACTTCGTGCCAGGCCTCACCGACCGACATCGATACCTCTCCTCAGTGCAGCACTCCGTGAAGTATGGCCTGCCATTCCCCAACAAACCTTCCAGCACCTGAATGAACGTATGATTGCGAGAGTGGAAGCTGTCATCAAGGCTAAGGGTGGGCCAACACCACATTGAATTCCAACATTACCAAAGAAGGGCGACACGAACTTGTAAGTTATTTCCAGCCAGTTGTCCGGGTGCTTTTGATCACACAGTGTACCTGGAGGACAACTGAGCGCCAACCGTGCGACAACGGACCACCGACTCCTAGTTGCCAGGAACCTATAAGTATACTCCTAGCGCCACACATCTCTTGGAACGCAGCAAGGACTTGTACAATCCATACCAGGCAGAAACAGTTTCTTCCACCTACATATACGAGGTGGTCAGAAACAGTCTGAAAGCTGTGTAAGGCTGTTGAAGGGTAGGTTGTGCTGAGAAACAACTGTTAAGAAAGAAACTCCACGCGTCGCGCCGTCTCAAAGCTAATTAACGTTGAAGTTAGGCATCAGGCCGTTGCGCGCACGAATTCGCGCGGCTCACCAGATACAATATTAACAGCAGTTGTCCCCATAGCGTACGAGACTGCTCAGCCTTATTACCGTTCTAAGTCTAACTTTTGTATCGCTCCGTTGTTTCGTTTTGGATCAAACGAAGGTTACACTGGCGATCCCGTCTCTAGTGGGCCGCTTGAATTTGCGCGCGCCACGGGTCCATTCACTTGCTTCAGAGCCAATTAGCTAGAAAATGGCGCAACGTCACAATTTCTTCTTGATAATTATTTTTGCGGACAACCTACCCTGCAACATCCTTACAAGCTTTGTTTGTGACCACCCTGTATACAAATGAGCTGGATGACACAGTAATTTTTCTGCACAAGTATAATACAGCTGTAAATGGCTGTGAAACACACGACACAAACAAACATTTCAACCCCCGTAATGTTGCCATGAGCATGGAAACGCACAGTAGTGTCCAACTGACGTTGTTGTTGTTGTCTTCAGTCCTGAGACTGGTTTGATGCAGTTCTCCATGCTACTCTGCCCTGTGCAAGCTTCTTCATCTCCCAGTACATACTGCAGCTTACATCCTTCTGAATCTGCTTAGTGTAGTCATCTCTTCGTCTCCCTCTACGATCTTTACTCTCCACGCTGCCCTCCAATACCAAATTGGTAATCCCTTGATGCCTCAGAACATGCCCTACCAACCGATCCCTTCTTCTGGTCAAGTTGTGCCACAAACTTCTCTCCAATCCTATTCAATACTTCCTCATTAGTTATGTGATCTACCCATCTAATCTTCAGCGTTCTTCTGTAGCACCACATTTCGAAATCTTCTATTTTCTTCTTGTCCAAACTATTTATCGTCCACGTTTCAGTTCCATACATGGCCACACTCCATACAAATACTTTCAGAAATGACTTCCTGACACTTAAATCTATACTCGATGTTAACAAATTACTCTTCTTCAGAAACACTTTCCTTGCCATTACCAGTCTACATTTTATATCCTCTCTACGTCGACCATCACCAGTTATTTTGCTCCCCAAATAGCAAAACTCCTTTACTACTTTAAGTGTCTCATTTCGTAATCTAATACCCTCAACATCACCCGACTTAATTCGACTACATTCCATTATCCTTGTTTTGCTTTTGTTGATGTTCATCTTATATCCTCCTTTCAAGACACTGTCCGTTCCGTACAGCTGCTCATCCAGGTCCTTTGCTGTCTGTGACAGAATTACAATGTCATCCACAAACCTCAAAGTTTTTATTTCTTATCCATGGATTTTAATACCTACTCCGAACTTTTCTTTTGTTTCCTTCATTGCTTGCTGAATATAGAGACGCTACAATCCTGTCTCACTCCCTTCGGAACCACTGCTTCCCTTTCGTGTTCCTCGACTCTTACAACTGCCATCTGGTTTCTACCTTAGTTTTATGCTCCAACGATAATTCGTACAACTAGCTGCAAGTTTACAAGTGTTTCTTTTGAACTGCAGTGGGTTATTTGCAGCGAACTACCTTAGGGAATAAATGAGAACGCATCCGATCCCTGCAGGAGGAAAGCCGTAGCCTGCCTCCAGGTGTTCCAGGCAGGCGGGGAGCGGCCGACGTCAGCGCTTCCTGGAAGGCAGCGCCCGCCTGGTTGCCTCACTTCTGGAGAACTGCTCCTCCTCCGTTTCTTTCCAATCTGGAGCTAAAGTTAGCCCTGTTTGCCGGTGACAACAGTACTGTTGTGGTGCGGAGCAAAGAAGCAGCGACAGGCAAAAAACTAAGCATTTCTGTGAGAGTTACTCACTGCGTTTGCATTATTGGACCAGCTTAAAAAAAAAAGAGCCTTTCCATTTTTATACAGCCTAAAATGCTGCACCTCATATTAACCTAGTAAGGCGACAAGAAAGAAAACAAAATTCCAAGCTCTTAGGTGTACATACTGATGATCACATAAAAACTATGTTCAAAAATGGTTCAAATGGCTCTGAGCACTATCGTACTTCTTAGGTCATCAGTACCCTAGAACTTAGAACTACTTAAACCTAGCTAACCTAAGGACATCACACACATCCATGCCCCAGGCAGGATTCGAACCTGCGACCGTAGCTGTCGCGCGGTTACAGACTGAAGCACCTACAACCGCTCGGCCACACAGGGCCGGCAAAAACTATGTAGTAAATCTGCTAAAACGTCCGGCTAGTTTGCCATGAGATTAACCGCGAAGTTTGGGTGTATGGAAGTCAGTAGGTTAACGTATTTTCAATTATTTGTGTCCAGTGAAATACTGTTCCTGGGGAAGCCCACGCATAAGCAAAAAGTATTCCAGCACAAAACGGTGTAATTAAAATTATGTCTGGGGTTAAACACACACACACACACACAAACACACACACACCTCGCTGGTATATCTTTCAGCTGCTGCCTATATCAACCACACCGCCACAGTGCATGATCAATAACTTTATGTTGGAACTCCTCTATTTGGTCCGTGTTTGCATACAAGAACAACAATATCAGAAACTGAGTCCGTCTTGATGCAAAACACCTTGTTATTTATTTACTTATTTATTCTCCCAAACTAGTTTTGGCGACAAATTCATTATCATCAGTGGGTTTCTAAGTTCCAAGATAAAGTTATCCTTTCTACGCCATGCCAGCCATTTCCAGTAAAGCTCTTCAGCAAACTTAGAAACCCACTGAAGGTGGTGATATTTGTCGCTGAAACTAGTTTGGGAAAATAAACAAGTGTTTTGCATCAAGGCGGACTCAACTTCTGATACTGTTGTTTTTCCCTTATGATACTTACTATCGGTATTTCCTCTTAGTTTGAGGGTAACAAAGACAGTCACAAGTGCAACATTTGTGATCTATAAACCCTTTAATGGATCTAATATACGATGGTCGGTCAAAAAGTAATGCCTCCCATTTTTTTTCTACTTAAAAAAATTAAGTTAAGTGAAAAATTTGAATTTGGCGCCATTCCTCAAACCTCCTTCTGCAATCCACAGCAGTAGTAACTTTCTGTGTCAACAGGTGGCAGCACAGCAGAAGTTTGTAAGATGGCCGACATCGATGTTCGTTTGAGACAGCGTTGTGTGATTGAATTCTTGAATGCAGAAGGTGAAACGCCCATACGCATTCATGAAAGACTGAAGAAGGTGTATGGTGTTGTGACAGTGGATGTCGGCACTGTTAGACGATGGGTTCGTCGTTGTAAGGAAGCTGAAGGGCAAACACCGTTGACTGACGAAAAGCGGAGCGGCAGGCCGGTGAGTGCAGTGACTCCACACAAGATTCAGCAAGTTGATGACATCATTCGTGGTGACCGTCGGGTGACTGCAGATGAAGTGTGTCGCATTATTTCTCTTAGTAAAGGCAGTGTGATCACGATTATTAAACAATTGGGGTACTCAAAAGTTTGTGCACGGTGGGTTCCAAGAATGTTAACCGATCAGAATAAAGAGGCAAGGAAAACAATAGCCTCCCAACACTTGCAGCGCTTCCGTTTGGAGGGAGAGGAGTTTCTGAAAAAAATTGTGACCGGGGACGAAACATGGGTGCATCTTTTTGAACCCGAATCAAGAGGCAGTCAATGGAGTGGCGTCACACAAGCTCGCCAAGGAAGAAAAAATTCAAAACTGTGCGATCGGCAGGGAAAGTTATGGCAACAGTTTTCTGGGATACAGAGGGTGTGATTCTGGTTGATTTTTTGCAGCAGGGATGCACAATAAATTCTGTTCAATACGTCACAACCCTCAAAAAACTTAAAGCACGTCTTCAGCCAGTTCGCCCAACAAAATCAATGGCAGATGTTCTTCTTTTGCATGACAATGCAAGACCACACACCAGTCGTCACACCTCTGAAGAGATTGTCTAAATTGGATGGGAAGTTTTGCCTCATCCCCCATACAGCCCTGACCTGGCACCATCAGACTTCCATCTGTTCGGGCCACTAAAAGAAGCTCATCGTGGGATTTATTTTGAAGATGAGGAGGCCGTCAAAACATCTGTGCGTCAATGGCTTAGGAAGCAGGGCTGTGATTTTTACCGTGCTGGGATACATGCCCTTGTTCAAAGATGGACCAAAACTGTAGAGATGGGCGGAGATTACATTGAAAAATGACAAAATGATCCTCAATGTTGTGGTTTTCAACCTATGTAATTGCATTTAAATTTCCTGACAATTAAACGTAGAAAAAAAAATAGGAGGCATTACTTTTTGACTGACCCTCGTAAAAAGCTGAAATATTCAGCTATGAAATTCTTGTGTCAATCCAGCCACGGAAATAAAATGTCTGATTGACGGCAGACGTATTTTTCAAGTCGAAATATTTCCTCTAACCAGCTATACCTTACAGAAATTCTTGAACGAAACTAATTAAAATGTCTGACTGACGGCAGACGTATTTTTCAAGTCGAAATATTTCCTCTAACCAGCTATACCTTACAGAAATTCTTGAACGAAAATAATCAGTCCTTTTTACAGATAAAAATCTACACGTATGCGTGTGTGTTTTCTGTGCTTAACACTCTATGGAGCAAGAAAGTAACTACTTTTGTAATCGTTCGGCTGTCCTGCTAACAGAATACAACCTACCCACTTGTCTCTCGTTTCAAGTTACGCTCATTCAATCTGTTTGACGTTCGAATGATTGCAGATATATATTTTCCCACGTAAGAGCGGTTCTCCTGCCTCAAACGTATAAATATTACAAAATTAAATATTTTACATTTGTTTCAAATACGTGACTATTTCCGTTCAGCTGACAAGTACTACATCATATCGTTTAGAGTCCACATGATCTACGGGACAAAACCTCCACGCCCCCTCGTCCTTCACTTCTCCTGGGAAATAATCTCCAATTCCGGGCATCTTCACCCTTTACGTCTCAATCACTACCTTATCACTAATACCCCTGTCAGTTCGCTCCATGATTTTCTAGGGTCAAAATAATGTGGACGGCGGCACTCGCATTTATGCCGCTTCAACAACGCACGTTAATGACAGGAAACACTGCGTATTTGACATGTTCATTCCATTTCAAAGCGTAAAATGGTTCAAATGGCTCTGAGCACTATGGGACTTAACTTCTGAGGTCATCAGTCGCCTAGAACTTATAACTACTTAAACCTAACTAACCTAAGGACATCACACACTTCCATGCACGAGGCAGGATTCGAACCTGCGACCGTAGCAGCAGCGCGGTTCCCGACTGAAGCGCCTAGAACAGCTCGGCCACCCCGGCCGGCTTCAAAGCGTAAAAGCTAGTTTGCACAACAACGCTATATTGCAAAACTCGTTACAGAAACCGGTTTCGTGAAATTTGTTTCATGTGTGACGGTAGACACAGTAAAGCACTGTACGCTTCAGTTTCGATGTTTTTTTACTGTTGGTGTCGTGCCTGAAACGAACGTTTCAGGAGCTGCACGAGTAGCGGCGGAGATAATGCTTGTCTGCATGCAATAGCCGCATAATAAATGAAATGACAGATGCGATTTGGATAAAGGACGTGCGGTATTAGCCGAGCGGTCTGAGGCGCTGCAGTCATGGAGGTTCGAGTCCTCCCTCGGGCATGTGTGTGTGTGTGTGTGTGTCCTTAGGATAATTTAGGTTAAGTAGTGCGTATGCGTAGCGACTGATGGCCTTAGCAGTTAACTCGCTTAAGATTTCACACACATTTTAACATTTTTTTGGGAAAGAAAGAAAGAAACCCACTTCAGCTCTGTTACTCAGCGACCTGATTCAGAGAAATTGTTCTCGAAGACCTGACAAGATATTTCGACCACACGAAAATGTCAGCGCAAAAGCTCAAGTTTCTTCTTTATGGAGTTTACTATGTGATAAGGAAGAGAGATACTAATAAATGAAAAGCACCAGTTTGCTTTTGTTCTAAGATATTACTTTGATTGTAAACCGGTTTTCGGCTTACTAGGCCATCTTCTGACATTTACTGAGTCAGTAAATGTCTGAAGACGGCCTTGTAAGCCGAAACCCGGTTTACAATCAAAGTAATACATATACTGAGTCAGTAAATGTCTGAAGATGGCCTAGTAAGCCGAAAACCGGTTTACAATAAAAGTAATATTCTAGAACAAAAGCAAACTGGTGCTTTTGATTTATTATAATGTTGTTCTACCAAGAACCGACGGAAGATTCTGTTAATAAGAGAGATAATGTAATGCATGAAAAGCATTGTCTCCTGAACAGAACAACAGATCAACATTGCGTTTTTTTGAGATGCGGGGGTTCATATTCGTCTCTGCAGTATACTTATTTCGTGTTCCACAATCAATAATTATTAAATCTGCACCAACTGTTTGCGATGTCGTGAGCACAATTTGTGAATGTGATGCACTGCGGTGACGTCAGATAAGTGAATACTGAATAAAGAATTTGGATTACTGCGTTAGTAGCTCTCCTAGAACAGAATTTGCCAACTCGAACCACGGTACCCTCGTATTTCAGGCGTGGTCTGTCTGACAGCCAGATCTTTGACTTACTTGTATTTCTTGGTAATTAATCTGCGTGTCAGTTCCTAATGGGATGAATTTTTTTGTAGCTGTCATTTGTACTCAGGTGATCCACGTGGAGAGATTTCGGACGTATGGGCGCAGGACGGGAATTAACAGACTTCGAATGCACAGCGGTATATGGAGCTACACGCGTTCTGATATCGTTATGGAATCCAATATTCCGAGATCCACAGTGCCAGAGTGTGGCGATAATACCACATTTCAGGTACCACCTCTCACCACAGACAACGCAGCGGCCGACGGCTTCACTTAACGACCGAGAGCAGCGGCGTTTGCGTGCAGTTGTCAGTGCTAACAGACAAGCAGCAGTGCGTGAAATAAGCGCAGAAGTGAATGTGGGACGGGCGACGAACGTGTCCGTTACCGCGGTGCGGCGAAATCTGGCGTTAAAGCGCTACCGCAGCAGACGACTGAAAAAATGGCTCTGAGCACTATGGGACTTAACTGCTGAGGTCATCAGTCCCCTATAACTTAGAACTACTTAAACCTAAGCTAACCTAAGGACATCACACACATCCATGCCCGAGGCAGGATTCGAAACTGCGACCGTAGCGGTCGCGCGGTTCCAAAGTGTGGCGCCTAGAACCGCTCGGCCACTACGGGCAGCCCTTCGTAATCCTCCGAAAGAATGTTCTCAATCTCATCAAAAGTATCCGGACACCTGGCTGAAAATGACTTACAAGTTCGTAGCGCCCTCCATCGGCAATGCTAGAATTCAATATGGTGTTGGCTCACCCTTAGCCCTGATGACAGCTTCCAAACTCGCAGGCATGCTTTCGATCAGGTGCTGGAAGGTTTCATGGGAAATGGCAGCCCAATCCTGACGATGTAATGCACTGAGGCCAGGTATCTACGTCGGTCGTGTGATCACTCAACCACAGGCCGTGCATTATGAACAGGTGCTCGATCGTGTTGAAAGATGCACTCGTCATCCCTGAATTTTTCTTCAACAGTGGGAAGCAAGAAGGTGCATAAAACATCAATTTAGGACTGTGCTGTGACAGTTACACGCAAAACAACAAGGGGTGCAAGCCCCCGCCATGAAAAACACAACTACACCGAATTTTACTGATGGCACTACACACGATAGCAGATGATGTTCAGCGGGCAGGGCATTCCCCATACCCGCAACCTACCATTGAGCACCGTGATTCGTCACACCACACAACGTTTTTCCACTGTTCTATCGTCAAGCGAGGCGTCGTTTGGCATGTACCGGCGTGATGTGTGGCTTATGAGCAGCCGACAGCGAAATCCCAGTTTTCTCACCTCCTGCCTATCATAGTACTTCCAGTGGATCCTGATGCAGTTTGGAATTCCTGTGTGATGGTCTGGATAGACGTCTCCCTAATACACATTACGACTCTCTTTAACTGTCGGCGGTCTCTTATCAGTCAACAGACGAGGTTCAGATGGTTCTAATGGCTCAAAGCACTATGGGACATATCATCTGAGGTCATGAGTTCCCTAGAACTTAGAACTACTTAAACGTAACTAACCTAAGGACATCACATACATCCATGCCCGAGGCAGTATTCGAACCTGCGACCGTAGCGGTCGCGTGGTTCCAAACTGTAGCGGCTAGAACCGCTCGGCCACCAGGGCCGGCATACAGACGAGGTCTGTACGCTTTTGTGCTTTTTCCGTTTCACTATCACATCGGAAACATTGGACCTAGGCAATCTCGCGTACAGGCGTACGATACGTGACACCAAATCATCTGACCACGTTGGAAGTCCGTGTGTTCTGCGGAGCGCCCAATTCTGCTCTCTCACGATGTCTACTGACTACAGAGATCGCTGATATGGAGTACCTGGCTGTAGGTGGCAGCACAATGGACCTAATATGAAGAACGTATGTTTTTGAGGATGTCCAGATACTTTTGAGCACATGGTGTGCATCTCCATACACTGGTCACGCGCGCAGTCGTCACAAAGAGTGGTGGTCATACGGGAATTCGAAACTGCACCAGGATACACTGCAAGTACTATGATAGGCAGGAGGTGAGAAAACTGGGATTTCACTGTCGGCTGCTCATAAGCCACACATCACGCCAGTAACTGCCACACGACGCCTCGCTTGGTGTAAGGAGCGTAAACATTGCACGACTGAACAGTGGAGAAATGTTGTGTGGAGTGACGAATCACGGTGCACAATGTGGCGATCCGATGGCAAGGTGAGGGTATGACGAATTCCGGTGAACGTCATCTGCCAGCGTGTGTAGTGTGAACAGTAAAATTCGGAGGCGGTGGTGTTATGGTATGATCGTGTTTTTCATGCAAGGAGCTTGCACCCCTTGTTGTTTTACGTGGCACTAACACAGCACACGCCCACATTGATGTTTTAAGCACTTTCTTGCTTCCCACTGTTGAAGAAGAATTCGGAGATGGCGATTGCATCTTTCAACATGATCGAGCACCTGTTCCTAATGCACCGCCTGTGGCGGAGTGGTTACACCACAGCAGCATTCCTGTAATGGACTGGCCTGGACGGAGCTCTGACCTGCATCCTACAGAACACCTCTGGGATGTTTTGGAACGCCGACTTCGTGCCAGGCCTCACCGACCGACATCGACACCTATCCTCAGTGCAGCATTCCGTGAAGAAATGGGCTGCCATTCCCCAAGATACCTTCGAGCACCTGATTCAACGTATGCCTGCGAGACTGCAAGCTGTCAGCGAGGCTAAGGGTGGGCGAACACATTATTGAATTCCAGCATTAGAGATGGAGGGCGCCAACAACTCGTAAGTCATTTCCAGCCAGGTGTTCGGATACTTGTGATCACATAGTGTAACCTTTGGACCGAGTAATGTGACTCGGCCCTATATAACTCTCTAACACATCCACGGCCGCTGCGCTCTATCTTGAAACCACAGAGGTTGGCTCAGGCAATTCTCACCCACCGACACGAAACTCGCCCGAAAGCACCGTGTACCAGATGCAGTTATGAAGTTTTGATCACCACCTCGATAACGTCTAGTTGGGTAATTCTACAGGGGTTCCTGCCCGTTCTTATTCTCATAAAATACACCTGAACGGATGTCATCGTATGCACACTAAGTGTCGAAGTTATCGCTGAAACAACCAGTTTTTGGTCAGTTTCTTTTTTTCTTTCAACGCCAGTTCAAACCACTCAAAATAAACGGTTTCTGAATTAACCGAGTATCGATTTTTATTCCTATTATATCCTACGATAGACGCAGAAGTCGAAGAAAAATTGAAAAATTATGAGTCCTTCAGCTTCAGGAAGCACAGAATCAAGATATTAAGTTAAACAGGCAAATGAAAGGAAAATAAGCCTATGCACTGTTCGTTCGTAGTTTTTCTCGAAATGTGACAAGGCTTTGAATACTACGAAAAAGTCAGCATTATTCTGCTACTGATTCTAATTTTTTGAAACTCTGTTCAAAAATCTTGTTGTGATCTATTTATGTAGTACGAACAGTCAGTGCTAAAGGGTGAAACCTGAAAACTGAGGTAGAAGAACGCTATTTTTTGTATTATTTTTTCCGTTTTCAAGGTGTGCAAGCACATAAAGGCATATTATGTACAACACACAGGCAGCAGATCAGCCATTTTCTATTTTTATTGTAAGCTGAGAATGAATTATAATATTAAGTTATACGTTTTCTTCCTAATTTGTCGCAAGTCCACTGCGGCTCTTGCCGCTTTTAATTTTTTAAAGGAAACGTAGGCTTAAACTTCGCTGATACCGCACCAGGACAGCCACAAATTACCATACAGAATAAAACGGATCGAGTCTTGCACAATACATATTCACGTGTACCATCTAATAATAGCCCTCGCCACATGGTAACATGTACATTATTATCTCAGCAAAGCTGTATCAATTCTTATGCCATGTGTTTGTTGCTAGTTTCTGTCGGTATCGTTATTAAAATTGCATAAATCGCATTTCCTACTTCTTAAAATAACGAAATATTTCAAATGTAACGAATGAAAATAACTCTCACGTTAAAAAAGGTTTATTTAAAAAATCAAACATTTTAGCGCTGCTGCTGTGGCTAATTCACGTTTCGGTTTTTCTACCATGTCATTAGCGAAAGATAAAAAAGCACCCGTGATAACCGAAACCAAACAAATACCGAAAAATGTCGGTCTGTTTTAACCGGTCGGTTTTTCCCATCTCTATCCCGACCTCGCCATCAAAAAAGCAAGCAAGGAGCCACGGCGCACGATGATCTTGGTTGGAATCTGCTCGGCATCGAAGATACTTCTCGTAAAAATTCCCCATATCCTTCGGAGTCTGCTTTCAGTATTTATTCAGTGGCCACAGCGCACCAATGGCAGCCCAAGAATATTGCCCAGTACTTCGACATCATAAAGAAAACCGACGCGATACTTTGTACTGTTTTTCGACAGCGAAATCCTTACAGGGACATAAGTAGAATCCTGAAGAAGATCGCAGCAGAGATGTCAAAATTGGCAGCTGTGGAAAACGTCACCAGCAGGATACGATTCGGCCTAGCAACTCACAGGGTGACCTTCAGGGCCTGGCCCCCTCCATCTGCTCCATGCTTACAAGACGAAGGCCAATGGCTGGACATAAAAAAATTAATAAATAAATGAGAGAAAGATTGGTATTTTCTAGAACTGACCTCGAATGCAAGACAGTATATAAAGCAGAAAAATATAATCAAATATTTGTGAGATTAGAAGTTAACAATGGTAGATCCACGAAGTCAAAAAGGGTTTACAAGAAAATAACTCGGAAGCTGAAGAAAAAAAAACTGACAGAAGTGTTGAGGGGGAAAAGTATAGAGAATATGGAGTGATTCCAAGATAGGTAACTGGAAAAATAAACCTGTTCTGAGGTGGTCAGAAGACAAGGAAAAAGAGCGACCTAGGGAACAGCTGAAAAAAAAATTACAGAAAAGGAAAAGGACAACGATGAAGCACGTGCCTTAGTTGGCCTATCCGAGAAGAAGAAGAAAATTTATTTCGAAGATAGGATTTCAGAGCGTTTGTTAATTCAAAACATTTCGAGGTTTTCAATAGAGTAGCCAGTAGATGGAGAACTTACTGGATAGAAATACCCAACACGATGTTGCAGCCCCTGTGTTATTCCGAATTACGAAGCAAAGTCCGACGAACAGGCACTGCGGCGACTACGGCCATCATGAAACACGTTAAATGTACTCGCAGTTGCGAACTTGGGAGAACCATCAGCTGTATAATGGAATGACGACAGTGAAAAATTGTGCCGGACCGGGGCTCGAACCCGAAGTTCCAGCTTATCGGCAGCGGTCGGCTTACCATTTGGTTGTCACAGCAGTAGACGAGGCCAGGCGCAAACTCCCAAATGTCGCCAACCACGTGTCTTTCACACTGCGACGTAATCTGGAATAACACAGACACTGCAATATCGTATTTGTGAGACCCGAGTTTCTCCTGGCGTATACAACTTCCAAATAACTTCCGGGAATTCAGCCAGGTAACACTTTCCGCGACAGCCGATACTTCGTGCCTCGGTACACAGGGCACATGTCGTTTCTGACGCTGAGACTTTGCCAGATGAGCTGTCCCATCTTGAAGTTACATTTCGTCAGAATGGTTATAGTGATAGACAGATTGAACGTGCGTTGCGCTATCGACCAACTGTACGTCGGGTGATTGATGATAATTCTGAGTCGACACCAAGCCTACTGCCTTTTTGCCTTACGTTGGAAACACTTCCAACATGATCAGTCGTCCAGAATGAGATTTTCACTCTACAGCGGAGTGTGCGCTGATATGAAACTTCGTAGCAGAGCACTTGCCCGCCAAAGGCAAAGGTCCCGAGTTCGAGTCTCGGTCCGGCACAAAGTTTTAATCTGCCAGCAAGTTTCATATCAGCGCACACTCCGCTACGGAGTGAAAATCTCATTCTGGAAACATCCCCCAGGCTGTGGCTAAGCCATGTCTCCGCAATGTCCTTTCTTTCAGGAGTGCTAGTTCTGCAAGTTTCGCAGGAGAAGTTCTGTGAGTTTGGAAGGTAGGAGACGGGATACTGGCAGAAGTAAAGCTGTGAGGACGGGGCGTGAGTCGTGCTTGGGTAGCTCAGTTGGTAGAGCACTTGCCCGCGAAAGGCAAAGGTCATGAATTCGAGTCTCGGCCCGGCACACAGTTTTAATCTGCCAGGAAGTTTCATATCGGCGCACACTCCGCTACGGAGTGAGAATCTCATTCTGGAAACATCCCCCAGGCTGTGGCTAAGCCATGTCTCCGCAATATCCTTTCTTTCAGGACTGCTAGTTCTGCAAGTTTCGCAGGAGAAGTTCTGTGAGTTTGGAAGGTAGGAGACGGGATACTGGCAGAAGTTAAAGCTGTGAGGACGGGGCGTGAGTCGTGCTTGGGTAGCTCAGATGGTAGAGCACTTGCCCGCGAAAGGCAAAGGTCCCGAGTTCGAGTCTCGGTTCGGCACATAGTTTTAACCTGCCAGGAAGTTTCAAGATCGGTCGCATTTTACGGAAATACGATGTGAAATGCGTTTTCCGATCTCTATCTAAAATTAGAGCGCTTTTGAGTTCTGTTAAGGATGATCTTGGTCTGCGTAAGGCGGGTGTACATCAGATTCCTTGTAGTTGCGCCATGGCATATGTTGGTCAAACTATAAGGACCGTCGAGGACCGATGTACTGGGCATAAACGGCACACACGAGTACAGCAGTCAAGTAGATCTGCTATTGGCGAACATTGCTTTCGTACTGATTACCACATGTTATATAATAACACCGAGATATTGACAGGCACGTCCAGCCAGTGTTATTAAGGAGGCAGTTGAGATTAAATTAGCGAGCAACCTCGTTAAAAAGGATGGAGGTTTTTGTTTAAACTCTGTTTGGAATCCGGCTCTCTCCCTTGTCAAAAAACAGAGTCAATGCTACCTCACCTGCGAATTCATAGTCTCACTCTATCGATAGCTCTGACTTTGGTCATCTTTGGTGACACTAGTGTTCAGCGTGTGTTTTATCTTTCCTGCTTCAGTCCGAGAACCGAGGTTTTAAATTTTTCATGTACGTCGCCTGTCCCTTGCAGTTTGCCTTGAAAAAGGAGGGGTGTTCTCCCGCCGAAATATCGGCGGTCGCTGAAAGCGTTACCTGGCTGAACTCCCGGAAGTTATTTGAAAGCATCGCATTTATCCGATGAGCCCGGGCAAGCGGCTTCCACGTCAAATGTCTCACCTGTAAGGGAATATACACAGCGGACGTACGAGCACAGGTTGCGATGACAGGGGATGTTCCCTATCAGACTAGGGGCAACGTGTGCTACCAACAGAGGCCCTGTACCCCGGCCGGTCCGTTCCCCAGATTTGAAGCCTGTGGGTTATTTCTGGGCAGACAGCTGACAGACGCTGTCTTGGAGGACATCCCACCTATAAGCCATGATATACAACGACGTACTGCTGCGGCATGGTCGCTCACCTCCGTTGAAATGGTAACACGTGTGCAGCTTTCGTTCCGTACCAAGACTGAAAGCGCGTTATTGACGCTACCGTTGGTCATTTTGAACACCACCTCTGGTGGTCAATTGCCTCGTTACTGGTCAGAATCCACGTAAGTAGTGTTCGCACTTGTTCTTTAGTGTGTGCTACGACATTTACTGCTCAAGAGTCGGTGTGGGAACTTTTCAAAATACGATGTCTCGCAAACGATTCGCGTTAGAGTGCCTCAACAAACACCGATGACATTTTAATTGCGCCTGCTTTTAGCCTGTTAACGTCATTAGGGATATCCAATTTTAAAAAAAAGTGTGGTTTTGCATAACCAATACACTTTCTAAGTATTACAGGGTGTACATAAAGTCCTGCAACACTTTGAATTATTTACTGCACGAGAACTAAACATTGTACAAATGTCATACTATTGCATATTGAAGAGAAACTCGTTTTTTTTTCCTAACATTCGATAAGTGAACCATGAGTGACCCGACAGACGTCAATACGGTAATCAAATTCTTGCCAGCCGGCCGCTATGACCGAGCGGTTCTAGGCGCTTCAGTCCAGAATCGAGCTACTGCTACGGTCGCAGGTTCGAGTCCTGCCTCGGGCATGGATGTGTGTGATGTCCTTAGGTTAGATAGGTTTAAGCAGTTCTACGGGACTTATGACCTCGAATGTTAAGTCCTATAGTGCTCAGAGCTATTTCAACCATTTTTTTTTTTTAATTCTTGCCACACCCGTCCAAGCATGGCATCGTCGACTGCGGCAGTCGCTTCCCGCATTCTCTCCCGGACCTCTGCCACATCATGTGGTAGAGGCGGTACATACACCAGATCTTTAACGTCCGCCCACGGAAAAAGAGTCACACGGAGTGAGATCTGGTGACCCCACGAAACAGTCGCCCCCTTCTGTAGCAGAGCCGATCCATCGATGCGACATGTCCGTGTTGAGCTACCCACGAACTTCACGATGACAATGGGGTGGAGCCCAATCCTGCTGGAAGATAAACGGAGAGTCCGATTGCATCTGACGCGTCAGCCATTGCTGCAACGTGTCCGAGTAGGAGTATCCAGTGACACTGATCTCGGCAAAGAAGAATGACGCGTACAGTTTACCACGTGAAGAGACACAAAAGACATTTACCTTTGGAGAATCACACGGAAATTCAATGCATTCGTGTGGATGCTTTGCACACCACTGATTCGACAATTATTCCTGTTCATTTCCGCGTTAGTGTCGCTAAAAATTAAGCAATCAACAATGCCATCCCCATCCTCATTCAATTGTTGCAGCTGCGAAACGGTTGTCCTTGCAGTCGCCATTCAGCTTCTGCACTACCTCCAATTTGAATGGTTTCATGGACAGCTGCCGTCGCAGGACTTTCCACAGTGTCACTGGATCCATTTCGAGTTCACGGAACGCACGAAGCACCGATTTCTTTGGACTCCTTACGAATGTCTCTCGTACGCGCTCCACATTCACTTCATTCACACTGGGACGTCCCCTTTGGTGGGCAGAAGCAACTCGTCGTAACGAATTTGTTGTGCCAGTGGTAAATGACCTTCCTTGTTGGTGGCTTCTTACCGTACTTGGTTCCAAACATCCGTTGAACATCCGTAGCACACTTGTTTCTGTCGAATTCCAACACAGAACACACAGGAAGCTAGTCCCGCACCTCAACTCGCCATGTTTGCGACTACCACTGTCTATCGGCAAACTACCAAACTACGCTGTGGCGGTATACATGAAAAAAAAATAATAAAATAAAATAATCAGAGCTTCTCTTCAAAATGACGGATGTATGATATCTGTACAATGTTAGGTTCTTGTGCCGGAGTTTATGTACATCCTGTATTACAAAGTTCATTCTCTAACAATACGAGACCCTGACTACCAATCCACTCTAAGATAGAGCATGTCAACAGCATCTGCATTTCTTCATTATCTGCTGTGTAAGTTTCAGGTTATTCCCCTTGCATACAGAAGAAGACAGGGATAAATACACAACTGGCAAATAAAATTGCTACGCCAAGAAGAAATGCAGATGATAAACGGGTGTTCATTGGACAAATACATTATTTCAGAACTGACAAGTGATTACATTTTCACGCAATTTCGATGCAAAGATCCAGAGAAATCAGTACCCAGAACAACCATCTCTGGCCGTAATAACGGCTTTGATATGCCTGGGCATTGAGTCAAACAGAGCTCGGATGGTGTGTACAAGTACAGGTGCCAATGCAGCTTCAAGACGATACCACAGTTCATCAAGAGTAGTGACTGCCGTATTGTGACGAGCCAGTTGCTCGGCCACCATTGACCAGACGTTTTGAATTGGTGAGGGATCTGGAGAATGTGCTGGCAAGGTTAGCAGTCGAACATTTTTTGTATCCAGAAAGGCCCGTACAGAACTTGCAACATGCGGTCTTGCATTATCCTGCTGAAATGTAGGGTTTCGCAGAGATCGAATGAAGGATATGGCTCTGAGCACTATGGGACTTCACATCTGTGGGCATCAGTCGCGTAGAACTTGAACTACTTAAAACTAACTAACCTAAGGACATCACACACATCCATGCCCGAGGCAGGATTCGAACCTGCGACCGTAGCAGTCGCGCGGTTCCGGACTGAGCGCCTAGAACCACGAGACCACCGCGGCCGGCGAATGAAGGATAGAGCTACGGGTCGTAACACATCTGAAATGTGACGTCCACTGTTCAAAGTGCCGTCAATGCGAACAAGAGGTGACCGAGACGTGTAACCGATGGCACCCGATACCATAGCGAATACATACTTCCAATGTGCGTTCACCGCAATGTCTCCAAACACGGATGCGACCATCATGATGCTGTAAACAGAACCTGGATTCATCCGAAAAAATGACGTTTTGCCATTCGTGCACCGAGGTTCGTCGTCGAGTACACCATCGCAGGCGCTCCTGTCTGTGGTGCAGCGTCAAGGATAACTGCAACCACGGTCTCCGAGCTGATAGTCCGTGCTGCTGTAAACGTCGTCGAACTGTTCGTGCAGATGGTTGTTGTCTTGCAAACGTCCCCATCTGTTGACTCAGGGATCGAGACGTGGCTGCACGATCCGTTACAGCCGTGCGGGTAAGATGCCTGTCATCTCCACTGCTAGTGATACGAGGCCGTTGGGATCCAGCACGGCGTTCCGTATTACCCTCCTGAACCCACCGATTCCATATTCTGTGTCATTGGATCTCGACCAATGCGAGCAGCAATGTCGCGATACGATAAACCGTAATCGCGATAGGCTACAATCCGACCTTTATCAAAGTCGGAAACGTGATGGTACGCATTTCTCCTCCATACACGAGGCATCACAGGAACGTTTCACCAGGCAACGCCGGTCAACTGCTGTTTGTGTATGAGAAATCGGTTGGAAAATTTCCTCATGTCAGCACGTTGTAGGTGTCGCCACCGGCGCCAACCTTGTGTGAATGCTCTGAATAGGTAATCATTTGCATATCATAGCATCTTCTTCCTGTGGGTTAAATTTCGCGTCTGTAGTACGTTATCTTAGTGGTGTGTCAATTTTAATGGCCAGTAGTGTAGATAAAAAAGTATTCCGTCTTTCGGAACTGTGTATTTCATTTGTGTCTACTGTGCATGTTTCCCTTGTTCGCCCTATGCACCTCCAGTGTTGTATAATGTGAAGAAAATTATCTATTTATACATTTTTATAGGGAATTTCTTGTGATTCTTGGCAGCTTATTTACATTATCTGTCTATTCAAATATATTTTGTTGTGTTTTTTCCCACTTGCATTCATTTATGTGTCCTTTTTGCACTACTCGCCATTAAAATTGCGACATCACAAAGATGAAGTGCTACATAAGCGAAATTTAAACGACAGGAAGAAGATGCCATCATATGCAAATGATTAGCTTTTCAGAGCATTCACACAAGGTTAGCGCCGGTGACGACACCTACAACGTGCTGACATGAGGAAAGTTTCCAAACGATTTCTCATACACAAACAGCAGTTGACCGGAGTTGCCTGGTGAAGCGTTGTTGTTATGCTTCGTGTAAGGAGGAGAAATGCGTACAATCACGTTTCCGACTTTGATATAGGTCGGATTGTAGCCTATGGCGATTGCGGTTTATGGTATCGCGATATTGCTTCTCGCGTTGGTCGAGATCCAATGACTGTTAGCAGAATATGGAATCGGTGGGTTCAGGAGGGTAATACGGAACGCCGTGCTGGATCCCAACGGCCTCGTATCACTAGCAGTCGAGATGACAGGCATCTTATCTGCACAGCCGTAACGGATCGTGCAGCCACGTCTCGATCCCTAGTCAACAGGTGGGGACGTTTGCAAGACAACAGCCATCTGCACGAACAGATCGACGACGTTTGCAGCAGCACGGACTATCAGCTCGGAGGCCGTGGCTGCGGTTACCCTTGACGCTGCATCACAGACAGGAGCGTCTGCGATGGTGTACTCGACGACGAACCTGGGTGTACGAATGGCAAAACGTCATTTTTTCGGATGAATCCAGGTTCTGTTTACAGCATCATGATGGTCGCATTCATATTTGGCTACATCGCGGTGAACGCACATTGGAAACTTGTATTCGTCATCGCCATACTGGTGTATCACCCGGCGTGATGTTATGGGGTGCCTTTGGTTACACGTCTCGGTCACCTCTTGTTCGCATTGACGGCACTTTGAACAGTGGACGTCACATTTCAGATGTGTTACGACCCGTAGCTCTATCCTTCATTCGATCCGTGCGAAACCCTACATTTCAGCAGGATAATGCACGGCCGCAGGTTGCAGGTCCTGTACGGGCCTTTCTGGATACAGAAAATGCTCGACTGCTGCCCTGGCCAGCTCATTCTCCAGATCTCTCACCAACCGAAACGTCTGGTCAGTGGTGGCCGAGCAACTGACTCGTCACAATACGCCAGTCACTACTCTTGATGAACTGTGGTATCGTGTTGAAGCTGCATGGGCAGCTGTACCTGTACACGCCATCCGAGCTCTGTCTGACTCAATGCCCAGGCGTATCAAGGCCGTTATTACGGCCAGAGGTGGTTGTTCTGGGTACTCATTTCTCAGGATCTATGCACCCAAACTGCGAGAAAATGTAATCACACGTCAGTCCTAATGTAATGTATTTGTCCAATGAATACACGTTTATCATCTGCATTTCTTCTCGGTGTAGCACTTTTAATGGCCAGTAGGGTATGTGACAGCGCATAAAAGCCCAGTCTCTCCATTTTTAAGATTTTGAGGTGAGTGTCACGGTGACACCTGGCGAGCGGCCCAGGCAACTGGAGGCAGGCAGGACCGCATGCAGGGATGGCAGGCGGGCGCGAGCGCGCGTGGCTGCCACACGACGCACGGCAGACACATTTCCGCTCCGTCACGCCCGACGTCAGCGCGCAGCAAGGTCAGCCCGGCCGGCCACGTTCTTTTTTTTTACGCCTTTTCCTTTTTCTGCTCGTCACTTTTTTCCACTACATCTACCTGTAGATGCGTGGCGCGTGTGGAAAGCTCGCCAGGAAAAAAGAGAGGAATAAAAAGTATCACACGCTGGTGTAGACGTCGAGTGCACGTCGCGCACAATCCCTGCCGTACTGCTTTCCGAGGGCGGACTAGGCGCTATTAAGCCTCGCAACTGAAGCGGCGGGGGGTACTTTATGGCCACGTTTGCAAAATACAATTTAGTCAAATATTTTGTATTTTAAAAATTTGAAATTTGGAAAAATTTTTAACATTTTTAATGAATTCTTCCATAAGATTCCAGTAATGTTTTAAATTTTTTCAGTTAAACTTAATCAAAAATGTTAAGTTTCAGCAGTGATGTCACTTTTCACAATGTAAGTCACATTCACATATAATAATTCCAATCCCAAAAAAGCAGGTGTTGACAGATATGAAAATTACCGAACTATCAGTTTAATAAGCCACGGCGGCAAAATACTGACACGATTTGTTTACAGACGAATGGAAAAGCTGGTAGACGCCGACCTCGAGGAATATCAGTTTGGATTCCGTAGAAATACTGGAACACATGAGGCAATACTGACCTTACGACTTATCTTAGAAGAAAGATTAAGGAAAGGCAAACCTACGTTTCTAGCATTTGTAGACTTAGAGAAAGCTTTTGACAGTGTTGACTGGAATACTCTCTTTCAAATTCTGAAGGCGGCAGGGGTAAAATACAGAGAGCGAATGGCTATTTACAATTTGTACAGAAACCAGATGGCAGTTATAAGAGTCGAGGGACATGAAAGGGAAGCAGTGGTTGGGAAAGGAGTGAGACAGGGTTGTAGCCTCTCCCTGATGTTATTCAATCTGTATATTCAGCACGCAGTAAAGGAAACAAGAAAAATTCGGAGTAGGTATTAAAATCCATGGAGAAGAAATAAAAACTTTGGAGGTTCCCCGAAGACAGTGTAATTCTGTCAGAGACAGCAAAGTACCTGGAAGAGCAGTTGAACGGAATGGACAGTGTCTTGAAATGAGGATATAAGACGAACATTAACAAAAGCAAAACGAGAATATTGGAATGTAGACGAATTAAATCGGGTGATGCTGAGGGAATTAGGTCAGGAAATAAGACACTTAAGGTAGTAAAGGAGTTTTGCTATTTGGGGAGCAAAATAACTGATGATGGTCGAAGTAGAGAGGATATAAAATGTAGACTGGCAATAGCAAGGAAAGCGTTTCTGAAAAAGAGAAATTTAAGTGTCAGGAAGTCATTTCTGAAAGTATTTGTACGGAGTGTAGCAGTGTATGCAGTGAAACATGGACGATAAATAGTTTAGACAAGAAGAGAGTAGAAGCTTTCGAAATGTGGTGCTACGGAAGAATGCTGAAGAATAGATGGGTAGATCACGTAACTAATGAGGAGGTATTGAACAGGACTGGGGAGAAGTTTTTGGCACAACTTGACTACAAGAAGGGATCGGTTGGTAGGACATGTCCTGAGGCATCAAGGGATCACAAATTTAGCATTGGAGGGCAGCGTGGAGGGTAAAAATCGTAGAGGGAGACCAAGAGATGAATACACTAAGCAGATTCAGAAGGATGTACGTTGCAGTAGGTACTTGGATATGAAGAAGCTTGCACAGGATAGTGTAGCATGGAGAGCTGCATCAAACCAGTCTCAGCACTGAAGACCACAACAACAACAACAACCAGTCACATTCACTATTTTCAGCTTCTGAACGCTACGTAAACATCAACATCTGCTTAAAAAGTTCGTCGTACGTAAGCGTCAACAACAACTAACGAAATTTGCATTTTTTAAATTTTTTATCGTGCAGGCAAAGTTATTGAATATTGCTAACAGTATCCTAAAAGATGTTTTGAGATTCTGTACCCTACTTACGCATTAGTACCTCCTTATCAGTTGGTCATTATGTTTCGTCTGATCAGTGTAACGCGTCCATATTTCGGATCGTATGGAGATTTCGAGGTTGAACGGAAATGAACGCGTAAGCAGCTTCAAGTTACGAACTTGCAACACATTTACTTAAAATGATGTATTCATTTCGCGTACCACAGCTTGCAGTACAGAGGAAAGAAGTGATGGCGACGAGTGATCCAACAGCCTCTCTGTTCCGCCATCTACAATCGCCACCTCGCACACACGCAAAGTGAGTCACGGCGACTCAAAGCCAGCCGCCAAGCGTAGGCCCACAGCAGAAGGTCACATGCGCGGACACCTGTATCAGGTTCGCCACATGCGCCGATAGGCACGGAGCGAAACAGTGGCGTTTGTGCGAATGAATGGCGCGAGCGGAAGCGAAACCTTCCAACGCAGCACAACAGTACAACGACGGATGTCGCCGCGCCATTCTCTCGCGTGACCCGAAAGGTCTGAGTTGGAGCGGTCTCCTTCAATTTCAGAGCCCACCCCTCCAACACATCGAAGGGCGTCTCGTTATCACACCAGGAACAACAGGCAGCAGACAATTATCCGTTTCTCACGATATGAATCATTAAAGGAAGGACGGAAGACGACGGGGAGAGAGTTTTTCACGTCTCGTCGACAATGAGAAAAAGAAAACTATTTTAACCCATTACTGGCCAAAAACTCTACCTGATCTTTTTTTTGCAAACTTTTATACATAAATACGTTACATTGAGTGAGTAACTGAACGAAAAGTTCTTTTGAGAATTTTCAGTTTGTTGTTGTTGTTGTTGTCTTCTTAATGCAACCTACATCCCTCTGAATCTCTTTATAGTGTATTCATTTCTGGATCTCTCTCTACGATTTTTACTCTCCACGTTGCCCTCGAATACTAAACTGGTGATCCCTTGATGCCTCAGAACATGTCCTACCAACCGATCCCTTCTTCTCGTCAACTTGTGCCACAAGCTCCTCTTCTCCCCAATTCCATTCAATACCTTCTCATTAGTTATGTGACCTACCTACCTAATCTTCAGCATTCTTCTGCATTTCACATTTCGAAAGCTTAGCCTTCCGTAAATATGTGAATATATTTTCATTCACTTGATAAGCTCCCGGCCACAGAAATCCATTTAGTTTTCATTTGACGTGAGAGCAGTAAACGAAGAAAAAAAAGGAAATTCACTAAATGTAAACACAGGTCGCGTGGAGATTACACACTTCCCCACTACAACTCAGACTGCTCTGCACATCAGTCTCGGATCTACGATATTTCCAAACCAGGGCAATACTAAAGATGGTGGCGCCTCCCACATCCCGCCACCCCTCCCTCCCTCGAGCGTTTGAGATATGACGTCAAAATTTGTTGTTGTTGTTGTTGTGGTGTTCAGTCCTGAGACAGGTTTGATGCAGCTCTCCATGCTACTCTATCCTGTGCAAGCCTCTTAATCTCCCAGTACCTACTGCAACCTACATCCTTCTGAATATGCTTAGTGTATTCATCTCTTGGTCTCCCTCCAATGCTAAATTTGTGATCCCTTGATGCCTCATAACATGTCCTACCAACCGATCCCTTCTTCTGGTCAAGTTGTGCCACAAACTTCTCCCCAATCCTATTAAATACTTCCTCATTAGTTATGTGATCTACCCATCTAATCTTCAGCGTTCTTCTCTAGCACCACATTTCGAAAGCTTCTACTCTCTTCTTGTCCAAACTATGTATCGTCCAAATACTTTCAGAACGACTTCCTGACACTTAAATCTATGCCCTATGTTAACAAATTTCTCTTCTTCAGAAACACTTTACTTGACATTGCCAGTCTACATTTTATATCCTCTCTACTTCGACCATCATCAGTTATTTTACTTCCTAAATAGCAAAACTCCTTTACTACTTTAAGTGTCTCATTTCCTAATCTAATTCCCTCAGCATCACCCGATTTAATTTGACTACATTCCATTATCCTCGTTTTGCTTTTGTTGATGTTCATCTTATATCCTCCTTTCAAGACACTGTCCATTCCGTTCAACTGCTCTTCCAAGTCCTTTGCCGTCTCTGACAGAATTACAATGTCATCGGCGAACCTCAAAGTTTTTATTTCTTCTCCATGGAATTTAATACCTACTCCGAATTTTTCTTTTGTTTCCTTTACTGCTTGCTGAATATACAGATTGAATAACATCGGGGAGAGGCTACAACCCTGTCTCACTCCCTTCCCAACCACAGCTCCCCTTCCATGCCCCTCGACTCTTATAACTGCCATCTGGTTTCTGTACAAATTGTAATCAGTCTTCCGCTCCCTGTATTATACCCCTGCCACCTTTAGAATTTGAAAGAGAGCATTCCAGTCAAAATTGTCAAAAGCCTTCTCTAAGGAATGCTAGATACGTAGGTTTGCCATTCTTTAATCAATATTCCAAGATAAGTCGTAGCATCAGTATTGGGTAACATGCTCCACCATTTCTACACAATGCAAACTGATCTTCTCCGAAGTCGGCTTCTACCTGTTTCTCCATTCGTCTATAAAGAATTCACGTTAGTATTTTGCAGCTGTGACTTATTAAACTGATAGTTCGGTAATTTTCACATCTGTCAACACCTGCTTTCTTTGGGATTGGAATTATTATATTTTTCTTGAAGTCTGAGGGTATTTCACCTGTCTCATACATCTTGCTCACTGTTCCTATTCAGCAGCAGAATCTCTGCAACATATAAAATACAAAACTTAAACCAGAAACATCAGTTGAGATATCTAACTCCTGAAGTATTGTCGTCGGCAGAATGAGCTGAAACTGTTCTAAGTCTTCCTGGCGGTTCTACGGAGCGGCGACAACATTACGGTCACCGAGATAGTGGTAATAACGGGAAGTTGCTGAGGAGGGGGTTGGTGTCGACTTGTGTTTATCAAACGAATTACACAAGCTGTTGGGTTCAAAATTTTTCAAATGGCTGTGAGCACTATGGGGCTTAACTGCTGAGGTCATCAGTCCCCTAGAACTTAGGACTACTTAAGCCTAACTAACCTACGGTCATCACGCACATCCATGCCCGAGGCAGGATTCGAACCTGCGACCGTAGCAGAGCGGTTCCAGTCTGTAGCGCCTGGAACGGCTCGGCCATCCTGGCCGGCCAAGCAGTTGGATTCAGATAGTGTAGTGAACGGGTAGGGCAATGCATCAACAACGGCGACTTACCTGAAGCTATGGCAAGGGGAGCCATAGGACGGTGGGAGGCGGGACAGACACAGAGGGAGACCAGTTAAGGGCTCTGCTATATTTGTAACACGAAGGTTACTGGATTGGAGCAGTTTAAGCCTGAAGATGACGTAGTGTAACGTCGATAGTGGTTGCCTAGAAATAAACCTACACAACGGCGACTGGTGTTGTTTTTATTGGACAGATGGAGCTGGCTGGAGCTATTGGAGAATCCCAAAGTGTAATTCGCAGGACCTGGACGGGATTCCAGACAACAGGAACCTTTAAAGGAGGCGAGGCCAAGGTATTCCGCGGGTAATACCAGCGAAAGATGACCTCTATCTCCCAGCCCGTCGAGACAGGAGGCTGAATGCAACTCAGCTGCAACGCACCCTCCAGGCTCGCGATTATCAACACAAACAGTCCGACATCGCCTTCGAGAATGTGGCCTCTACGCACGGAGACCTACAGTTTGTGTCGCATTAAAACCATGACATCGGGTGGCCCGCAGAAACTGGGCGGAGGTGTTGTATCCCGCCTTGGAGGCGGCGCGTGGGTACAACAGGCACAGGGAAAGGTACTAATATCTCGGTACTGCAGGTACAGTTTAAATCACCTTTACTAGTGTATGAACATATGCAAACATACTACACAACTTGCAAGGTGGTGCGAAGTCGAAGCTAAGTGTCCCGGCTGGCTGCACCTGATGAAATGGGCTGAAGCAGTCGCGGAGCACGTACACGCCGCCATGCACCGGCTAGAGGGCGCTGTCGTCTGTGTCTCTCGTAGTGGTGCCAGCCTTTGAAACTACTATAGGTACCGCAGTAGGAACATCAGGATCGGAGTCGTGACGCATGGCGCCGGGTGCTGTTCACAGATGAGTCAAGAGTTTTGTGTTCAGCCGGACAATCGTCGTTCCCTCATCTGGAGAGCACGTGGAAGTCGGAAGAACCCCGCTTATGTGCAGGAAACATCGACGTATCTAATTCTGATACATGCGCCTCGCAACTGTGCGGGCCTTTACTCACCCGACGCTTACGGCGCTGTTTGTAGGTAAACAAATTTGGAAATTTGTGGTAAGTTCCTATGGGACCAAACTGCTGAGCTCATCGGGCCCTAGGCTTACACACTACTTAATCTAACTTACGCCAAGGGAAACACACACACACACACACACACACACACACACACACACACACAGAGACACGCGCGCGCGCGCGCGCGCGCGTCCGAGGGAGGACTCAAACCTCCAACGGGGGAGTGGGGGGGGGGAGGGGAGGGGGGGACTCGCGCGAACCGTGGTAAGGCGCCTGAGACCGGGCGCCAAAACCGCGCGGCGAAGTTAATCACAAATGCCACGCGGAGAAATGGTCGGCGGATGGCAGAAGTTTCCGGAGAGACGAATGTGTCGTCAGAGTGTCGCAGGACTGTATCTGACGTTTATCTGGAGTGTACAGAGCCGCCGCTGTGGATTTTTTCCCCCTATTCAGTAGAAATCTGTTCCCGCTTTATTGCCGTAATCGAGTGAAGTGCGGTACAACCTGGCTGACATTTCCATTATACGAGGGTCACTCAAAAAGAAATGCACACTATTATTTTTTTTTAAAATCCGTCTTTTATTCTATATGTCTGAAAGTTTTACAGTGTGTAGATACATCCTTTAGGAACAATATTTTCATTTCGCCGCATGATTTTCATCACTCTCAACTGCCTTACGCCATCTTGGAACCAGCGCCTGCAAACCGGCACGGTAAAATTCTGGACCAACCCGTTGGAGCCACTATTTGGCAGCGTGCACAAGGCGGGAGGGGGTGGAGGAGGAGATTACTGTTTAACGTCCCGTCGACGACGAGGTCATTAGAGACGGAGCGAAAGCTCGGATTAGGGAAGGATGGGGAAGTAAATAGGCCGTGCCCTTTCTAAGCAACCATCCCGGCATTTTCCGGAAGCGATTTAGGGAAATCACGGAAAACCTAAATCAGGATGGCCGGACGCGGTATTGAACCGTCGTCCTCCCGAATACGAGTCCAGTGTCTAACCATTGTGCCACCTGGCTCGGTCACTCCAGTGATTGCCTCTTCGTCTCCCGTGAAAAATGATGGAGCCGTGTTTTATCACCTGTCACAATTCTTCCAAGAAATTCATCTCCACCATCTCATACTGTTCCAAAAATTCGCCGCATACCGTTTTTCTTGTTTCTTTGTGAGCCACTGCCAACATCTTCCCCTATCCCAACGTAGCGTGACAATTCGTTCACAGTGGTGTGTCTGTCAGCAGTCACCAATTCGTTAACTCTCTGCACATTGTGTGGAGTGTGTGCAGTACGAGGCCTGCCGCTGCGGGGACAATCCTCAATATTGCCGTACCTGCTTTCATCACGTACCCTGCTCGCCCACCGACTAACTGTACTGCGATCGACAGCAGCATCTCCGTACACCTTTTCCAGCCTCTTGTGGATGTTTCCCACTGTCTCGTTTTCACAGCACAGGAATTCTATGACAGCACGTTGCTTCTGACGAACGTCAAGTGTAGCAGCCATCTCGAAGACTTGCTGTGATGGCGCCACTCAGGGGAACATGTTGAACTGAATTTGAAAACAAACGGGAAGGATGTACCTACACACTGTAAAACTTTCACACATGCAGAATGAAAATGGTATTTTTACAAAAATAGTGTGCATTTCTTTTGGACTGAGCCTCGTACATTTTTATGTTGTGGTAGAACATTGAGCATGTGTACAGTATATTGCGTAGACGGACTCACGTACATACCACCACTGCAACTGTATTGTAACTATCGGTCTATATTTACTTAAATAAAGCGGTAATTAATTTGTTATGACAGTATTGTGACAGTTCTGCAACTACGATCTCATGTGTTTACAAAGTATTAGCACTCTCATACCTCGTATATACAGGGTGTATCATAGTTAATGGCGTAAACGCAGACAGTTTAAAGTACACGATACTAGAAGCAAAATAGTCTCAGTAAACATAGCGTCGAAAATGCATACGTTAAGAGCTACGACCAATTTCATCTTCGATACTGTGAAACAAATCTCTTCTACTGCAAGTTCTTTGCTTGCCACGTTTTGGGAAATACACTCCTGGAAATGGAAAAAAGAACACATTGACACCGGTGTGTCAGACCCACCACACTTGCTCCGGACACTGCGAGAGGGCTGTACAAGCAATGATCACACGCACGGCACAGCGGACACACCAGGAACCGCGGTGTTGGCCGTCGAATGGCGCTAGCTGCGCAGCCAGTTTGCCGTGGCATACGGAGCTCCATCGCAGTCTTTAACACTGGTAGCATGCCGCGACAGCGTGGACGTGAACCGTATGTGCAGTTGACAGACTTTGAGCGAGGGCGTATAGTGGGCATGCGGGAGGCCGGGTGGACGTACCGCCGAATTGCTCAACACGTGGGGCGTGAGGTCTCCACAGTACATCGATGTTGTCGCCAGTGGTCGGCGGAAGGTGTACGTGCCCGTCGACCTGGGACCGGACCGCAGCGACGCACGGATGCACGCCAAGACCGTAGGATCCTACGCAGTGCCGTAGGGGACCGCACCGCCACTTCCCAGCAAATTAGGGACACTGTTACTCCTAGGGTATCGGCGAGGACCATTCGCAACCGTCTCCATGAAGCTGGGCTACGGTCCCGCACACCGTTAGGCCGTCTTCCGCTCACGCCCCAACATCGTGCAGCCCGCCTCCATTGGTGTCGCGACAGGCGTGAATGGAGGGACGAATGGAGACGTGTCGTCTTCAGCGATGAGAGTCGCTTCTGCCTTGGTGCCAATGATGGTCGTATGCGTGTTTGGCGCCGTGCAGGTGAGCGCCACAATCAGGACTGCATACGACCGAGGCACACAGGGCCAACACCCGGCATCATGGTGTGGGGAGCGATCTCCTACACTGGCCGTACACCTCTGGTGATCGTCGAGGGGACACTGAATAGTGCACGGTACATCCAAACCGTCATCGAACCCATCGTTCTACCATTCCTAGACCGGCAAGGGAACTTGCTGTTCCAACAGGACAATGCACGTCCTCATGTATCCCGTGCCACCCAACGTGCTCTAGAAGGTGTAAGTCAACTACCCTGGCTAGCAAGATCTCCGGATCTGTCCCCCATTGAGCATGTTTGGGACTGGATGAAGCGTCGTCTCACGCGGTCTGCACGTCCAGCACGAACGCTGGTCCAACTGAGGCGCCAGGTGGAAATGGCATGGCAAGCCGTTCCACAGGACTACATTCAGCATGTCTACGATCGTCTCCATGGGAGAAAAGCAGCCTGCATTGCTGCGAAAGGTGGATATACACTGTACTAGTGCCGACATTGTGCATGCTCTGTTGCCTGTGTCTATGTGCCTGTGGTTCTGTCAGTGTGATCATGTGATGTATCTGACCCCAGGAATGTGTCAATAAAGTTTCCCCTTCCTGGGTCAATGAATTCACGGTGTTCTTATTTCAATTTCCAGGAGTGTAGTAGTAGTATGCGTCAAAACAAGAAAAATGTCCCGTAAACATTTGCTCTAAAATGCATACCTTAAAACTTGTCAGCAATTCTTCATTAGACCACTTGTGTTTCCAAGTATCGAAGATGAGCACGTGATCACAGCTCGTAATGTATGCATTTTAGAGTTCATGTTTACTGGACTTCTTTTTTTTTTTTCGTCCATGCCACTGCTTCTTAAAATGTGGAAAGCAAAGAGCTTGCAGCAGAAGAGACTTGTTTCACAGTATCGAAGATGAGGTTTGGGGGTTGGTTTGGGGCAGGAGACCAAACTGCGAGGTCATCGGTCTCATCGGATTAAGGAAGGATGGAAAAGGAAGGCGGCCGTGCTCTTTTAAAGGAACCAACCCGGCATTTGCCTGGAGCGATTTAGGGAAATCACGGAAAACCTAAATCAGGATGGCCGGACGCGGGATTGGACCGTCGTCCTCCCTTATGCGAGTCCAATACACCACCTCGCTCGGTATCGAAGATGAAAAATTGCTCGTAGTTCGTAAGGTATGCATTTCCGACCCTATGTTTACAGAGACTTTTCTGATTCTAGTATCACGTACTTTCAACTGTCTGCGTTTACGCCATTAATTATGATACACCCTGTATACATTGCTGTATGTCCGTAGTAGTCTGTGTGTATTGGGATCATAGTTGCTATTAATTTACGAGTGTTTATTTTGTCGGCGCAATGCTTTCGTTACGTTTTCGGTAATTTCTCGAACATGCAGCAACCATATACACTGAAGAGGCAAAGAAACTAGTACACTTGCCTAATGTCGCGTAATGCCCTCGTGAACAGGCAGAAACGTAGCAACACGACGTGGCATGGAATCGACTAGTGTCTGGAGTCATGCTGAAGGGAACTGGCGCCATGAACCCTGGAGGACTGTCCATAAATCCGTAAGAGTATGAGGAGGTGAAAATATCTCCTGACCAGCACGTTGCATGGCATCCGGATGCCGGATAAGCTCAGCAACGTCCACGTCTGGGGAGTTTGGTGGCCAGCAGAAGTCTTAAGCTCAGATGAGTGTTCCTGGAGGCACTGTAGCAATTCTGAACGTGTGCGGTGTCGCATTGTCGTGCTGGAATTCCGAGTCAGAATGTGCAATGGACATGAACGGATGGTGTGGTACGTGTCACATGTATGAGTCGTATCTAGGTGTATCAAGGATCTTATACCACTCCAAATGCACACGCCCCACAACATTACATAGCCTCCACCAGCTTGAACAGTCCCCAGCTGACATGCAGGGTCCACGGATTCATGAGATCGTCTCGACACCCGTACACATCCATCTGCTCGATACAAACGAGACTCGTCCGACCAGGCAATATGTTACGAGTCATCAACAGTCCAGTGTCGGCGTTGACGGGCCCAGGCATAAAGCTTTGTGTCATGCAATCAATCACGGAGTCGGCCTTCGCCTACGAAAACCCATGTCGATGACGGTTCGTTGAATGATTCGCACGCTGGCACTTGTTGATGGCCTAGCGTCGAAATCTGCAACTATTTGCACAAGGGTTCCACTTCTGTCACGTTGAACGATACTTTTCAGACGTCGTTGGTCCCGTTTGCAGAATCTTTTTCCGGCCGCAGCGGTGTCGGAAATTTCATGTTTTACCGGATTCCTGACTTTCACGGTAGACTCGTGAAATGGTCGTACGGGAAAAGCCCCGCTTCATCGCTACCTCGGAGATGCTGTGTCCCATTGCACGTGCGCCGACTGTAACACCACCTTCAAGCTCACTTAAATCTTGATAACCTGCCATTGGAGCAGCAGTAATCGATCTAGCAACTGCACCAGACACTTGTCGTCTTATACAGGCGTTGCCGACCGCAAAAAAAGGTCCAAATGAACCTTACCATCTGAGGTCATCAGTCCCCTATAACGTAGAACTACTTACACCTAACTATACATGACGATAGCATCTGTTCCCGAAAAAACAGTTACCGTAGATGACCATGCAGCTTTGCTAGAAATGACATGATAATTAAATGGACACCCTAGCTGCAAACAGGCGTTGATGTACTTCATCAGGGCCATGTTGAAAATGTGTGCCCCGACCGGGATTCGAACCCAGGATCTCCTGCTTACATGGCAGACGCTCTATCCATCTGAGCCGCCGAAGGATAGCGCGACTGCAGGGACTTATCCCTTGCACGCTCCCTGTGAGACCCACATTCCCAACATGCCCACACCACTACATTCGAGTGCGCCTAAGAGATGTTTGCCCATCATACTCATTACTCGTGGCAGTTTAATCTACCAAGTCCCGTACGAGTTCGGGCATAGTGTGTGCTTCCCGGCCATTGACCTTCTTGTGCGAACGCACACACTATGCCCGAACTCGTACGGGACTTGGTGGTTTAATCTGCCACGAGTGTATGATGGGCAAACATCTATTAGGCACACTACAAATGTAGTAACTAATCTAAGGACACCACACACATCCATGACCAAGTCAATATTCGAACCTCCGACCGTAGCGGTCGCTCGGTTCCAGACTGAAGTGCCTAGAAATGCTCGGCTACAACGCAGTGCCATATTCTGCCTGTGTAGATATCTGTGTACTTGAATACGCATGTCTATAGCAGTTTCTCTGCTGCTTCAGTCTAGGTACGCATGAGCGGCAAGCAGCAAATGGTTCAAATGGCTCTGAGCACTATGGGACTCAACATCTTAGGTCATACGTCCCCTAGAACTTAGAACTACTTAAACCTAACTAACCTAAGGACATCACACACACCCATGCCCGAGGCAGGATTCGAACCTGCGACCGTAGCAGTCCCGCGGTTCCGGACTGCAGCGCCAGAACCGCACGGCCACCGCGGCCGGCTGGCAAGCAGCACCCAGTAGGTCTGCCGGCGCCCTGAAGGTGGGTTTCAGCACATTGGGAGTAGATGACGGCGCTTGATGGAAAGTCAGTAAGAGAAATACGCTAATACAGTATGAACTAAGACACTGTGATGATGATGTGTTGGTTCGTGGCGCGCTCAAAGGCGTGGTGACCAGTGCATGCACAAGTTACCAATCTCTCCGTTTTCAGTCTCGCCGCGTCTAGAATGATGACAACACAAATACCTAGCGCCCGGACGGAGAAAACGCCCCACCTGACCGGGAATCGAACCCGGGACCCCACGAGTTGCGGACGCAACACGCAGCGGAATGGTTTTAAATATTATTACGTGGGCCAGACAGGGGGAACGTTCGAGAAAAGAACCCCCACATTTTGCATAAGGCACCTGGCAGGAGCACCGGGCTGGCGAGAGACGTCGGCAGAACACCTCGGCGGCCGCTGACGCAGATGCCACAGCGTCCCACGCTTCTGTCTGGCGTCTCTGCCAGAACAGCTGCCGCGGCATCGCGGAGCGGTAGCGCCCCCAGGCAGCGGTCTGAAATGTTGCTGACAGATTGGTTGCTCCGTGCACATCCAGTAACTACGCAGTGTGTGAAGTCACTGAGCTGCTGGCCTACCCATTCTGTGTTACTGCTGTCGGCCAGTGTGGTCGAGCAGCTCTAGACGCTTCAGTCTAGAACCGCGAGACCGCTACGGTCGCAGGTTCCAATCCTGCCTCGGGCATCGTTGTGTGTGATGTCGTTACGTTAGTTAGATTTAAGTAGTTCTAAGTTCTAGGGGACTGATGACCTTAGAAGCCCCATAGTGCTCACAAGGGAACCTCCCCATCGCACCCCCCTCAGATTTAGTTATAAGTTGGCACAGTGGATAGGCCTTGAAAAACTGGACACAGATCAATCGAGAAAACAGAAAGAAGTTGTGTGGAACTATGAAAAAAATAAGCAAAATACACGAACTGAGTAGTCCATGCGTAAGATAGCTGAGCAGCGCCGTGGTCCCGTGGTTAGCGTGAGCAGCTCGGGAACGTGAGGTCCTTGGTTCAAGTCTTCTCTCGAATGAAAAGTTTAATTTTTTATTTTTAGTTTATGTGACAAACTCTTATGTTTTCATCACTTTTTTGGGAGTGATTATCACATCCACAAGAAAACCTAAATCGGGCTAGGTAGAAGAATCTTTTTACCCATTCGTCAAGTGTACAAGTTTGGTGGGTCGACAACATATTCCTGTCATGTGACGCACATGCCGTCACCAGTGTCGTATAGAATATATCAGACTGTCTTCCTGTGCAGAAATCGGTTGACCTATGACCTTGCGACCAAATGTTTTCTGTTCCCATTGAAGACGCACGTCCTTTCGTCTACTAATCGTACGGTTTTGCGGTGCTGTCGCAAAACACACACACTAAACTTATTACAGTGAACAGAGACGTGAATGAAGGAACGGACAGATGATAGCTTTGCGAAAATAAAGAAAGTAAATTTATCACTCGAGGGAAGATTTGAACCAAGGGCCTCTCGTTCCTCAGCTGACCACGGCGCTCCTGACCTCACACTATTCTTGATCTTGCCTATCTTGCACATGGACTACTCAGTTTGTACATTTTGCTTATTTTTTTCATAGTTCAACACACAGCTTCTTCCTGTTTCCTCGACTGATCTGTGTTCAGTTTTTCAAGGCCTATCCACTGTGCCAACTTATAACTAAATTTGAGGGGGGTGCGATGGGGAGAACCATTTGAACCAGTTTTTGCGTTACTGACGGCAGAACACTGCCCAGCTCGTTAGGTATGGGGCGCCTTCCTCTCGTGGCCCCTAGTGGTCAGTTCCGCGCGACACAGAAATGCCCGGATACCGCTGTAACACACGGACCACATGCCGTACGTCTTTGTCGGCCGCAGGACCCTGCCGCTCGCTGCAGCTGCTCCGGCGTGCAGGCTCCCAGCACGGACAGCAGGCCAGCGGCGTTGCGTAACGCGGCAGCCCTGCTCCGCACGCACACGCGCCTGGCGGCCGGAAGCGCGGGTTCGCGTGTCGCCCCGTCGCACGCACGTGCCACGCACCCACGCACCTGGCGCTGCTTGGCGGCGGTTTGCGCTCGCACTTCTGGCCATTAAAATCGCTACACCACCAAGATGACGAGCTACAGTCGACAGGAAGGAGATGTTGTGATATACAAACGATTAGGTTTTCAGAGCATTCACACAAGGTTGGCGCCGGTGGCGACACCTACAACTTGCTGACACGAGGAAAGTTTCCAACCGATTTCTCATACACAAACAGCAGTTGACCGGCCTTGCCTGGTAAAACGTTCCTGTGATGCCTCGTGTATGGAGGAGAAATGCGTACCATCACGTTTCCGACTTTCATAAAGGTCGGATTGTAGCCTATCGCGATTACAGTTTATCGTATCGCGCCATTGCTGCTCGCATTGGTCGAGATCCAATGACACAGAATATGGAATCGGTGGGTTCAGGAAGGTAATACGGAACGCCGTGCTGGATCCCAACGGCCTCGCATCACTAGCAGTCGAGATGACGAGCATCTTATCTGCACGGATCGTACAGCCACGTCTCGATCCCTGAGTCAACAGATGGGGACGTTTGCAAGACAACAACCATCTGCACGAACAGTTGGACGACGTTTGCAGCAGCACGGACTATCAGCTCGGAGACCGTGGCTGCGATTACCCTTGACGCAGCATCAGACAGGAGCGCCTACGATGGTGTACTCGACGACGAACCTGGGTGTACGAATGGCAAAACGTCATGAATCGAAATTCTGTTTACAGTATCACGATGGTCGCATCCGTGTTTGGCGACATCGTGGTGAACGCACATGGGAAACGTGTATTCGTCAACGTCATACTGGCGTATCACACTGCGTGATGCTATGAGGTGCCATTGGTTACACGTCTCGGTCACCTCTTGTTCGCATCGACGGCACTTTGAACAGTGGACGTTACATTTCAGATGTGTTACGACCCGTACCTCTATCCTTCATTCGATCCGTGCGAAACCCTACATTTCAGCAGGATAGTGCACGACCGCATGTTGCAAGTCCTGTACGGGCCTTTCTGGATACAGAAAATTTTCGAGTCCTGCCCTGGCCATCACATTCTCCAGATCTCTCACCAGCTGAAAACGTCTGGTCAATGGTGGCCGAGCAACTGGCTCGTCACAATACGCCAGTCACTACTCTTGATGAACTGTGGTACCGTGTTGAAGCTGCATGGGCAGCTGTACATGTACACGCCATCCAAGCTCTGTTTCACTCAATGTCCAGGCGTATCGAGGCCGTTATTACGGCCAGAGGTGGTTGTCCTCGATACTGATTTGTAAGGATCTATGCACCCAAATCCCGTGAAAATGTAATCACATGTCGGTTGTATACGACATATTTGTCCAATGAATACCCGTTTATCATCTGCATTTCTTCTTAGTGTAGCAATGTTGACGGCCAGTAGTGCATTATTATCTGTAGTGCCCTGAGTGTGCACGCCAAGTTTGCGTCACTTCTGACAGTGTAGCTGCAGACAGTTTCAAAATGGCGTCTGTAGGTGATATACGTTACGAGCAACGTGCCGTCCGCCAAAGATTTTTTCAGTGCAGAGAAAGGAACTGTACGGAATATTGCCAAACGCTTGTGCAAATCTATGGAGCGTCTGCTGTCAACAGGAGTACAGTTAGTCGCTGAGCACGGAGGGTGAGGTCATCAGAAGGCGGTGCGGCGGAGCTCCACGATGAGCGGCGGTCGCGGAGGCTGTCACACGCTGCAGCGAGCTGATGACTCGGCAGTTGGCGCTGTTCGTGTCGATCAGCAAAGGAAGCGTCGATACAGCAATCCGCGCTCTGATATTCAAACGTGTGCGCCAGATGGGTCCCGCGGTGTCTAACGGTGGATCACTAATCGCACAGAGAAAACATTTGTCTCGATTTACACTCCTGGAAATTGAAATAAGAACACCGTGAATTCATTATCCCAGGAAGGGGAAACTTTATTGACACATTCCTGGGGTCAGATACATCACATGATCACACTGACAGAACCACAGGCACACAAACACAGGCAACAGAGCATGCACAATGTCGGCACTAGTACAGTGTATATCCACCTTTCGCAGCAATGCAGGCTGCTATTCTCCCATGGAGACGATCGTAGAGATGCTGGATGTAGTCCTGTGGAACGGCTTGCCATGCCATTTCCACCTGGCGCCTCAGTTGGACCAGCGTTCGTGCTGGTCGTGCAGACCGCGTGAGACGACGCTTCATCCAGTCCCAAACATGCTCAATGGGGGACAGATCCGGAGATCTTGCTGGCCAGGGTAGTTGACTTACACCTTCTAGAGCACGTTGGGTGGCACGGGATACATGTGGACGTGCATTGTCCTGTTGGAACAGCAAGTTCCCTTGCCGGTCTAGGAATGGTAGAACGATGGGTTCGATGACGGTTTGGATGTACCGTGCACTATTCAGTGTCCCCTCGACGATCACCAGAGGTGTACGGCCAGTGTAGGAGATCTCCCCACAACATGATGCCGGGTGTTGGCCCTGTGTGCCTCGGTCGTATGCAGTCCTGATTGTGGCGCTCACCTGCACGGCGCCAAACACGCATACGACCATTATTGGCACCAAGGCAGAAGCGACTCTCATCGCTGAAGACGACACGTCTCCATTCGTCCCTCCATTCACGCCTGTCGCGACACCACTGAGGCGGGCTGCACGATGTTGGGGCGTGAGCGGAAGACGGCCTAACGGTGTGCGGGACCGTAGCCCAGCTTCATGGAGACGGTTGCGAATGGTCCTCGCCGATACCCCAGGAGCAACAGTGTCCCTAATTTGCTGGGAAGTGGCGGTGCGGTCCCCTACGGCACTGCGTAGGATCCTACGGTCTTGGCGTGCATCCGTGCGTCGCTGCGGTCCGGTCCCAGGTCGACGGGCACGTGCACCTTCCGCCGACCACTGGCGACAACATCGATGTACTGTGGAGACCTCACGCCCCACGTGTTGAGCAATTCGGCGGTACGTCCACCTGGCCTCCCGCATGCCCACTATACGCCCTCGCTCAAAGTCCGTCAACTGCACATACGGTTCACGTCCACGCTGTCGCGGCATGCTACCAGTGTTAAAGACTGCGATGGAGCTCCGTATGCCACGGCAAACTGGCTGACACTAACGGCGGCGGTGTACAAATGCTGCGCAGCTAGCGCCATTCGACGGCCAACACGTCCGGAGCAAGTATGGTGGGTCTGACACACCGGTGTCAATGTGTTCTCTTTTCCATTTCCAGGAGTGTATTACAACGTTTTGAAGCTCAGCGGGAGGCTTTCTTGTCCCGGATTGTGACAGGTGATAACCTGGGTTCACCACTTTGAGCCCGAAACAAAACGACGGTCGATGAAATTCCCACTCATCACAGAAGAAACACTTCAAAACCACTGATAAATGAAAAGCACCAGTTTGCTTTTGTGCTAAACAGCTACTGCTTCCGCCGCTAAGGTTCAAATGGCTCTGAGCACTATGGGACTTAACTTCTGAGGTCATCAGTCCCCTAGAACTTAGAACTACTTAAACCTAACTAACCTAAGGACAGCACACATATCCATGCCCGAGGCAGGATTCGAACCTGCGACCGTAGCGGTGGCACCGAGCGAGGTGGCGCAGTGGTTAGCACACGGGACTTGCATTCGGGAGGACGACGGTTCAATCCCGTCTCCGGCCATCCTCATTTAGGTTTTCCGTGATTTCTCTAAATCGCTTCAGGCATATGCCGGGATGGTTCCTTTGAAAGGTCACGGCCGATTTCCTTCCCCATCCTTCCCTCACCCGAGCTTGCGCTCCGTCTCTAATGACCTCGTTGTCGACGGGACGTTAAACACTAATCTCCTCCTCCTCTCTCGTAGCGGTGGCGCGGTTCCAGACTGTAGCAGCTAGAACCGCTCGGCCATCCCGGCCGGCCGCCGATAAGGAAATGATAACTGTGTTCTGCGACTGTGAAGGTGTGATTCTTATTGATGTGATGCCAAGACGAGGTACCATTAATTCAGAAGCATATGACAACACATTAACAAATTTCTGTGCCACAGCAACCCAAAAGATGTTTCGCTCCATCACGAAAACGATCGGCCCCACACAAGTATAGGACTGTGGAACACACCACAAAACAGTTGGACAGTGTTACCCCATCCACCCTACAGCCCTGACTTAGCCCACCCAGACTTCCACGTTTATGGACCATTAAAGGACACCACTCCTGGAAGACATTTTGAGGACGATGAGGAGGTGATTGACACAGTGAAGCACTGACTGCGCCACCAGGACAACAACTGGTACCGACAGGGTATACACGCCCTTGTTTCGCGCTGGAGGAAGGCCATAGAACGGAATGGAGATTACGTGCAAAATCGGGTGTGAAGATAAAACCACCAGTCTTTCATGTGTCTAATTCTCATTATGTATAATAAAGAAGCGTTGAAGAAAAAAATGCGGTGCATTACTATATGGGCGGCCCAGATAGAAAACTACTATCTGTAAATGTAGGCTGTCACCGCAGAGGACTGTAGAAGGCAGAACGCGGAAGCGCCGCAATTTCATCAATACTAACGTCGTGAATCAAGGAAAAAAAAAAAAAGAGGCTGCCTGGCCCCTGTGTTAAAAGGAAACCTAACGTACATTGCTAAACGGCTGAAACACCATACACTGTTCACTATCCCAGTTGCTGATTGCCTTTCGAACGGCTTTCAGAGGCTACAAAGATTTTATTTTCATTATTTCATACAATTGGTGATCTGATGAACATCAACAAAAGCAAAGCGAAGATAATGCAATGTAGTCGAAATAAATCGGGTGATGCTGCTGAGACACTTCAAGTAGTAAAGGAGTTTTGCTATTTGGGGAGCAAAATAACTGATGATGGTCGAAGTAGAGAGGATATAAAATGGAGACTGGCAACAGCAAGGAAAGCGTTTCTGAAGAAGAGAAATTTGTTAACATCGAGTACAGATTTATGTGTGAGGAAGTCATTCCTGAAAGTATTTGTATGGAGTGTAGCCATGAAAAAATGGACGATAAATAGTTTGGACAAGAAGAGAATAGAAGCTTTCGAAATGTGTTGCTACAGAAGAATGCTGAAGATTAGATGGGTAGATCACATAACTAATGAGGAAGTATTGAATAGGATTGGGGAGAAGAGAAGTTTGTGGCACAACTTGACTAGAAGAAGGGATCGCTTGGTAGGACATGTTCTGAGACATCGAGGGATCACCAATTTAGTATTGGAGGGCAGCGTGGAGGGTGAAAATCGTAGAGGGAGACCAAGAGATGAATACACTAAGCAGATTCAGAAGGATGTAGGTTGCAGCAGGTACTAGGAGATGAAGAAGCTTGCTCAGGATAGAGTAGCGTGGAGAGCTGCATCAAACCAGTCTCAGGACTGAAGACCACAACAACAACAATGATCTGACGGGACTTCAAAGTCCTATTTAATAAAAATGAGTGTAAAACATTCTCCGTCATTTGAATTGCGGTGGAAACTTAGTGCGCCACTTAATCTTGATTTGGTACATTGCTAATACATCGCAGATCTTTCATCGATGAAATATCTGTGACGCCAAAGCTATTTCGGCGCGCACAGTCCTCGCGGTATTTGGTTGTATGCTGTTGCAGGGTGATTGTTCAGTTCTTATTTCGTGCATTTCCTGTTGGAATCCAATCTTCATATTTTTTTTTCCTGTTAGTCGGTAACAATTTATGCTAATAATAGACTAGAAGCGGAATATCCTTCGGATAAATTTCTAAAGATAATTTGCTACTTGTAAGTCCCGTCAGCCCTGTAAATGTATGCTTTTGCGTAACGGGCTATGCCGAGAAAGTTGAAGGATGAAGAGATACTGGAGTTACTCCTGGAGTATTTTCCATCTGCATCGATACGCCTGGTGACGAAAGCAGTGATTCTGATACAGAACGAGTTTTAGAAAAATTTGAACTCAACAATGTAAAAGCGCAAATAATAATAATTATGCCACACCATCTACCAGTCAACTAGACAATATTTCCACTTGTTATCGAACAGCTGAAGAAATACCTTTTGAAGAGAGTAGTGATTTTGAAAGTGACATGACTGACGACGAGCAACAAAGCAGCAATGTACAAGCGCAACGAGAGGGAAATAATAGAAAGCAAGCTCCCAGTCGCAGACAATACAGACACTCCCTCCGCTGGAAATGAAAGAAATGCCGAAATTCTGAAAAGCAATCTAATCTTTTTTCGCAAATTTAGGAGACAGGAGACAATACTTTTTAACACTTGTGAATTCATACTTGATAGACCCAGATTTCAATGGACGAACATCTTTCCATCGGTTCAACCATATGGTAACTCAGGAACTTCTGACCGAAGGTAAAACAGTTTTGAATAAAAGGAAGAAGAAACGTTTTTCACCTTCAAATGAAATTCGAATCCAAAATATCGGAACTCATGGACCAAATTTTGTTGCAAATCGTGGTAGATGTGAAAACTGTGCTATTTATAATATAGAATCAAGGCCTCACGCTAAATGATATTGTAAAGAATTTTTCAATGCCAATGAAAGAAAATCTGCTTTTACGAGTACCACTTTTTAACAAGTAATGTTTGTTACTGTCTGTATCGTAATATGACAGAGCTATGAAGTCTCTTTTTTGGAAAAAAAGGTAAAATATTATTTGATCTGGTTTTTCTTCATACTAAATCTACTTCCTGACAACTTCAATGCCACAGAAAAATTTAGAAATGTCAAAGCCAAAAAATAAAAACTCAGGTTATATAGGGCTGCCATATTCTAATTATTAAGATGTATAATCTTATGATAAAGCTTTAACACAGTAATACAAGCACTAATCTTAGGACGTCTGTATGTGTTTCCAGGCAGCGTGACTCAACGCTTGGATATCACCTACACTATACTGATCCAGTAGTTGAGAACGAGAGTACTAAACGACCTTCAACAAAGTTTTACATAATTTCAAACTTTTTCTAAACTTTCCTCCCTTACAACCCTCCTTCTCCTCCCCCTTCCTCCACAAAAATTATGAAAGGAAAACAAGTTTATCGCTTACCACATTTTCGATGTTCATGCACGTAAACTTAGCATCGACCATGGAGTTTTAATGCAATACATCACAACTGTTTTCGGCACATGTTTTCTCTACCATTCTGTGTGTGTGTGTGTGTGTGTGTGTGTGTGTGTGTGTGTGTGTGTGTGTAGGGGGCGTGTTTACTGGTGCTCACTAATTCTTTTAACTATCCGCTGCGTAGCCTGTGACTTTTTCTGCTACCAGGAAAACACTGTCAGTGTGTAGTTAAAAAGACGCAAACACCCGTATCCCCCCACCCCCACCCCGTCCCTACTTACCCCCACACATTCAAATTATCATACGTCAAATACGTTGCAGACACAGCAAAGAGTCGCAAGACAGCTTTATGAGTTGTAGTTGAATTATGACGACAACTTCTCAACTAGACACTCAAGCACAGCCAATAATTTGCCCGATGTGTGCCAAGGAAACAGTTAACTAATAACGGAAAATTTGCGTCGTGTTTCTCTTTCCAGACAACCTCCGTAGGCGAAGAATGGTTAGCAGCGCTGGCTTGGCTTCGGAGGACCCAGGTTCGATTCCCGTTACTTGAGGTTTTCTGCCGCGCGGGATTAGCCGAGCGGTCTGGGCCGCTACAATCGTGGACTATGCGGCTCATCCCGGCGGAGGTTCGAGTCCTCCCTCGGGCATGGGTGTGTGTGTGTTTGTCCTTAGGATAATTTAGTTTAAGTAGTGTGTAAACTTAGGGACTGCTGACCATCGCATTTAAGTCCCACAAGTTTCACACACATTTGAACATTTTTGAGATTTTCTGTCGTTTGGCGAGGGCTGGAATGGGGTCCACTGAGCCTCGCAAGTCCACACGAGCAGCAGCTTGAATAAACAAGCAGCGGCAATGTGTATGTGTGTGTGTGTGTGTGTGTGTGTGTGTGTGTGTGTGTGTGTGTGTGTGAAGTCATATGGGAGTTGACTGCTAAGGTCTTCAGTCCCTAAGCTACACACTACTGAACCTAAACTATCCTAAGGGCAAACGCACACACCCATGTTCGAGGGAGGACTCGTACCTCCGCCGCGATCAGCCGCTCAGTCCATGACTACAGCGCCCCAGACCGCTCGCCTAGCCCCGCGCGGCAACATCAGGGTACACCTCCTGGCAACAACGGCTGCAGGTATCAACGACGTGCTGACTACGCCCTTGCAGGTTCAAATGGCTCTGAGCGCTGTGGGACTTAACACCTGAGGTCATCAGTCCCCCAGAACTTAGAACTACTTAAACCTAACAAACCTAAGGACATCACACACAATCCATGCCCGAAGCAGGATTCGAACCTGCAACCGTAGCGGTCTCGTGGTTCCTGACTGAAGCGCCTACAACCGCTCGGTCATATCGGCCAGCTACTCCCTTGTAGGCAAAAAGTCTACAGTCCAGTTGCTCAGTGGTGTTCATCAACTCCCCCCTCGTTCTCCTTCTGCCCTATTTTCCTTCTCAGTCCCCACTTTCACGTCGTTGTACTGCGAGTGAATTTTCTCATTACTTTACGGCAAATCTTTTTATTGGTAAAAACCACTCAACAGCCAAACTAGCTAAAAAATATTTTCTTATTTAAGACAACCGGTTTCAAGAGACTATGCTGTCATCTTCAAGCCTTAAAAATGTTTCGTCGTAAAACATGTTGATTTTACGCTGGACCCTACGCAGTACATGTGCAATGCGTCAAAATAAGACATTGTAAAAGGTTTGTCACCGATAAAATATTTAAAACCAGGAAGCTATGTCCAATAAATATTGCTGACAGTTCTTTCTTATATCATACAAACACAGTACACAATAGCACAACTATTTACATATGCTGGACACAATAATATCCGGGGTACCACAGGGAAGTGTGATAGAACCGTTGGTGTTTATATATAGTAGAAAGCGTCAGATACTCTTTAAGGCTATTCGCAGATTATGCAGTTGTCTATACCAAAGTAGCAACGCCAGAAGATACAAGAATTTGTTGAACGACCTGTAGATACTTCATGAATGGCACAGACTCTCACAGTTGACCCTGAACGTAAATGAATGAAACATATTGCGCTTACATAGGACAAGAAATCTACTAGGTGGGGACAGCGTCTGCCGTAAAATGTCTGGGAGTAACTATCCAGAGCGACATTAAGTGAGATGACCATACAAAACAGATAGTGGGAAAAGCAGACACCAGACTGGATTAATCGGAAGAATGTTAAGGAAAAGTGACTCACGCACGAAAGAAGTGGCTTATAAGGCGCTTGTTCGCCCGATTCTTGAGTATTGTTCATCGGTCTGGGATCCCTGTCAGGTAGGGCTGGTAGAGGAGATGGAGAAGACCCAACGAAGGGCGGCGCGTTTCGTGACGGGATCGTTCAGATGGCGAGAGAGCGTTACGGAGATGCTAAACAAACTCCACTGGCAGACGCAATGTGCATCACGCAGAGATTTACTACTGAAATTTCGGGACAGCACTTTCCAGGAGAAATCGGCGTGGACGTCACCCCGTATACATCTGGCGTATTGACCACGAGGGGAATATTCGCGAACTTAGAGCCAACACAGTGGCTGACCGACACTCATTCTTCCCACGCACCATTCGCGAGATAAGGAAAGGACAGAAGACACTTTATTGTCTATAATAAATCATACAATCACCGTTGATCTTTATTTTACAACTGCCATTGCCGACTTTCGCCCATAAAAAGAGGTACTCATCAGCATTTAACTTCTTCTTCCTTCTCGTATTCAAAACAAACAGCATGCTTGGAACCATAAGGCTGTTTAGGCCAGAGTCCTGTAGTCTCAGCAATACTCCACGTCTCCCAAGCCAAAATGTTAGCATCTGGAAACGCTTCAAGGCCACCACAATCTGCTCGGTTGCCCCACACAACAGCAAGTGTCGGCCAGGTACTACCTCCAAACACCGCTTGTACATCACAGGTAAAGTTCAGTTGGAGTCCACGAAAACCATTTGGACCTCCAATCAATTGCTGTTTATTAAACTGACCAGCCGAGTCAATATCAATCGCCTTCAAACTGCGATACACCGGTACACTACGCTGCCAGCGACGACGGTAACCTCGTCGCAGAGGCATTGCTGTGGCACGTTAACACGTTACAGGAGAGGCGCTGTGCATTGCTGTGGCACGTTAACACGTTACAGGAGAGCCGTTGTGCATTGCTGTGGCACGTTAACACGTTACAGGAGAGGCGCTGTGCATTGCTGTGGCACGTTAACACGTTACAGGAGAGCCGTTGTGCGTTACGGAGAGAGTTACTATTGAAATTTCGGGACAGCGATTTTCACGAGGAGTCGGACAACTTATTACTTCTCCCCACATACAACTCGCGTATTGGTCACAAGGAGAAAATTCGAGAAATTAGACCCAACACAGTGGCTGACCGACAATCATTCTTCCCACGCACTATTCGCGAGTGGAACAGGGTTGGAGGGACCAGAGAGTAGTACCGAAAGTGAAAGTAGCCTCCGCCACACACCGTCAGCTGGCTTGCAGAGTATGATGTAGATGTAGGTAGTACAAACATTGCAAATCCATTTTAAATACGGTATCAGATGGAACAACAACAACAACAACAACAACAACCCCAGAAAATAAAGAGAGGAAAATTTTTTTTATCGGTTACCACATTTTCGATGTTCATGCAGTAGAACTTCACCGAGCGAGGTGGCGCAGTGGTTAGCACACTGGACTCGCATTCGGGAGGACGACGGTTCAATCCCGTCTCCAGCCATCCTGATTTAGGTTTTCCGTGATTTCCCTAAATCGTTTCAGGCAAATGCCGGGATGGTTCCTTTGAAAGGGCACGGCCCATTTCCTTCCCAATCCTTCCCTAACCCGAGCTTGCGCTCCGTCTCTAATGACCCCGTTGTCGACGGGACGTTAAACACTAACCACCACCACCACCACCGCAGTAGAACTTCAGCATGCACCACGGAGTTTTAATTTATTACTTGTTGACAGTAGAGTTGAAGGTGTGATTGTGTAGGGAGATGGGCGTGTTTACTGGTAGGTAGTAATTCTGTTAACCACGCGCTGCGCTACGACAAAAGCATGGCTAGTGTGTAGGTAGCTGATGGACAACAGACGTGTGACGCTCCCCCTCACCCCGCCAACTTGGAGGACATAAAATTATTGTAGGCCAAAAACGTTGAAGATACGCAGCGAAGTGTTGCATTAAATTGCCAAGCCAGCTTTCTCAGATTAGTCTGAATTATGACAACTTCTCATGAGAACAAGTTCTGAGCTAGACACTCAAGGAGAGCCAGTAGCCGGCTGCTGTCGCCAAGCGGTTCTAGGCGTTTCAGTCCGGAACCGCGCTGCTGCTACGGTCGCAGGTTCGAACCCTGCCTCGAGCATGGACTTGTGTGATGTCCTTAGGTTAGTTAGATTTAAGTAGTTCTAAGCTCTAGAGGACTGATGACCTCAGATGTTAAGTTCCATAGCGCTCAGAGCCATCTGAACCATTATGCATTCCACTCAAGGCGGTGGAAGCAATTAGGCACATCGTGTGTACTGCAATCTTATTACAAATGAGTTCAGTGACACAGAGGAGACACGAAGAAGAGCAACATTTTTCAGGGAAGGAATATGATGATGTTTGGTTTGTGGGGAGCTCAGCTGCGCGCTTATCAGCGCCCGTACAATTTCCCAACCTTTGCTCAGCCCAATTTCGCCACTTTCCAGGATGATGATGAAATGGTGAGGACAACACCCAGTCATATCGAGGCAGGTGAAAACCTCTGACCCCGCCGTGAATCGAACTCGGGGCTTGAGGGAAGGAATTTGTCACAGCCGCGTGTATGCCACGCTTCTTCCTCCCTCCCTCTTCTCCAACTTGCCGTATTGGCCTCGTGAGTCCAGGCTAGATGCAGCCGCGTCATCAGGACTGAAGGCAATGGCGAAGCTGGCTGCACGCCCGTCCGCCACAGACCGCTCGCTCCTCGCACTGCCCAGCAGGCACCAGTCAGCCCGAAGGCCCAGTCGCTCAGTGGTGTTTATCCACCCCCTCCCCTTTCCTAGTCCTGCCACCCCCCTCTTCTTTTTCAGCTGGTCGGAGTATCGTCGAGCTCTTAAAGCACCCCTCATCACCTCGTCAATCCTAGTTTCCCGCGCTGCCCCCCCCCCCACCCCTCCCGCTCCTCCTGAACACTGCGACGTCGCGACGCGACCCGACCCGCGCCGCCGCTGGCTGTGGCGTCGGCGTCGCCGCCGGGTCGATACCGCCGGCGCCCGCCGCGGGGTCGACGACCGCCGCCGAACCACGTGCACACCACGTGGCCCGCAGCCCGCACTGCCGGCGCCGCACAACACGGCGCCCTCTCACAAGGGGAGGCCGCCAATTGTGAAATTCAGATGCGATTCTCGTGGCCAGAGGCGTAATGTGGCAGAGCACCAAGATGCACTTCTCAGCCGTTGTCGAGAAAATCGACAGTCAAAAGAAACCGTTGCGGTGAAATACCGTCTACGATTAATAACTTTCTACAGCGTCGTGGCGCAGCTGTAAGCTCTCGGATTCATAATCCGAAGGTCGCAGGATCGAATCTCGCGCCATGCAACCTTTTTTTTTAGTATTTATTTTTGTAATTAAAATGTGTACACACACACACTATATATATATACAATGACAAAGAAGAAGGAGAAACATACGCAGATTTACCAAAATCCTTATTAGCCAATTCCGAAATATGGTAAGTGCGAAAGGCAATAATGTCCTGTCAACAAAACTTTCAAGTCCAGCAACACTTGGTACTCCAGTACCTCCTCGAACAATGGCAACAGTAAACCATCCGTTACCATGACCAAACGTATCGTTTATATCTAAACTAAAATTAAGTCTACAACCGAATATATATATATATATGTTACAAAAAGGCACGGCCAAACTTTCAGGAAACATTCCTCACACACAAAGCAAGAAAATATGTTATGTGGACATGTGTCCGGAAACGCTTACTTTCCATGTTAGAGCTCATTTTATTACTTCTCTTCAAATCACATTAATCATGGAATGGAAACACACAGCAACAGAACGTACCAGCGTGACTTCAAACACTTTGTTACAGGAAATGTTCAAAATGTCCTCCGTTGGCGAGGATAGACGCATCCACCCTCCGTTGATGCGCTGATGCAGCCCTGGAGAATGGCGTATTGTATCACAGCCGTCCACAATACGAGCACGAAGAGTCTCTACATTTGGTACCGGGGTTGCGTAGACGAGAGCTTTCAAATGCCCCCATAAATGAAAGTCAAGACGGTTGAGGTCAGGAGAGCGTGGACGCCACGGAATTGGTCCGCCTCTACCGATCCATCGGTCACCGAATCTGTTGTTCAGAAGCGTACAAACACTTCGACCGAAATGTGCAGGAGCTCCGTCGTGCATTAACCACATGTGGTGTTCTACTTGAAGTACAGTACTTACTGACGAAACTAAAATGACCTCTAACATGGAAATTAAGCGTTTCTGGAGACATGTCCACATAACATCTTTTCTTTATTTGTGAGTGAGGAATGTTTCCTGAAAGTTTGGCCGTACCTTTTCGTAAGATCATATATATAATTCAGTTGCAACAATTATGCATATAATAAGTTGTTGACAGTCGTTTGTCGTGGAAAAACTGGCGACTTCCAACATGATTATGTTGTATTTCACAAATGTTATTAATTGTCTTCATAATGTTAACCACGCATAGTTAACGGAAGACGTGGAAACGATATTCCGAAACGAATGCGTGTAGCGTAAGTCAAAAGTTCGAAATGGAATAGAGACCCCATGAACACAAATTTTCTGTGGCAGGTATGAAATACAAACTCCGTTACTCGCTCGTTACACTTGAAAGACAGATGTTTAATGGGCCGAAACGAGCCGCCGCATAACAGCGTAGTTGCCTGCTGAACTTCGAAAGAAGCTAGATGCGGTCCCTAGCGAAACTTATAACATCGTCGAAAATCATTGCGGACGTGAGAGCTTTGGTGCACCGTGTTAAACAAACGGAAAAATGGAGGCGGTAGAATTGGAGAGCGATCCGCCTTCACCAACATGCATAAGCAATTCATTAATACAAGAAACTAATAATAAAAAAAAGGTTGCATGGCGCGAGATTCGATCCGGCGACCTTGGGAGTACGAACCCGAGCGCTTACCGCTGCGCCACGACGCTGTACAAAGTTATTAATCGTAGAGAGTATTTCACCGCAATGGTTTCTTTTAACTGTCGATTTTCTCGACAACTGCTGAGAAGTGCATCTTGGTGCATTGCCACATTACACCTCTGGCCATGAGCTTTTATTATGCGCAGTATGAATCGAATCTGAATTTCACAATTGGCGTCCTCCCCTTGTCAGCCGAAATACGAGGACTATCCACAAAGTACATTACGTTTTGGAATTAAAAATAAATAAAGAATTGAAGCCACACTTAAATACCACTTTTCTACATAGTCCCCATTTAAATTAAGGCACTTATCGTAGCGATGGACGATCTCGGAAATTACTTCGTCGTAAAATTCGTCCACCTGTCCCATACAGACGAACAATACTCCAAGAGTGGACGAATTAATGTATTGTAAGCAAATTCCTTTGGTGAAGGACTGCATCGCTTCAGGATTGTACCAATAAACTGCAATCTAGAGTTCGCCTTGCCCGTTACTTGTGTAATGTGATCATTGCATTTGAGATCATTTCGAATAGTCGCACCCAGATACTAGACGGATGTTACCGGTTCCAAAGACTGGCCATTTATTTTGTACTCGTACATTAATGGGGATTTTCGCTTTGTTATACGCAGTAGGTTACACTTACTAATATTGAGAGATAACTGCCAGTCATTACACCACGCATTTATTTTCTGCAAATCCTGACTGATTTGTTCACAACTTTCGTGTGATAGTACTTTCCTGTAGACTAAAGCATCATCGGCAAACAGTCTAATGCCGCTGTCAGCACCACCAACCAAATCGTTTATGTAAATTGTAAAAATCAGTAAATCTATTACGTTGCCCTGCGGCACACCTGATAATACACTTGTTTCTGTTGAAGTCTCCCCATTCAGGACGACATACTGTCCTCCGTCTGTCAGAAAACTTTCTATCCAACCACGTATGTCATCGGATAGACCGTGAGCGCGCTCTTTTTGGAGCAAGGAACAGTGTGGAACTGAGTCGAACGTCTTTCGAAAGTCGAGAAATATGGCATCAACCTGGGAGCCGGTATCTAGAGCCTGTTGTATATCATACACAAAGTGAGCCAGCTGCGTTTCGCATGACTGCTGTTTCCTAAAACCGTGCTGGTTTCTGCAGATGATCTTCTGAGAGTCTAGAAAGGTCATTATGCCTGAACTCAAAATATGTTCCATGATTCAACAACAAATCGATGCCAGTGAAGCTGGCAGGTAATTATGTGAATCCGATTTTCGACCCTTTTTATAGATTGCTATGACCTGGGCCTTCTTCCAGTCTCGTGGAACTTATCACTGTTCCAATGATCTCTGATAGATGATGGATAAGAATGGCACTATATTTGCAGCACAGTAAACATAAAATCTTACTGGGATACCGTCTGGTCCAGATGCCTTCCTGACGTCTAAGGATCTTAACTGTGTTACAATCCCAGATACACTAAACACTATGTCAGCCATCCTTGCGTTTGTTAAAAAAGTTTTAATCGTTACTATATTACTACCTGAAATTCAATAACAACAAATTGTACCAAGAACAATGGGTTTTCGGTAAATGCTCAATGTGGCATTGCCTTCGACTGGCTTACTGTCATAATACGGAAGTTACAGTAATTCTTTTACGACGAATGTGACGTTTTTCGTCATTGTATTAAATCAATGGCTGGTGCTCAAAAAAGGGCATATAAACATATGGGCTTAAAGCCAATATGGCGCCGTGCGACTCTGTACTCACGGGCTTGCTTACGACGTAGGAGGAGTTCTGCCATCTCATTGGTCAACGTTCAAACACACTTTCAAAATATCTGACACGCTAGATATTGGTCTGCATATTCGGAAAGACTCCCCAACGTGCAGTTCCACGATATGACGTCAGAAGGTTGAGAATGCTTAGCTGCATCGCCATTCTCGCCTCTCCGTACGTCGCACGCAGCGTTCCTTTTTCAACTGTAGTACAGAGTGAGTACGAAGTCTTTCCCTGATTACAACAACGTAAACTTTGAGATTCACCGATGACATTGTAATTCTATCAGAGACAGCAAAGGACTTAGAAGAGCAGTTGAACGGAATGGACAGTGTCTTGAAAGGAGGATATAAGATGAACATCAACAACAGCAAAACGAGGATAATGGAATGTAGTCGAATTAAGTCGGGTGATGCTGAGGGAATTAGATTAGCAAATGAGATGTTTAAAGTAGTAACGGAGTTTTGCTATTTGGGGAGCAAAATAACTGATGATGGTCGAAGTAGAGAAGATATAAAAAGTAGACTGGCAATGGCAAGGAAAACGTCTCTGAAAAAGAGAAATTTGTTAACATCGAGTATAGATTTAAGTGTCAGGAAGTCATTTCTGAAAGTATTTGTATGGAGTGTAGACATGTATGGAAGTGAGACGTGGACGATAAATAGTTTGGACAAGAAGAGAATAGAAGCTTTCAAAATGTGGTGCTATAGAAGAATACTGAAGATTAGATGGGTAGATCACATAAATAATGAGGAAGTATTGAATAGGATTGGAGAGAAGAGAAGTTTGTGGCACAACTTGACCAGAAGAAGGGATCGGTTGGTAGGACATGTTATGAGGCATCAAGGGATCACCAATTTAGTATTGGAGGGCAGCGTGGAGGGTAAAAATCGTAGAGAAAGACCAAGAGGTGAATATACTAAGCAGATTCAGAAGGATGTAGGTTGCAGTAGGTACTGGGAGATGAAGAAGTTTGCACAGGATAGAGTAGCATGGAGAGCTGCATCAAACCAGTCTCAGGACTAAAGACCACAATGACATTTCTACGGAACGAACTATGCTACAGATGTCCGGTTTCTTGCAAATGGTTAACGTGCACACTTAGACGTGTCTTCAAGGTGGTGAATACCCATCTATCTGTCCGGAACAGTTTCATCCGAGAACGGGGAACAAATAACCCTCAGTGTGGCAGTGCGCCATCTAGCTGAAATACAACCCGTGTTTGAAATCCCTGTAACTAAAGTGCAACATCCACATGTAGAACCATATCAACAAAAACGTCAGGAGTTAAGAGACCTTTTGCAACAAACATCACAGCTAGATCTGACATAGTTCGTTACAGAAAAAGTTTCGTAGTCAGGAAAAGAATTTGTGCTCACTTGTTGTATACTCGTACTCTCGCTGGAATATACGGGAAAATTCTGACCATTTACATGATACAACCTGATTCCTGTCCCCAATCTGCTCGTATTCCTCGAACATATCCGCAGCCTCTACACCTCCCGCCGCCTTGATCCCCCTCACCCCATGGTTGCTCCTCTCCTCTCCAATACCCACCCTCTGCCACACCTTCACTGTTGTGTCCCCCCTACCCTCCACCTCTACACCCTTCATCTCCCCCTCCCAGGTGATGCCCTCTCTCCCTCCATTTATCCCTCCTATCAACTCCGATCCTCACCTCCCCCTCTGTCCTTTTCCCTAGGCTCCCTCTTCCCCCCCCCCCCCCCGTTATTTCCCCACCTACCCTCTATCTGCCTCCCTTCTCTCCCCTGAGTCCTTTCTGCTCTCCCCTCCACTGCCTATCCTACTCCTTCTCCCCTTCCACCCACCCCCCTTTTCTATATCCCCTCACTCAATCGGCTCCCCCTTTTATCTTTTCCCCCCTCACAGGTCCGCAACCCCCATCTGGCGCCCTGTCAACTGTACAGTGCTCTTACAAAGTGAGTGTTCGTGTTGTGCCTCCACTGTCAGTGTAGCGAACAGTCGCCATAGAGTGACTAGTTGTGTTTATTATCTCTTGCGAACGGAAACCAGAGTGTCGCCGTGTTTTTTAATTACGCCTGTCTACTTCTTGTATGTCTTCATCCGCATCGTCACCACAGCGTTTTTATTTTTCAAATTCCACAATTTTCCGCCATTTCACAATGTCACCGTTTTAGCACCTGTTTTTCTTGTTTGTTTCCATTCTCATTATGTTTTTTTTTACTTTTCTGTTCAAATGCCTCTGAGCACTATGGGACTTAACATCTATGGTCATCAGTCCCCTAGAACTTAGAACTACTTAAACCTAACTAACCTAAGGACATCACACAACACCCAGCCATCACGAGGCAGAGAAAATTCCGGACCCCGCCGGGAATCGAACCCAGGAACTTGGGCGTGAGGAAGCGAGAACGCTGCCGCACGACCGCTGTAGAGCTGTAGAGCAGCATATTACACTGCTGCCAGCCCCCCCCCCCCCCCCCCTCTGGGGTGGGGACAAATTGAAATCCAATAAAGAAATAAAATTACATGATTCATTAAGTTATATATTACTAAACTATGTTCAAAGTCCCGCCCCCCCCCCCCCCCCCCACCCACACACAGCAACATACATACGAAGAGGTTTATCAAATGCTACTACCTGTCAGAAAAGTTGCTAACTAGTAAATGCAGCGACATGTTTAGTGGCATTACAAAAATCAAAAATGTTTAAGTGTACACAGACATTAAAGATTCTTGGCGTTACTGCTGTGCTCATGCCGTGGGGAGACAGAACGGCAACCTACTAACGGCCATGTCCTCCCGCTCTCTCCACAGGATGAGAACAGAAGTGACGTAAACAAACGTTAATATCTATATACGCTTATGCTAATTGTTTCTCTAATGCCACTATAGCCTCATGAGGTATCATCTCAAAACATGTGGCTAAAATAAATACATCCATTTGTTGTAGAACCCCAAGATATTTTCAACACAAACATAATGCAATGCCTTGAACAAAATCGCCTCCTTCATGCATGTATTGCAAAAGTATCGTCATTGGAAACCAAGCTCTCCCTTTTCTCACAGGCAGACTGAAAGCTACGGATCAGGTAGATGCACTGTTTCTCCTTTCTGAAAAGCGTTTCACTACGACCCACAGCTACGCTTGTCTGTCGTACGATTGTAAGGGGCATCCAGCGAAATTTGTGAGTGGATTGAGGACTTTATGTTAAGGAGCACACAGCAGGTTATCTCGGATGGAGAGCTATCGTCAGATGCAGAAGTGAATTTGGGTGCGCCCCAGGGAGCTGTGTTGGGACCCTTTCTGTTTGTGTTGTATGTAAATGGCCTTGCAGACAACATTAATAGCAACCTCAGACTTTCGGCAGATGATGCATTTATCTATGGTGAAGAACTGTCTTAAAGAAGCTGCATAAATACAGGGTGTTTATAAATGAATATCGGGGTTTTAACATTTTATAATATTTATTAAATTAAACTTACAGTTATAAATTACATGTCAAATGAAAGAGCAACTCAAAACAGTTCTACCAAGAACCTTATAAATGTTCAATGTGAGCACCATTTGTGACATGGCGTCTATAGCCGAGCGCTGGAGAGGCAGCAAGCGGCCCAATGACAGGGCTTGCTTTCCATGCCCTCCACGTTCACCGGGCCTAACGCCATGCGATTTTTTTTTTCCTTTGGGGCTTCATCAAGGATCGTTTGCACGTGCCTCCGCTCCCAGCAGGCCTCCCTGAATTAAGAAACCGGATTGAAGCAGCTGTTGCTTAATCACTGCAGACACACTTATCAGCGTTTGGGAAGAACTCGGTTATTTACTTCATGTGCGCCGTGTGACAAGTGGTCCTCACATTGAACATTTATAAGGTTCTTGGTAAAACTGTTTTAGTTGCTCTTTCATTTGATATATCATTTACAACTGTAAGTGTAATGTAATAAATATTATAAAGCGTTAAAATCCCGATATTCATTTATAAACATCCTGTATTCAGTCATATCTTGACAAGATTTGAAAGTGGCACAAAGATTGATAACGTGCTTTAAATGTTGAGAAATTTAAAACTGTTCACTTCACAAAAGGAAAAAAAAAAACGTAGTATCGTATGACGTATGACTATAATATCATTGACTAACTGTTGAAATCGGCCAACTTGTACAAATACCTGGGTGTAACACTTTGTAGACATACGAAATTGAATGATTTACATAGGCCCAGTTACGGGTAAAGTAGATGGTAGACATGGGTTTATTGGTAGAATAGTGGGGAAGTGCAATCAGTCTGCAAAGGCGATTCCTTAAACAGCACTCGTGCGACCGGTTCTAGAATACTGCTCAAGTGTGTGGGACCCGCACCAAATAGGACTCACAGGGGATATTGAACACATACAGACAGGAAAACCCGAATGGTCACAGGTTTGTCTGTCCCGTGGCGGTGCGTCACGGAGATGCACAAGGAACTCAACCTATAAACGAAGGCTTGTGTGTCTTCAGTCTAGGTATACTTTACGACGTACGCTCAGTACTCTCTGAGGTGTTCCCACACATCCCCGGAAGCCGTCGGCACACGGACTGTTGCTTCCGAGTCTCTGACGTCACAGCGTGGAATAGCACTTTCGGGAGTCTTTCCGAACGTGCAGAGCGATATCTGGCGTGTCAGATATTCTGAGCGTGCGTCTGAGCGTTGACCAATGAGATGGCTCAACGCCATCTACGTCACACGCACCCCGTCTCTCTTCGGTACAGAGTTGTAAGGCGCCATATTGCCATTCATTTCAAGCCTATACGTATATATGCCGTTTCTGAGCACCAGCAAATCGAGAATAATTGGAAAACCCGGACTGTGTGATTCGTTCCAATAAAATAATGAGAAACATACTCGTGGCAAAAGAATTATTGAAACTTGCGTATTACGAGGGTAGGCTATATGTAGGCAGCGACACACTGACGAGCCACCCAAAACGTATTGTTCTTGGTACAATTTGTTATAATTAAATTCCAATTACTAATATATTTACGATTAAGGTTTTCAACACGGTGTAACATAATATGATTAGTTATGAGAGGTGTGTTGTTGGTTTAGTGTGATGAAATGTTTATTGGGGTGGTGGTTCGCATCTCGTCACTTCCAAATCCTTTTTAACTAACATTCGCGTTTTTATTGCGCTCTGATAACTTATTATTAGTTTAATATAAGTATATACTATAATATTTGATGCTATGTAAACATAAGTTCACCTTTTTTTGAGGGGTGACTTTGTTCTATTGGCTTAATATACAGGACAGCTTGAGCTACTTGTATGAAGATATTTTGCTCCTTTTCCTTTCGCGCTTCGTAATTCACATGTTGCAAATATTCTGCTACTGGGTAGGAACAGTGATCAAGTAAGACTGAACTTGGAGTTTTACTAAAATGTGGGAATGATGAAATAATGTTTATCTTATGCGGAGAAGTGTTCCAAATTTGTACCGCACTGTTTGTAATGGTACTTTTATAAGCCTGTGTCCTTACTGATTGGACATGGTACGCCGGCCGCGGTGGTCTCGCGGTTCTAGGCGCGCAGTCCGGAACCGTGCTACTGCTACGGTCGCAGGTTCGAATCCTGCCTCGGGCATGGATGTGTGTGATGTCCTTAGGTTAGTTATGTTTAAGTAGTTCTAAGTTCTAGTGGACTGATGACCACAGCAGTTGAGTCCCATAGTGCTCAGAGCCATTTGAACCATTTTTTTGGACATGGTACTTTCCTTTTTGTGGACGATGGAGTAAACGTGCGTTTTCATAGAGCTAACGTGGGAATTTTACGCGCGCCTGTTGAGTAAACAGTGTGATTTACGAACTAGAAACGTCGCTCAACTGCCGCTGGAGCGCGTTGCGATCGCGTATAACACGTTGGGGCCCACGCACCGTGTGCACATAGTCGCACCGCTCCCGACCGTGCCAAGTTGAAAGTGCTGCTGAACGCTGCGACTATGTGCACACGGTACGTAGGCCCCAACGTGTTATACGCGATCGCAACGCACTCCAGCGGCAGTTGAGCGACGTTTCTAGTTCGTAAATCGTACTGTTTACTCAACGGGCGCGAGTAAAATTCCCACGTTAGCACATTTCTTCCATCGTCCACGAAAAGGTAAGTACCATGTCCAATCAATAAGGACACAGGCTTATAAAAGTTCCGTTACAAACAGTGCGGTACAAATTTGGAATACTTCTCTGCATAAGATAAACATTATTTCATCATTTGCACATGTTAGAAAAAACCCAAGGTTAGTCTTACTTGATCACTGTTCCTACCCAGTAGGAGAATCTTTGCAACATGTGAATTACGAAGCGTGAAAGGAAAAGGAGCAAAATATCTTTATACAAGTAGCGCAAGCTGCCCTGTATATTAAGCCAATCGAACAAAGTCACCCCTCAAAAAAAGGTGAACTTGTATTTACATAACATCAAATATTATAGTCTATACTTATATTAAACTAACAATAAAGTATCAGAACGTAATAAAAAGGCGAATGTTAGGAAAAAATAATTGGAAGTACTAAGAGGCGAACCACCGCCCTACAAATCATCTTCTTATAGGTCAGTGACGCTATTTTTTTTAAATATCATTTTGTTCTTTTTCGTTTGTTGTATCTGCTCAGGGCGGACGTCGCAAGACACCCGTTTCAGTTCGTCCTTGAACCATTAACTCAGGTTTTTTTTATTACAGAGGGCAGCTAACCCTTTGAGTGAACACGCTGAGCTACCGTGCCGGCTATTACGCTAAACCAACGCAAATTCATTTGGGTCTATCATATTGTATTACAGTTTCTGAAAACTGGAAGGGTAGATATGTTGCCAACTGAAATTCAATTATAACAAATTGTACCAAGAACAATGCGTTTTGGGTGGATCTTCCGTGTGTTGCTGCCTTCAAATAGCCTACCCTCATAATACACAAGTTACAATAATTCTTTCGCCACGAATATCATGTTTCTCATTATTTTAATGGAACGAATCACACAGTTAACAACGGGTTTTCAGGCGATTGTCAATTTTCTGGTGGTCAGCAACGGCGTATGTACGTATAGGCTTGAAATGAATGCCAATTTGGCGCCTCACAACACTGTGACGGGGTGCGTGTGACGTAGGCGGCGTTGGTCAACGTTCAGAATATCCGACACGCCAGATACTGCCCTGCACGTTCGGAAAGACTCCCGAGCGCGTGCTATTCCACGCTATAACGTCAGAGACTCGGCACGCTCAACGCTCGGATGCACGCTCCGTGTGCCGACGGCTTTGATGTTCGACAGCACGCTCCGTGTGCCGACGCCTTTAGCGAGGGCGACTTGCAGCACTGCCTCGTACGCAGCAATTTGGTACCGTGCGTCGCGGCAGAGATGGGCGCAGGTGTGCCAGTTTGTGGTCAAGCCCGCCTGCCGCTGTCCCCCAAGGCCGCGCCGTGGCTACGTCACTGCTGCCCCCCCCCCCCCCCCCCCCCCTCTCTCCAGCACCTGGCCGACTTCCTGCGCCTGCGCTGCCGCGGCGCGCCAGGGTTGAATGCTCCGCACTTCCTGCCAACACACACACACACACACACACACACACACTGCTGCCATCCATCCACTCACTCACCCGACCGACCGCCAACACCGTCACGGGGCTGGCGCGAGTTCCGCATTGTTGCCAACCTACTGACAAACCCAGTATTGCCCGGCTATTGGCTTCGCCAATTTTCTAACAGAAAAAAAGAACCCTCTTTCTGCACTGGGGCGACAAAAGTCATCGGATGCCTCCTACCGTCGTGTTGCACCTGCTTTTACTCGGCACAGTGCAGCAGCCGGCCGGAGTGGCCCAGCGGTTCTAGGAGCTAGTCCGAAAAAAAAGGTTCAAATGGCTCTGAACGGTTTTGGAAACAGATGCGGCGAAATGGACGTTTGATGACAGTGAACCCAAGGCGTCGGATTGTTGCGTATAGCATCGGCAGCGCGTTCCATGTGTCGGCGAACTCTTCGAATACTTTGTACTGTCGGTATCGACAAACTTGCCTGCCATTGGGAGAAATGTCTTCGTCCTCAGGGTGTCTATATCAAGAAATAAATATGAAGAGAACAGGTGTAGACTGTTAATAAAATTTATTTTCATTTAAAAAGCTTTAAGACTTTTGAAATAAAAAATTCGGAAGCATTATTTTCCAGCAGGGCCTTGGAGCAGGCTACGAATGAATAATACTAAGCCTGGTTCACGTTCTTCCCACTTACGTCGGACGTCTATCAAGGACAGCCCTTTCTGCGAACTGCCACAACGCGGAAAGTGGAGTCGTAAACGAATTATTGTTTTGCTGCAGTTTCTTGGAAGCACAGCAAGACCGTTTACGGCAAAATCTTGTGGCACTGAAGGTGTCCTTCCCAAGAAGTTCTCCTCTTCTATTGTGTCACAAAGATAGTTAAACATACAAGGCCTTTTTTTTGTACTTTATACGAGGCAGTAAATTGCGTGTATGAACTTTACTGTAGCATCTGTGATTGCATAAACACTCTACAGGGGGGAAAGTATTTAAACCGACAAACTCTGGGATGTTGTAGAGGACATCAAAACATATATTTTTCCTTACGTCATTTTTTCCTATGAAGAGCATTTAAACCGGCAGAAGAAGATTTCTCTGGCGGCAAATTAATTAAACCAACAAACACTGCTCCATTTATTTCATGACCAAGAGACAACACATTCCATTGACACGTAAACAAAGGTTACACCGTCGGATCATGTTCTGTCTGACACGGACAAAAACCCCCAGGAGTATCCTGAATTATTCCTGCTGCTGTTACTATCCAGGCAACCAGATCCTCTTCTGATGCAACAGAAGGTTGCGCATCTCTCCCCACACAAGAAACTCCAGAGGGTACATATCGAGCAGGCCATGGTACAGGACCACCTCTGCCAGTCCACGTTTCTGGGAACCGTCGGTCCAGGAATCTACGCACACGGCGACTGAAATGTGGCGGCGCCCCGTCATGTTGGAACCACATGCGTTGTCTTGTAGGGGGCGGCACGTCTTCCAGCAATTCTGGCAATGCTCTGGTGAAAAAATTGTAATAGTGCCTGCCATTTAATGGCCTAGGTAGCAGATACGGCCCAATTAAACAGTCCCCAACAACACCCACCTACACATTAACGAAGAACCGTGCTTGATGAGCGCTAGTAACTGTGGCATGCGGGTTATCTTCATTCCAAACATGCAAATTGTGCATGTTGAAGACTCCATCACGCCCGAACGTTGCTTCACTGGTAAACAACACAGAGGATGCAGGTAATCTCACGCAGACGTTAGTACACAGCACCAAAGGTCGTACGATGCGGGATACGGCGATTAGAATATTGTTGTTGATAAACCCGCTGCGCAGCTCGTCCGTTGTGGTGCGCTACGTACTACGCACCAACCGTATCAGTGTACTCACTCCAGGTGTGTCGCTGCATTAGTAAACTGAGACAATGCACTACTACACTGGTGGACAGCAGTTGCCTACAACTGAAGAGCGTAATAAGCCCTCCAACAACTGAAGAGCGTAGTACGGCCTCCACCGCTTTAAATAATCCTTATAGGAAAAAAAAAGAGACTTAGGGAAAAATATATGTTTTGATGCCCCTACAACCTCCCACAGTTTGTCGATTTAAATACTCTTCGCTTGTATAGTGCGTTTTAAATTTCTTGCGGCTTTTGACAATTCAGTGAGGAGCGAGTGAAGGGAGTTGCCAGCATCTGGTAGGCGGGTCACCAGGTGACCACACTATAATGCCAGGCTCATTTGAGTACGTACTACGATCTTTCTCAATCGGTAATAAATTTTCATCCTCGCACATCTTAAAGTTTAATAATAGTCAGCTGCATGGTGAAAAGTCAGTCATTCCCTTAACGCCAAAGGTTACCGTGATATTTCGTTAGTAGGTAATTACCGCTACAAATTCTTAGTTGCCAGTGAAATATACGCGTCGCTATGAATTTCTGTTTGGTACGTGTTATGTTACATGCTTCTCCGTTTAAATGAAAATAAAATATTGAATTATTCGTTACACTAGGAGCGAGATCAATGTCGGTTTCCAATCACGAGAAAATAGAATGTATTTAAGGCGCTTCGTCACGAACTCATGATCAGTGGGAAAAATATTATATGTACACTACTGGCCATTAAAATTGTTACAGCAAGAAGAGATGCAGATGATAAACGGGTATTCATTGGACAAATATATTTTACTATAACTGACATATGATTACATTTTCACGCAATTTGTGTGCATAGATTCTGAGAAATCAGTACCCAGAACAAACACCTCTGACCGTAATAACGGCCTTGATACGCCTGGGCATTGAGTCAAACAGAGCTTGGATGGCGTGTACAGGTACAGGTGCCCATGCACCTTCAACACGATACCACAGTTCATCAAGAGTGTATCGTGACGACCCAGTTGCTTCGCCACCATTGACCAGACGTTTTCAGCTGGTGAGAGATCTGGAGAATGTGATGGCCAGGGCAGCACTCGAAAATTTTCTGTATCCAGAAAGGCCCGTACAGGACCTGCAACATGCGGTCGTGCATTATCCTGCTGAAATGTAAGGTTTCGCAGGGATCACACCAATACCCAAAAAGGGAAGTAGGAGTAATCAAATGAATTACAGGCCCATATCACTAACGTCGATTTGCTGTAGGGATTTGTAACATGTACTGTATTCGAATATTATGAAGTACCTCGAAGAAAACGATTTATCGAAACTTAGTCAGCAAGGGGAAAGAAAATATTGTTCTTGTGAAACACAACACTTTATACTCATGAAGTAATAAGTGCTATTGACAGGGGATGTCAAATTGATTCCTTATTTATAGATTTTCAGAAGGCTTTCAACACCGTTCCTCACAAGCGTCTTCTGATCAAACAACGTGCCTACGCAATATCACCTCAGTTGTGCAACTGGATTCGTGATTTCCTGTCAGAAATGTTACAGTTCGTAGTAATAAACGGGAAGTCATCGATTAAAACAGAAGTAATATCGGGCGTTCGCCAAGGCCCTCTATTGTTCCTGAACTATATTAACAACATAGGAAACAATTTCAGTAGCCGTCTTAGAATGTTTGAAGATAATACTGTCGCTTACCGTCTTGTAAAGTCATCAGATGACCAAAACTAACTGAAAAATGATGTAGATATGTGTGGCGCGAGAAGTAGCAATTGACACCGAATATAGAAAATTGTGAAGTTATTCATGTGAGTACTCTTAGAAATCCGGTAAATCTCGATTGTACGGCATCATCAGCAAAAACAGCCGCGGATTGCTGCCCACCCAGTCGGCCAAATCATTTGTGTACACGGAAAACGACAGCGGTCCCTGGGGCACACCTGACGACACCCTTGTATCTCCGTCGAGGAGAACATACTGGGTTCTATTATTTAGGAAGTTAATCAAGCCACTCACTAACCTGTCAACTTCATCAACAGCCTGCAATGGGGCACCGTGTCAAATGTTTTCCGGAAAATCTAGAAATATGCGATCTGCCTGCTGCCCTTTATCCATAGTTCTTAGCATATCACGTAAGAAAAAGGTAAGTTTCGCACGAGCGGTGCTTTCTAATACCATGCTGATTCGTGCACGTAAGGTTCTCAGCCTCAAGAAAGTTGGTTGTTGTTGTTGTGGTTTTCACTCTTGAGAGTGGTTTGAAGCAGCTTTCCATGCTACTCTATCGTGTGCAAGCTGCTTCATCTCCCAGTACTTACTGCAACCTACATCCTTCTGAATCTGCTTAGTGTATTCATCTCTTGGTCTCCCTCTACGATTTTTACCCTCCACGCTGCCCTCCAATACTAAATTGGTGATCCCTTGATGCCTCAGAACATGTCCTACCAACCGATCCCCTCTTCTGGTCAAGTTGTGCCACAAGCTCCTCTTCTTCCCAATTCTATTCAATACCTCGTCATTAGTTATGTGATCTACCCATCTGATCTTCAGCATTCTGGTTTCCCCCTTCAAGCTAGACACGTTTCGTCCTTTGCAGTTTTTTCGCTTGACGCTTATTTCGTGAGATATCTGGCCCGGTCAGCACCGACTAGTTTAATTCCACTGCACATAGTTACCTTTGCTTTAGTTTCGTTCTGCATGCGGAGTATACGAGCCTATCGCAAAAGCTGTCCAAGGGACTGCCGCAAACGTCCTAGCGTGGCTTTTGGTGCCGCCATTCGCACGCCACGTGCCGTTGGTGATAAGAGGCGAGTTAAAAGACAAAAGCGTCATTCGGAGGCAGGAGAAGCACAACGGCTGGGCGCAGTTACGTGTCACTCTGCTCTTTTACAGGCAGACGGTGCATGCACGTAGACCGCGCACGCGTCCACTTCTGCCGTGCTGAGGTTTGAAACCGACACCTGAGCCACGTGATCATAGTCCTTTTTTGCATTATATTTGCGCCAGGAATCTTTTGGGCACAGGCTGTTTTAAGGGTATTCATTGGAAGAGGTAGTATGAAGGAACAATGCCCACACTGCTTTTCGCATGTCACTAACATTACTAGTATTTTACCTTATAGCATACCCATAGTACCTCTGTAGACGTTCAATCACCTCATCAGTAAGCCTGCCTCTCCCTCCTATTGTCTTTCCATCACTGAGCTTACTTGAACTCAAAGTTTGTTTGAGCCTTCAAAGCCGTGCACCCATACGCTTTTGCACATGCCCAGTGCATTCCAACTACAAATTCATTTCCATATGGTTTCAGTTCCTCTATAGTCTTAAAACGTTTGGAGTCACCATCCCCAGGGTAGTATTTGTATCTAACGTTGTATCTGGGAACTGAACATTCAAAAATTTGTTACACTCCATCCACTTCCATTGCTCCACTAAAATTTCCCTCACAGGTTCCACTGTGCTCTCCTTTGATTTTATTTTTGCACCTACAATGTTTTGATAATATTGCAACATCTATCACTTTTGCACTATCACCACAAGTATGAGTTACAACCCCACCATCCAGGGATTTATGACCCCTCTCCTCTTTTGCCAGGAACTATCTAATGCCACTACCAGATCCCTAGAACCACCGTTCGTTTCTACAGATTCTTCCACTGCTTCCTTCTTGGTTTTCAAAGCCACATCTTCTACAGAGGATCCTACCAGTTCACAGTAGTACCCAAATTTGCTTGGAGGCGAGATGGCAAGTTCATAATACCACAAAACAGTTTACCAGCAGCAAACCCTTTTCCAATGGATCGAAGACCATACACAAGTCGAACATTCACATCAAACACTCTAAATCGTCAATTTTCACCAAAGAGACTGGCATGTGAATTATAGAAAGTCACTTGATACTTGCAACATGCACAGATTATCTTCATCTCACAAACTAAACCAAAGTGCTTTGCTATCTCTAGTCCCACTCCTACACTTGAACACATTTTGCACGGAACACATTCTTTCAGCACAGAAGATAATAACCCAATATTCAGTACTTCGTTAATATCATCACTGTCACTAACATATTCACGAAATCTGTCACTTCCACTAGTCAGCTTCTTGCTAGAAGATGTCACAGGGCTACGGCCGGCCTTGTGTTGCCCTGAAAGGCCCCCTTCCTAACCTCTACCGGAAAGTATTCAGAAAATTATATCACCGCTCCAAATGTACCGATTTTCCTCGTAGCCGGCGCTCTCCCTCCTAACTGATATGCACAGGTTCGACTTTAAGATACAATGCACGCAGCATCTACCATGTTTTGTTTATTATTTGATCGTGCATATTTCGACACTTCTAATGCATTTTAAGGTTTTTCTATATATATTTTAAGTCTTTTGTGATGCATATAACCCGGTCTCAACTCTTAGGTAGCCGGAAAGTACACCCAGAAAGTGTGATAACGAAGCTTCACGAACCTGCTTTAAATGATGGCTCTAGGAATACACTACAACCCGCTACGTATCGCTCCCATAGGAGGAGTAGATTAACTACAGCACACACAAGACAAACCCTAACTGCTATTACAATGGCAGGAACCCTCTGCCATTCACCTCAGTGGCTTCGAGGGCACAGATGCTGATCCAGGGCCGGAGGAGGAGGGGGGGCAGCTGGGCGGGGCGCAGCGGCACTTTCGGTGACGTCAAAGCCGTGACGTCACTCACCTGTACCCCCGGGCACCCACGTGCAAAGGTCGCCCAACTGCGGCGGCCTTCCCTCCAGCTAACGCTAAACGGGAAAAAAGGAGAAAAAGAGAAAGGAAAAGCCCCAAATAAAGGCCGCCCAATACGTGACGTCATCTGTGCGTTCCACTGTCCGAGAGCCGTGCCGCGGCACTTGCTGAAAACCAGGCACTGCTGAGTATGTTGTTCGTGACAGTTAACAACACTGCCTGCCAAAAGGTGAAGCTCCTAGAAGGCGTGGTTGGGTGCCAATGTAACTTCACACACGTACAAACCTTCACTACCCTAAGTGATCCGGACACCCGCAAAAACAAACGTTTTTCATATTAGATGCATTGCGCTGCCAGGGACTTCATATCAGCGACCTCATCAGACATCGTGAGAGAGTAGAATGGGGCGCTCCGCGGAATTCGCAGACTTAGAACGTGGTCAGGTGATTGGGTGTCACATGACACGTCTGTACGCGAGATTTCCACACTCCTAAACATCCCTAGGACCACTGTTTCCGATGTGGTAGTGGAGTGGAAACGTGAAGGGACACATACAGCACAAAAGCGTGCAGGCCGACCTCATCTGTTGACTGACAGATGCCTTCGACAGTTGAAGAGGATCGTAATGTGTAATGGCCAGCCATCTATCCAAAGCACCACACAGGAATTCCAAACTGCACATCCACTGAAAGTACTGTGACAGTCAGGCGGGAGGTGAGAAAACTTGGATTTAAGGATCGAGATGCTGCTCATAAGCCACACATCACGCCGGTAAATGCCAAACGACGCCTCGCTTGGTGTAAGAAGCGTAAACATTGCATGATTGAACAATGGGAAAACGTTGTGTGGAATGACCGATCACAGTACACAATGTCGTCTCCTGGAGTGTGTATTGCCAACAGTAAAATTCGGAGGCGGTGGTGTTATGGTGTTTTTCATGGAGGGAGGCTTGCACCCTTTGTTGCACTATCACAGCACATGCCTACACTGATCTTTTAATCCCGCGCGGGATTAGCCGAGCGGGCTAATGTGCTGCAGTCATGGACTGTGCGGCTGATACGGCGGAGGTTCGACGCTCCCTCGGGCGTGTGTGTGTGTTTGTCCGTAGGATAATTTAGGTTAAGTAGTGTGTAAGCTTAGGGACTGATGACCTTAGCAGTTGAGTCCCATAAGACTTCACACACATTAGAACATTTTCTTTGATTTTTTAAGCACCTTCTTGCTTTCCACTGTTAAAGAGCAATTCGGGGATGGCGATTGCATCCTTCAACACTATCGAGCACCTGTTCATAATGCACGGCCTGTGGCGGAGTGGCTACACGACAATAATATCCCTGTAATGGACTGGCCTGCACAAAGTCCTGACCTGAATCCTATAGAACACCTTTGGGATGTTTTGGAACGTCGACTTCGTGCCAGGCCTCACCGACCGACATCGATGGCCTGCCATTCCCCAACAAACCTTCCAGCACCTGACTGAACGTGTGACTGCGAGAGTGGAAGCTGTCATCAGTCATTTTCAGCCAGGTGTCGGATATTTTTGACTATCAAAAAATGTACTACCTATCAAAATGAGTGGAAAAAAATGAAAAGCTAGAATTTTTTTAATTTAACAAATTTTGTAAGTCTACAAATTATTTCACTGTTATCGGAAAATGTGGGGCAGAAATAAAAAAGACATCTAATTTTAAACTGATGTGTTAAACATAATATAAGGCATCTCCAGAGGCTAAATACAATTTTGGAAGAAACCTTATAAAAACATCTTTTTCAAACCATAATTTATTTTTTTACAAGAAAGAGCACTTCTTTAACTACACTCCTGGAAATGGAAAAAAGAACACACTGACACCGGTGTGTCAGACCCACCATACTTGCTCCGAACACTGCGAGAGGGCTGTACAAGCAATGATCACACGCACGGCACAGCGGACACACCAGGAACCGCGGTGTTGGCCGTTGAATGGCGCTACCTGCGCAGCATTTGTGCACCGCCACCGTCAGTGTCAGCCAGTTTGCCGTGGCATACGGAGCTCCATCGCACTCTTTAACACTGGTAGCATGCCGCGACAGCGTGGACGTGAACCATATGTGCAGTTGACGGACTTTGAGCGAGGGCGTATAGTGGGCATGCGGGAGGCCGGGTGGACGTACCGCCGAATTGCTCAACACGTGGGGCGTGAGGTAACCACAGTACATCGATGTTGTCGCCAGTGGTCGGCGGAAGGTGCACGTGCCCGTCGACCAGGGACCGGACCGCAACGACCCACGGATGCATGCCAAGACCGTAGGATCCTACGCAGTGCCGTAGGGGACCGCACCGCCACTTCCCAGCAAATTAGGGACACTCTTTCTCCTGGGGTATCGGCGAGGACCATTCGCAACCGTCTCCATGAAGCTGGGCTACGTTCCCGCACACCGTTAGGCCGTCTTCCGCTCACGTCCCAACATCGTGCAGCCTGCCTCCAGTGGTGTCGCGACAGGCGTGAATGGAGGGACGAATGGAGACGTGTCGTCTTCAGCGATGAGAGTCGCTTCTGCCTTGGTGCCAATGATGGTCGTATGCGTGTTTGGCGCCGTGCAGGTGAGCGCCACAATCAGGACTGCATACGACCGAGGCACACAGGGCCAACACCCGGCATCATGGTGTGGGGAGCGATCTCCTACACTGTCCGTACACCTCTGGTGATCGTCGAGGGGACATTGCTTGCTTGTACAGCCCTCTCGCAGTGTTCGGAGCAAGTATGGTGGGTCTGACACACCGGTGTCAGTGTGTTCTTTTTTCCATTTCCAGGAGTGTAGTTAAAGAAGTGCTCTTTCTTGTAAAAAAATAAATTATGGTTTGAAAAAGATGTTTTTATAAGGTTTCTTCCAAAATTGTATTTAGCCTCTGGAGATGCCTTATATTATGTTTAACACATCAGTTTAAAATTAGATGTCTTTTTTATTTCTGCCCCACATTTTCCGATAACAGTGAAATAATTTGTAGACTTACAAAATTTGTTAAATTAAAAAAATTCTAGCTTTTCATTTTTTCCACTCATTTTGATAGGTAGTACATTTTTTGATAGTCAAAAATATCCGACACCTGGCTGAAAATGACTGATGACAGCTTCCACTCTCGCAGTCACACGTTCAGTCAGGTGCTGGAAGGTTTGTTGGGGAATGGCAGGCTCTAGAAGGTGTAAGTCAACTACCCTGGCCAGCAAGATCTCCGGATCTGTCCCCCATTGAGCATGTTTGGGACTGGATGAAGCGTCGTCTCACGCGGTCTGCACGTCCAGCACGAACGTTGGTCCAACTGAGACGCCAGGTGGAAATGACATGGCAAGCCGTTCCACAGGACTACATTCAGCATCTCTACGATCGTCTCCATGGGAGAATAGCAGCCTGCATTGCTGCGAAAGGTGGATATACACTGTACTAGTGCCGACATTGTGCATGCTCTGTTGCCTGTGTCTATGTGCCTGTGGTTCTGTCAGTGTGATCATGTGATGTATCTGACCCCAGGAATGTGTCAATAAAGTTTCCCCTTCCTGGGACAATGAATTCACGGTGTTCTTATTTCAATTTCCAGGAGTGTATTTTAAATGTGAGGGCAACTAACCGGCAAATTGTGACTATAATTTGCTGAAGCAGCACACTTCTACACTGTTAAAAATAAAAGATCAAAACAAATTGTATTCTTGTAATCATTAACTTGGTTACGCACCAAACCAGGACTACTTATAATTTGCTCTTTTGCGTACTTTTTTTTAAAAAAAGTTTTTTTATAAGTCTATTTTTTTCTCCTAATAAATTAATAACATATGACGTGCTCCAGTTTTAAAATATTTAATACGCTTTTGAATCATCTGGATCGCACTGTACGTTAGCACTATATTATTTATTCATACAAAATTTCGTTTTTGTAGCTTCAATATTGGATGAGATAATGATAACTATGTGTGCAAAAATGCTGTTTATGGGAAACAAACTAAAGATTTGCATGTCATTTTCTTCTCAATCATAACATGATAACATGTCAAAACATTCCAGTTCCATAATCTTGTTGATCCTGAGTATGCTTTTCAGTTTCCTTACCATTCTTTCTTATTCTAGGTTCCTTTCAGCAGCTTTCTAGCTTCAGTGACACACTGCTTGTCCACTTGTAGCAGCCTAATATTCATGTTGTCCTCAGTTTTGCAACCCCATCTCCTCGTGATTTTTTATTCTGCTTGTCACTCCACTATTAAAACATATTATAGTAACTAATTACACAACTATTTAAGCTGACATCGCAACAAAAAGTTTTGGGTAAGTATTCCCAAATACAACTACTGAAGCTTTAATTTAGATTCTGTGTTTATCCATGTAAACGTTTTTCCAACAGTTTAGAATCCAATATATTTCTATATATATTGGTTTTCATTGTGCCATAACTGTTTTTAGCATGCAGTGTGCACGTAACGAGACATAGCAGGAAAGATTATGCGTTAGACAGCTAGGCATTCACATGCCACATCTACTTTAGAAAGGCAATTAAACACAAGTATGTTTTTAGGATGAGGAAGAATCACCAAATTTTATTACATTAAAAAATTACTGGATGTATATACAGCCACATCGGTTGCACAAAATTGTTGTCAACTGACAATGCACAAGGGCAATCTTCACAAGAAATAAAATTCCAAGCAAAAGTGCTCTTGTCAAACAGAAATGTCACAGGAATGGAGTATTTTACCTAGTTGACAATCATGTTATACTTTCACATTTTAGTTTTTATTCATGTGACATTTCTGTTTGATGTCAGCACTTTTACTCAGACGTTTTTAACCAAGGTGTGATTACATGTAGTCCATGTAATTTTTTATTCTGGTGAAGATTGCCCTTGTGCAATCGAAACCAAAATCAACTGACAAAAAGTTTGTGCAACCAATGTGGCTGTGTATGCATCAAGTAATTAAATAGTGTATGGTTGCTGGATCACGGCCAATAAAAATTTCTAAATTAATAAAAATCAATTTTTGGGCTCTTGATTCACTGAGACCACCTATGGACATGGAAATGTAGGTCGAATTAGTACAGCCATAAGCGATTTTGTTTTGCTATTGAGGTACAACTGTGTCACATACCAAAATGACTTGACAATTATGTATAATTTAATCTGAATGTGTGAGGGGTGGTTTGAAAAATTCTCAGAATCACCACGAGAGGTCAGCGCTAGCACGACAAGTTGTTCACGTGATATTCATTTGACTGTTGCCTGTAAACATGTGCCATGTTGGTGCTCTCGGAAGAGTGTTCCTCTGAAAGGGCACGGCTAACTTCCTTCCCTGTCCTTCCCTAATCTGATCAGACCGATTACCCCGCTGTCTAGCCTCCTCCCCCAAAACAACCCAACCCAACAAAACAAAACCACAGTCAAAGCAGTGGATACATGCTCATTCTCCACCACCAAAGAATGCAAAGACAATTCATCCGCCGGGAAAAGTCATGGCATCGGTCTTCAGGGATGCAAAGGGGATTCTGTTTGTAGATTCTCTCTCCACTGGGCAAACAATTAGTGGAGAAAACTATTCTAACCTCCTAGAAAAATTGCAATAAAAAGATAAACAAAAAGAAGGCCAGGTTTAGCCAGGAAGAAAGTCATCTGCCATCAAGACAATGCACGCCCGCACACATGTGCTGATGCCATGGCAAAATTACACGAGCTGAAGTATGAGTTGTTGCCACATCTGTCTTATTCAGCTGATATGGTTCCGTCAGGCTTCCATCTCTTCCCAAAACTGAAAGTTTTTCTCGGTGGACGAAGATTCACTTCAAACGAAGAACATATAGGCGGATTTGACAACTATTTTGCAGGCCTGGAGGAAACTCATTTTGTGATGAGATCTAGGCACTGGTACATCGCTGGACCGAGTGCATTAACCTACAAGGAAAAATTAAAAAAAATCAATAATTTAAGTACTTTATTTCTATTTCTCTCCGAGAACTTTTCAATCTACCCTTGTATTAAACTGAGCTTGACTTTACCAGCATATAGTCAGATCTTCAAGTTGTACAGCACAGTAAAATCACCACAAACTGCTAAATTTATCATCTGCCAAATAGTTCAAACATTACACTCATCATCTGAAAGACTTCAATTTTTAGTGGCTATACCGTACGTTTACAATTTTAAAATATGTCAAGTACCTACCTAGTATTGTGATTGTACATAGCACCAATGTACATGAAGTCCAGGACTTGATGATGTCATACCACAACCAGGACCACATACATTCACAGTCCTGTATGGATATCCAATATATTTTACATAACAGACATGTGGCATACACCATTTAAAAAAAATATGAAGTCTGCTGGATAGCATCTTTTATGTCTGGACTAAGTGCAGCGTAAAAAAAAAAAATTGCAGCTTGTGGTGGTTTTATGTGAAAATTATTATTATTACTGATTTGAGTCAGTAATAATAATTTTCACACGAGCCCACTAAGGAGCACTTATGACTGGTTCTTCTTCGATGCTCCCTTCCATTTCTTCCATCTCTTGAGCCCTGCTGATAATTTTTCCTACCTCTCCTGTGAAAGGGGCTTCCGACGTTTACGGACTCTAGGTGGTGAGGACAAAGACTCTACCACAGCACAAAATTTGGAATGATCTTGATCCTCAAGATCAGAGATCCCAGCTGAATCCAGGTCCTTTAGTACCTCATTAAGCCACAGGATTCCAGGCTTGTAGCTTTTAACCAATGAAAAGATCTCCTTGGTAAGCCTATTGTTGTTCATTCATTGTAGGTGCCCACAGAACTCGAGTCTCTTTTGTCACATACTGGTATTGGCTGATTTCAATCAATAGGTTCCACCTGGGATCAATCTCGGGCCATGAATTTTTCTGAGAATTCGTCTTTTGGTTTTCTCTAGGTCATCCATCGTGCCTTTTTTGTTCATCAGGAGGGTCTCTGTGGCATACAGAAACTGTGGTCTGACAGCAGTTCTGTAATGAAAGACCTTAGCATTGTTCAAAATGCACTTCTTGTTGTACAGATTGTGGGACAGTTGCTATTCTACGTTGAGTTTGTTACGCCTTCCCAAGATGGAGGTGCCATCTCTACCATTGGGATGGACCCATTTACCAAGATAACGGAAGTGACTGACCCTCTCAATCGTTCTACGTTTAGTAGTCAAAGGGGTGTTAGTGGAGTGCCGCTTCTCAAAGTATTTGGTCTTGTCATACAATATTTGTAACCCTGACTTCACTGCTATCTTATGTAGGGCTTGGACAGCAGTGACAGCATCCTTAGAGTTGTTGGTTAAGATGGCAATGTCATCTGTGAAAGCGAGGCACCTTATCTCGAATCTTCGGGTCCCGGCTACAATGGTAACTGGTTTGATTCCTAGGTTCCTCAGTGTACATTCCCAGGTTTTGATGACTTTATCAAGTACCAGATTAAACAGAATGGGTGATACACCATCACCCTGTCATACTCCCATTTTGATGTTGAAACTTTGAGATAGTTATCTTCTAAAAAAACGTAAAATATACAGTTTGTGTCACAAGCCTGTGACTGGACTACCAGCCAGAGCACAGGTAGAGATCGACCCTTCTATCCACTGAGGCATTAGGAAGGGGAGGGATGGCAGGTCCCTTTGCCCCACCCATTGTTCACCTCGAGGAAAGAAGTCCAGCACTCAATTCGAGTAGACATGTGACTATCCTGGAGTGACTAGAACAAGCAAAAATTGCTGTCCCCACCTGGGACCTCCAGAGGTGTAGTCCAGTGCTCTACCCAATGAACTATCACAACCACATAAAAAATGCATAGTACTGATATTAAATAGGAAACACTTTTCTAATTTCCAGAACATTAGGAAAGTGTTTCCTATCTAACACTGCTGTAAAACACACACACACACACACACACACACACACACACACACACACCACTAAGCCCTTTGAACCCCACCATGTGAACGCAGATAAAAATCTCATTTTTTAATTAGTTCACACAATGTAAGAAAACATATAAAGAGCTAACTTTAAAGTCGAAATTATGCATAGCTGTCAAGTAATACTGAACACAGAAACAAATTTAAAGAGATGTGGAGAGTCTTTAACTAGTTGGTGAACAATGCACCTAGCCGATACAGTGTTAGAAACAAATTAAAATTTTTTAGATTACAATATAATACTTTTGAGCTGGGAAACAGACAGACAGACGGTAAAGAATGATGAAATTGTGGGGTACATACAAATTTGTTTGGAAAATATATAATAAAAGATCTCTTCTACAAAAGGTTAAATTATTTCAGTATGAAACAACAGTTAAGCAGTTTACAACCTAAAACTATGGCAGATGTTGACAGATCTCAAATCGTTAACACTGGAAAACAACAAAGAAAAATTGTGAGGTATTCCTAAGACCAACATACAAAACTAGAACCTGGATGAACACTAAATCAAAGGAAATCTATCAAGTAACATAGTGGGGGAAACTAGATGAACAATAAAACAAAAGAAATCAAATTACATAAAAAAACAATCATTACAATTGGTTGTAACTAATAACAGGTTCAAAAAGAAAATACTGCGCTTAAATTGGTTAAAGAAGAAACATAACAGGTGGACCGAGATATATAGGGAGGAAAAGCAGTGCTACATAAAATCATAGTCCTCAGTTAGACATAACTGGGAGAAGAAAGATCTTTTATGTCTGATACCAAGCAAATATTGAAATCTTCAGTAACTTCCTCATTCAGATTGTGCTGTAGCAGCTTCTCAGCTTTCAGATCTGCCATGCCTATCTTCAGATTTGACTACTACACTAAAAACTAGTAAGTGTTAGATACTGTATCTCTGAAATTCCTAAATACATTGGGAAAAATCATAACAACATGTTTATTAGTGAACAATCTACGTACATGAGACGCCATCGGACTTCCAGAAGAATATTGTCCACACAATCGTGAAGAATTGCAAGGACAAATAAACATGTGAAATTTGGCAAATAAACAAGTGAAATTTCACAGGCAGTGCAACAGCTCGTATGCCTCCAAGAATAATATACAGAAAAATGAAAAATAACAATGGGGATCTGTCAGATGATGCTGAGTTTGGCTTTAGGAAATGTAAAGGCAACAGACAGTCCCAGTGTTGCACTTGATAATGGAAGCAAGGCTTAAGGAAAACCAAGATGTGTTTTTAGGATTTAATGACCTACAAAAAGTGTTCAACAAGACAAAATGGCACAAGACGAACGGAATTCTCAGAAACACAGGTATAAGCAGTGGGAGAAACGGGTAATATACAACATGTATAAGAAACAATAAAAACGGTAGTCTAGCAAGAGTGCAGATTTAAAAGTGTGCAAGCCAGGGATGCAGTCCGCTGCTTTTGCGTTCAATCTGTATGTTGACAAAGCAGTGTAAAAAAAGGTGTGGGATTAATATTAGAGGTAAAAGGATACCAGTGTAAAGGTTCATTTGTTACGCTGGTACCACTGGTGAACACAAAGAAGAATTACAAGAGCTGGCGAATGGAAGTAATAGTCCAAGGAGCACATTATACAGACTGGGAGTGAACCAAAGGAAGACAAAATTAATGACAAGTAGCAGAAATGAAACTAGTAATAAACTTAACATCGAAACTGGGAACCACACACTGGACGAAGTACAGGAATTTGGGAGCAAAATAATGCGACAGGCAGAGCGAGGAGGATATAAGCGGCAGACTGGCACCAGTAAATAGGACATTTCTGGCCAAAACGAGTCTACTAGTATCAAAATTGGGTTTTAATTTGAGGAAGAAAGTTCTGAGGACATACATTTGGAGCACGGAATTGTGTGGAAGCGAATGATGGACTGCCTGAAAAATGAGTGAATCAAAGCATTTCAGATGTGCCGTTACAGAAGGATGTTGAAAATCATCAACTGGTAAGAACTGAGCAGATAGTCCACACAACTGGGGACGAAAATAAAAACACTGAAAAGAGAAAGGGCAGGATGGTAAAACTGCAGGGGTAGACAGAGTTGGGAATACAACCAAGAAATAATTGAGAACACTGAGTGCACCCACTGCTCCGAGATGAAGAGGTGGCACGGAAGATCACGGTGGTTCTGGGCCTTTTGTGGTTTCTGGACAATAGAAGCTACCACAGTACATCTACATCTACATGATTACTCTGCAATTCACATTTAAGTGCTTGGCAGAGGGTTAATCGAACTATCTCTCTACCATTCCACTTCCAAACAGCGTGCGGGGAAAACGAACACCTAAACCTTTCTGTTCGAGCTCTGATTTCTCTTATTTTATTTTGATGATCATTCCTACCTATGTAGGTTGGGCTCAACAAAATATTTTCGCATTCGGAAGAGAAAGTTGGTGACTGAAATTTCGTAAATAGATCTCGCTGCGACGAGAAACGTCTTTGCTTTAATGACTTCCATCCTAACTCGCGTAACATATCTGCCACACTCTCTCCCCTATTACACGATGTTTGTACCACTCTGTCAGTCCACGACACGTGATGCCGAACTGCCTACGTAGACAGCTGCACACTGCAGGAGTGCTGCAGTACTGTGGACCACACAGTGGTAACTCAGTGACACAGTAATACACTGCAGTCTACGACACTGTGCTGCCCACCAGTCCCATACGCAGTACTGTCGTAGCAGCAGGCATGTCGAAGTTGAGATACCGTACGTCGAACCCGTTTCGCACACAAAAGTCATTACCCCGATTCCAGCTCACTCGATATTGGTCTACTTCTACGGCTGCCGATGGTCAGCCTGAGCTTATCTCACTGCCGATGTCACCTGGAATGCTTCGCCTACTCCTATATACAATGTTGTTAACACCTAATTCCATCTTTATACCATTATTTACTTTCCTAGTTTTTTATTCAAGACATCTTACATTCACAATTCATACTTTCAAGCTTATTTTTAATTGAAACTTCCTAGCAGATAACAACTGTGTGCCAGACTGGCAATCAAACCCGGGATCTTTTCCTTCTACGGGGAGTCCTCTACCAACTGAACTACCTGTTGTCACAGGCACACTTCCTCCACCACAAGATCTATTATCTTCAGCTGGAAAAGCACTTTGCCATGAGTGGCAAAGGTCCCAGTCTAGTAAACAGATTTAACCTGCCACGAATTTCCATATCAGCACACACTCCACTGCAAAGCGAAAATCTATAATATCTTCCAATATATATTATCTTGTATAAACTGTGAGGTAGCTGTGGTGTGATGTACCATTCGTCATGTAACATCGCGGCCTTCAACAAGTAGGCTACGTGTCAAATCGGTTTTACGCTTTTAACTTTAATCTTACATAACATGTTACACCCTCTTACTACATTTAAGAGAGCACATGTTTAGTTTTTACATGTATTAATTTTAATAACTATGTTCAAATACAGTATGGAGAAAAATTCTGCCACGTAATTTTATCCCCGGATAGCTGATGATGCAGGTAGGAACCAAAATTACTAATGTTGTGTAGGTCGACAACGCACCATTTTTAAACCACGGAAACTCAGCGTCACGTGCTCCGATCGGCTGTCGGGTTGACCAGTTACCGTTTGCCAGTCGATGGACATCACTACAGCTGTCGGTTCCAATCGGAGTGAATGATGCCACGTTTCCGTAGTTTAAAAATTGTGCACTGTCGATCTAATAGTAATTTTTTTTCCCTACTGGCATCAGCTATCCAGGGTTACAATTTCGTCACACAATTTTTCTCCACCCTATATACAGATTTCAGCTCATCTTAGAAATTTATGACACATATTCCTCCTCCACATTCCTAATATATACTATAAATATTTTATTTTAAATGTTACACATGTTGGTTCAAATGGCTCTGAGCACTATGGAACTTAATATCTTAGGTCATCAGTCTCCTAGAACTTAGACCTACTTAAACCTAACTAACCTAAGGACATCACACACATCCATGCCTGAGGCACGATTCGAACCTGCGACCGTAGCGGTCCCGCAGTTCTGGACTGCAGCGCCTAGAACCGCACGGCCACCGCGGCTGGTTGTTACACACGTATCCTGTAACTTGTCTGTACCTGGTATTTTACTAGCTCCAATAATTGTAACCTTTAAATAAATCGTATAAAATATGCTTCACACTCTTGCTGTTTTATTTACTATGTACTCATGTGTTGCTGCAGTAAATTTTATGTAGTGTGTTGGTATTATTCACCACACACAGATGTAAGCGGACATGAGGCTGCCCTCAAAAGTAAGTATCAGCAGTATTGCACAGCATCAACAGTAGCTTACGACAGTATCAGGACCGCATCTACACAATAGACAGTCTACAGCTGATTGAAGTTATCATTCACTGGTGTCAGAACCAAGCCAGAGTTAAAGGCAGATAAGTGCAAGTGAACACTGGACTGCTACACACGAGACTGAACAGAGTCCGCACTTAAATTTTTGAATTTGCTACTCTGCGTGCTCAGAGACGGGAAGGTGTATCAATCAGTATGTCAGCACAGTGTGCGACCAATGTAGCAGAAGGCGAGGCACTATTCGAGTGTTTCCTTACAACCTCTGAGTGAGGGACACAGAAAAGCAAACACCAATGTATATAACACTGAGGCAGTACGAAATAATGCGTAACTTCCGAGCACTGGAGCCTTCCCGCAGCAGTCTGACGTAACAAGCAGACCTGTGCTCGACGATCGAGAATTAAAGAAAGGAGCACTGACGAGCTCGATAAACCATTGCAAATTTGCTCTTACCCCTAGAGCCTTTTTAGGCTCGAGATCTACTACGTGCAATTTAGTCTATTTAGAGATCTACTGACTTAAAAATTCACAAATGTTTCAACACAAAACAACACTGTAGCCAAAATTAATCATTCTAATTACACAAAATACACAAAAGATAATTTTCTCTGCATCAAAAGTTGTAGCCCTAAGACTAAATTTTCATGATATTGTAATTGTGGGGAAAAAAAACAGACAGTATCAAAGCTGCTGAAAAAAGTCTGGTAAGATGCTTGGCTTTGCACATAACTGAAAGTGTATGACAACCTGGTGAATAGTTTGTCAGAACCAACCTCACGTAGTCTGAAAGATAAGGTGGCTATTTGACACGGCAGCACAAACGGCAACCTCGATTTCGATAACACAAAGTATTTAAGCGATAATTACCTCCGTCGAGCACATCGCCGTTTCTCGGAAACTCGAAAACGCAGGTTCTTGTTGCCTACCGGAGGCGGAGCTCGTTCTCTCCCGCACCGCACATTGTCCTGCAAAAAACATTAAGTGCTCTCCCCTCTCACCGCTACGCACCAAGTCACACCTCGTAAGTAGTGCCCTCACTGTGCAGGAGGAAAACCCGTCGCTTAGTGCGAGCATTAAAGGCAGTGAAATCGAGACAGAAACGAAGGGAGCGGAGACACCGTTGTCAGATTTACCGCGAACAAATACCGTGCAAAACACTCATTATCGACAAACTGATATTTTGCAAAACACACCTCATTTAAACATATTTTGGACAAAAGTATCAAAAGATTCGTAAAGCAGTGGCGATTGACCGGTCGAACATCCCTGTCCTACAGCCGCCACGTCGCGAGGAACGAGCTCAGCCGCTTAAATAACCGACTTTTCGGAGCTCACAGTCACACTCAGTTATGCCGCCATTCGGTCCGTGTCACCGACATCATCGAAAAGTACTGTTTACAGAGTTTCAGCAAAACCGCGACGAAATGATCGACGGCGGTCTATCCACTTCCCGAGTTCAGTGTCGAAATGCGGCAATTACGGTGCGAGCCACAGCCGTGATCTGCCACTGCAAACTGCTCGGAGATCCCAGACGGGAAGGAGACTGGTGCGATGTCAGCCCTCCGCCTATCTAGTGTCGTCTGCAGACGATCTGCAAGCTGTCATCCCCACAACCTGTAGGCGTGGTGCATGCCAGCAGCCGTCCCGTGAGCACCTGCTGCAATCTTGTTCACCTCCCGATGGGAGAGCAGGACTAGACCTTCACAACCACCACTGTCCTGGACTGCACAGTCAGCTACATTCACTTCAGCAGACAACGGGCAATCCACGAGGTGTAGAGCCACCCTCTGCTGCAGAACGTCCAGTAATGGTGAATACCCCCACGGCAGCCCACGTACCGGCTGTCATTCGATGACCAGCAGCATCTACATCTACATCCATACTCCGCAAGCCACCCGACGGTGTGTGGCGGAGGGTACCCTGAGTACCTCTATCGGTTCTCCCTTCTATTCCAGTCTCGTATTGTTCATGGAAAGAAGGATTGTCGGTATGCCTCTGTGTGGGCTCTAATCTCTCTGATTTTATCCTCATGGTCTCTTCGCGAGATATACGTAGGAGGGAGCAATATACTGCCTGACTCTTCGGTGAAGGTATGTTCTCGAAACTTTAACAAAAGCCCGTACCGAGCTACTGAGCGCCTCTCCTGCAGAGTCTTCCACTGGAGTTTATCTATTATCTCCGTAAGGGGAGCAAGTTCCTTCACGTACTCTGTGTTAAATTGAACTGGTATCCCATCAGCTCCAGCGGCCTTTCCTCTTTTGAGCGATTTTAATTGTTTCTCTATACCTCTGTCGTCTATTTCGATATCTACCATTTTGTCATCTGTGCGACGATCTAGAAAAGGAACTACAGTGCAGTCTTCCTCTGTGAAACAGCTTTGGAAGAAGACATTTAGTATTTCGGCCTTTAGTCTGTCATCCTCTGTTTCAGTACCATTTTGGTCACAGAGTGTCTGGACATTTTGTTTTGATCCACCAACCGCTTTGACATAAGGCCAAAACTTCTTAGGATTTTCTGGCAAGTCAGTACACAGAACTTTACTTTCGAATTCATTGAACGCCTCTCGCATAGCCCTCCTCACACTACATTTCGCTTCGGGTAATTTTTGTTTGTCTGCAAGGCTTTGGCTATGTTTACGTTTGCTGTGAAGTTCCCTTTGCTTCCGCAGCAGTTTTTTAACTCGGTTGTTGTACCACGGTGGCTCTTTTCCATCTCTTACGATCTTGCTTGGCACCTACTTATCTAACGCATATTGTACGATAGTTTTGAACTTTGTCCACTGATGCTCAACACTATCTCTACTTGAGACAAAACTTTTGTGTTGAGCTGTCAGGTACTCTGAAATCTCCTTTTTGTCACTTTTGCTAAACAGAAAAATCTTCCTACCTTTTTTAATATTTCTATTTACGGCTGAAATCATCGATGCAGTAACCGCTTTATGATCGCTGATTCCCTGTTCTGCATTAACTGATTCAAATAGTTCGGGTCTGTTTGTCACCAGAAGGTCTAATATGTTATCGCCACTAGTCGGTTTTCTGTTTAACTGCTCAAGGTAGTTTTCAGATAAAGCACTTAAAAATATTTCACTGGATTCTTTGTCTCTGCCACCCGTTATGAACATTTGAGTCTCCCAGTCTATATTCGGCAAATTAAAATCTCCACCCAGAACTATAACATGGTGGGGCAATCCACTCGAAATGTTTTCCAAATTATTCTTCAGGTGCTGAGCCACAACAGCTGCTGAGCCCGGAGGCCTATAGAGACATCCAATTACCATGTCTGAGCCTGCTTTAACCGTGACCTTCACCCAAATCATTTCACAATTCGGATCTCCGTGAGTTTCCTTCGATACTATTGCACTTCTTATCGCTATAAACACGCCTCCCTTCACTGTCCAGCCTGTCTCTGCGGTATACATTCCAATCTGAGTTTAGGATTTCATTACTGTTTACGTCTGGTTTCAGCCAACTTTCAGTCCCTAGTACTATATGCGCGTTGTGACCATTTATTAATGAGCATCACGACTGATCGACGAGACGCTTTAACAATTCTTCCTGGCACTCTCTGGATGCCTGCACCCCGTATGACACTAGGCAGCAGCTACTTTGCGTATTCATCCTGACAGTAAAATATCACTCCTTATATCACCGAGTGTAGCACTCTACCTCTCCCGCACCACCACTTGTGTCCCTGACCCGTAGTGACCTTGAGCGACCCGGTCACTACAGAACTAAAGTCGCATACTAACCTCATGCTAAATTTGAGTACTGCTATGTTTCCAGTAATAAAACCTTGCTAACCTGTTTTTCAAACAATTTTGTTGTAGCTGTTGCACTGTGGTGAGACTGTATAGTCACTTCGTGCAAGCGAGCTGCCTCACTGACAGTAACCACTTTTCCATGGTAAGAGGGTTCTCTTCCAGCCATCTATTTATTTTTGAGCACATTTGGTGAATACAACACTAAGTACCCCTTTTCAGGCTTTAGAATGAACTTTTGTACTCTGGTACAAAACGCTATTATGGGTTCTCAGTAGACACCAGGGAGGAAATTGAAAATACCCAGATATTACGAAACAAACTAAGAGAACATCTTATTGACAATTTCTTTCTGCAAGGTAGGTGAATATTTGGACTAAGTGATGTCAATCCCACTTGACTATCCGCAGCTCGTGGTCGTGCGGTAGCGTTATCGCTTCCCGCGCCCGGGTTCGATTCCCGGCGGGGTCAGGGATTCTCCCTGTCTCGTGATGACTGGGTGTTGTGTGATGTCCTTAGGTTAGTTAGGTTTAAGTAGTTCTAAGTTCTAGGGGACTGATGACCATAGATGTTAAGTCCCATAGTGCTCAGAGCCCATTTGACAAGTAATGTGCGTATTAAACAGGCTCAACTTTTCCAGTATACAGACATCTAATAGTGATATCTGAAATCAATACAGCAGCATAGTGCTTAATATGAAACAGTATCTAAAAACAGAACATAATCTGTGAACAAGTGTACACAATGTTCTAATGGTCCAGCTATATTTGCTGTACATGCGCTTTTTTATTACTTGGCAAAGTATTAGCATAAGACGTGGTATTGAAATGATACACTGAATATGTTTGCTGACTGATGGAAAAAGTGCTGCAAGTGGGATAAAATCCTACTGTTAATTGTTCTCAAAAAGAGTAGTTGTAAACACCAGCCACTGTATTGCATTCTTTACTGACTGGTAACACTGTTACTTGCACAAGACCACACTAAAGGATAATATTTTAAGTTAACAATGGTGCTGAATAAATATACTTTTTTCAGGGAGATGAGTGATGGACTTATTTTCAATTTGTTACAATACAGTGCAGTTAATGTTTGACACTTTGTAGTAGGGAGAACTGTCTACTCTTTGGAATTGTTTCACACCTGGAGCAGTGGAACTTTAATTTCTTTAGAAAGTTGGACACACATGCATTCAGACAGCAAACTTTGGCCCCAGTAGGGCTTTTTGTACTGGTTCTGCTGCTACGATATTGGATTTTCATGTTAGGTCTCTTATTATGGCCAGTTTGTCTCAGTCAAATTAGTTGTACTCACAGCCCATTAAATTTTGGGCACGCAGCTGTGCGAATAAAATTTCCTCCATTGATATTTCAGCCGTGTATCATCCGGCCAGCCTCAGAGTGAGTCTTGTGAATCACTCTGAGGATGACTGGACAATACACAGCCGAAATATCAGTGGAGAAAATTTTATTTGCACAGCAGTATGTCCGAAATTTAATGGACTATTCATTACGCCGAGAGAAGTTGACAATACATATAGCTGTACTCATATTATTGAGGGATATTAGAGCTCAGGGCATTGGAGGCTGGACTTCTACCAGTACAACACAATCTTACAGCTTAAATATGAGACATACCACAGTGTTCTGAGGATCATGTGAACCACATCTACTTTGTTTTGGTTAGGAGTAAGGAAATTATTACTGTAAAGCTCTGAAAAAACAAGAAGCATTTACAATTCTATATCCCTGCAGCTGAATAGACATTTAAAACCTGCTTCCCCTAAGGTTCCTTGCACAGCAAATAGTACTGTGTAACTGCAGAAAGCAACAGTCATTCCCATTTACAAAAAGAATAAAAGAAAGGCTGCACAAAATTACAGGCCAGTATCATTAACATCTGTATGTTGGAGAATGCTAGGGCATAATGTCAGTTTACCCCTTTAGCTGCTACAGATGTGCTTGCTGCATTCTGTGCTAAGATCGGCTTAGTCATTGCTGTACTGCTCGCCTAATGCTGCCACCTGCACTGGTAGATACCATTCTGAGCACTACGGTATGCTTCATCGAATTTTAAGGAAACTACTCAATAAAAAATTTGGTTTTTGCATATCTTATAGTCTGATATCTTTGCTCAATAGAAGACGGAATTTATTTTCTTATTCATCATAGTTACTGTGCTGCATCAAATCATATAAAGCACAGCACAAAATTTTAAGGGGTCTGTGGAGATAGA